>NW_024067692.1:997500-1309221 GCF_009389715.1 Phoenix dactylifera
AAAATCAACTAGAATCACTCCCCGGCAACGGCGCCAAAATTTGGTGTGTGCTGCCGTAGGCAACCAAAAATAAAACCTATACTCCTAAAAATATATATGTAGTAGTGCGAGAAGGATCGTTCCCACGGAGAGTATCTAGCCTAGTTTTATGCTACTTGAACAAGGACGGAGGGGGGGTTTGAGTATCACGAAAACAATAAAATAACCTAAAGAAGAATTCAGATTAAAGTATTAAAATCAATCAAAAGAACAAATCTTAATGCAAAGATATCAATTTGCACTTTGAATGTCCACCGATAGAAATATTTTCCTATCTCTTCTTAGACGTAGTTAATTAAAAACAAGCGATCTAATTAACCCTAACTACTAAACAACCCAAGACAAGCACTAAAAGTTTAATCTAGTAGCAGGCTAATTAACCCTAACTACTAAGACTCAAATGCCTCTTAGCAGCAGCAGATGGTAGTTGCCGACCTCTCTAACACGTGCAGAATCCATCCAACAACCATTGCGGAGTCACCCTCGAGAAGAATCCTATATCGAGCTGAAGTTGAGTAAGTTTTCCTTTATGACCGGTTCGCGATAGTCGACCCAGGCCGGTCCGGTACGCCGGCGCCCTAAAAGGGCCAAGCGCAATTGCCAACCCTAGCTTCTCGGAGGGGAGCGGGGGGAAGCGGCATCGTTGCTGAGAGAAGAAGAATGTTTCCCAAAAGGTGAGTCTAAGGGTTTCTCCTCCATCTTCCATCTTCTTTTCTGCGAGCAATGCTTCCCAAGATATATTTTGTTCTTATTTCCTCTTTGATTTCCTCGCAATCGTCAGTTTAATGTCATCTTGTTAGCTTGTTATGGTTGGTAGTGGAGTGGCATTATGCGTTATGTTGATACTTGGTAAAAATTCTTTTCACACATTTCAGTTCTTACCTTGAATTAACTGCAGTTAAATTTTATTCCTTTCTTCTATGGGTGATGATTGAGGGATCTGTGCTGGTTTTGCCTGTGATTTCCTGTGATTGTCTTTGATATAACCTTCTAGAAGAAAAAGGGCTTGTTATATGGAAGATTACTTAGGAACCCCAAGCCTACCACCCTTTTAATACTAATGTCGCTCTATATAGAGTTATTTATTTCACTAACTGGTGCAAATTGAGGTTATATAAGAATAAGTGGTTCGTAGCGGAAACGAGGAAATCAAAATTTGTACTGAAATTAATTAATTTCCCCCCTTTTCTTAAAGCAGTCTTGATTATATATACTGTGTGTGTTGCGTGTGCAAATCACCATGTCTTTAGAGAATAAGAACGCGATCAATCAAACAAATAATATGAAAAAATTAGAGTAAACTGGGCAGGGGTTTTGGGGGTTTATTTTTACATCTTTGGTGACGCTCATCTCTTCACAAATTTTGTCCATGCTTGGTTTAGTTAAAACAAACAATTGATTTTATAACAAGGAAAATCAAACATTTGTATATGTTTTCACGTTTGAAACAATATCTAAATATTTTCCAAGATTTATGTCATAGTTCTGTATCTTGGACCCCATCGTGGACTCTAATCCCCTTGTTTTTATGCTTGATTTTGTGAATCTACCTTTTGATCTTGCAATTTTGATTTAAGAAATGTTTATTAGAGTAAAGATGTTAAACACAATAACATTGTCATGATGCAATCTAGTGTGGACCAAGACTTATCTATGTGGCCGGTACATGATACAACCGCCGCATTGTGCTAGTTGTCGGGGAACAAGCCTTCCCCTTCTATTCAATAGATCAACGCGATGACAAGAATATCGGAAGCATTAAAAGCTAAATCAGTAAATAAAGACATTCGCCAAAGAAGAGCACACCATGATTTACATAGAGATAATGGCATTGCAAGTCTCGTCTAGTCACACCTAGCGGTATATAACCATCGAGAGAGCAAGCAACTCTTGGATGACAAGCTAAAACTTTACCAATATGTTGGATACAGCAATAAGAGGGCTCCCTTCACCAACAATGATGGATGCCAAATCTTGTAGAGAAAAAATCCTTTTAGAGAGCAAAATTTGATGTGTCTCAAATTTGGTAGATTTGATGATTATGATGAAATCCCTCTTCAATAGAGAGCAAGAATACCTCTCTGATGACTACCTTCTTCTACCCACCTTCTGGTCACTTGTTTCCAGCTAAATAGAGAACCCTGCACCTGCTTTCCGAAGTCCTCCTCTCTTTCCTTGGCACGGATTTTAAAAGATGGGATTAGTGTAAGGTAGCACATGGGCCAAGTTAAGCCCACTTATTTCCCAAGCACAAAAACAACAGAAGCTCAACTGACGAGGGACTGATAAACTCCTTAATCCTTGTAATAAGCATATCAAAACCATTGACCAATTTTAAACAGCACTGATTTAGCAAACCTTTTGGTGCGACTTTGTTGTCATAAATTGCTCTGAATGACATTTTTCAATTGACTCAAGGTAAAACGTAAATAAATGGCTACAATAAATTATTCTCCAATTCGTGTCCTTTTATTGATCATCAATCTTCCGGCAATCTTTAGCTGATTACTTAACTAGTCATCGAAGGAGAATAGATTATTAAACCGGCATCACTTCTGTATGAAGGCACATGCATTCTCGCATACAGTTGTTGTTTGAATTTTTAATTTCTTTTTTTTTTTTGGTACACCGGCTTGTCACACTATACGTATATGAGTACCTAATTTTTAATTTCTAATATGAGTTTGATTACATAACTACGAGATTGCTTATAACTTTCTTGTAGATACCGAAGAACAATTTCAAAATAATGAACAAGTTCGGCTGTAACAATTAAAAATATTTTAAAGATGTCTTAATAATTTTCTGGACCTTTAAAGGGTGCCAATTATCTTTGAGTAATTGATCACTTTTGATAGAGGCACTCTCAATAAAGGTCACTAAGGTCACTTGGTTTGAATCTTGTAGTGAGTCTGTTGAGGCTTGTGTGTCTGAATTTCAGAAGAAAGACGTCACTTGGAGAGCGATAACTTAGATGTATTGAGTAGATGATTCAGATAAATCTTGGTTGTTGTTTGCAAAACATCATCTAAATCCATTGTAGCCCAGCCTCATGATATTCTTCATATTGTAATTATTTTTAAAAAATATAGATCCTTCAGTATTCCTTATTCTTTATAGATTTGGATGACACTGTTCTCATATCTAAGTTTGGGAGTATTTCTGGTTTTTTGATATATGTATCTCTAATTACCAAGAAATATTTTACTTTTACCTCTTCATGTTCCATCACTATGTTTTTTCACTTTCAAAGTTTGTAGAATTAACAGTAGACTCCCCTCTAGCTGTCTTTAAAATTATCTAACACACTTGCGTTTATGGTGATTTTTTTTTTTTTGTAGTTTTGAAGCTTTTTCGTTCTAACATTGCTAATGATCATTGCCTACATTTTGTGCTCCGAATAAAGTCCTGGTTAGTTGCTGCAGCACTATTGGCTTTTACAACCAGAACAGGATTTGAATGGTTGATGGAATAGGAATTTAGTTAGATTAGAGTCCTGTGACAAATACGTTAAGTGGTTGAGTAGGCTATATTATTGCACATATGCTAGGTGGGATAGAATTAGAATTTCAAAGAGAAAAAGATGCTAGATGTCAAGCGTGGCTATTGGATCCGCAATCAAGTGGCGATACATGTAGTTGTTTTGTCTGGTTATGGCGGGAAATCAAAACAGTGGCTTGTAAAATTTGAAATTGAATGCGAATCGAGTATATGGTTGACTATAGATCTTACTACCAGAGTCAGGATCTTCAGGCTACATCTTAATAAACGATTCCTTGTTCTACTAGAAGCAAAATAATACTTATCAGGTGTCCATAATTATTATTTTGGCCTTAGCCAATCATAATAGAGTGGTCTAGTAGCATTCTTTAGAGAAAATGGATCTTTGGTTCTTGGATAGAGGAGTCGAGAGTGGAGTTCAGCCAAGTCATCTTGGTGGTATAATGCGTTAGAGGGAGAATAGTGCTTGGCTCTTTGCGAGTTTTGTGTATCGGATATCTTGGATGGTTTGGAGGCGATGCTATTAAAATACTCTTGGTAGTTCATCAGCAAGAAGAAAGTGTGTGTCAAAGTCCAAAAAGGGGATTTGGATTTTTAGGCTATGGTGAATTGGGAGAATTATCATTATAGCTAGAATTTAGAGGAGCTTGGGATATTCATGCAACTATCCACTTGAGATCCTATGGGGTGTAATATCAAAGGGCTTTCAAACAAAGTTTTACCTGAGGAATGAGTTTGGAGCCACACTTTCTGAAGAATGAAGAAGCAGAACAGAACTAGTTTGAAGGGGATACTTGACCCGTTAAAGATTGGATCTAGTTCACAAAACCTAGAGTAGGGCAAGGTTTGTGGATGGATGCACTCTAGAAGAAAACCTAGGACACAAGGAACCTAATCATGTAGATGCAGGATCAATTCCTGAAGATGTTAAGGTTGAAGAGCTAGAGCATGAAAGTAAAATTTTTGCAGCAGTTGTGGATTCCATATGGAGATCTAGTAGCCTACGAGTTGAAGAGATAAATGAGCGTGGAGAGAGCCAAGCGCAGGAGGGGCATGAAGCTACAAGGTGAAGTGGAGTGGCCACGTGGGGTGTGGTGTGCAAGAGGTGCAGTTGCATGGTCACCTCCATTTTTTTCTCTATATTTCAATTTATATTATTTTTTTCTTTGCCCTACTGATCTAACTATTTAGCTTTATTACTTTGCCTAACATAGTCTAACAAAAACTTTTGTAAGATTTCACCCCCACTTCCTCACTTCTCTTTTATGACGTACTAACGTTCATCTCTAGAAAAAAGTGAGTCGATGTGCCTTATGTAATGAGTAGGTCTCTGTATATCAATTTTTGGATCTCTATAATATTTATCATCAAAGGTGAAGTCTGTCATCTTATAGGCTAGTTTTATGATTATCCGTGGGTCGGTCTATGGTTACTCGACATTTAACTTGGTGTATTTATATCTTTATACCTTTTCAGTTAGCTAGCTTTTCTGACAAATTCCTTAGCATTGTATATGCAAAGCTGTAGATTCAAATGCCATATATCATAGCTCTTTCATTCAACATTTCAGTCATATGTTGGTTTCTTCCATTTCATGTCTTTTATTTTTGGCTCGGGTCATCAGGATTTATGTGAAGTTAATATTCTACTTTGCTAATTAGATTCATATAGACAGTTTTGAATTATGCCCCCTGGCCCATCTCCTTTGCTTCTAATTTCTTAGGATCTCTTAGGAAGAGTTGTTTAAGTTTTTGTAGTGTTGTAATTAGGCGATGTTTTACTCATTTTTGTGTGGCTATATCATTGTTTTCCATGGTCCATGGTTCTTTTTTCTTTCACCGTCTCTTTGTAAGATTCGTTAAGAAATCTGGAGCTGCACCGATATGAATGCTGTCCTAGTTGTCATCATAAATTTGTAATTTTCTTTCTGGTAAACCAATTCAAAGTTGTGGTTGTGCAGGAAAACTGCATGCTATTGTGTACTGTAATTTATTCTCTTGTTGGCCATAATATGTTCTTATATATAGACTAAAAGGTAGAGTTTAATTACTCAAGCATGATAGGTAAGTTATGTGAGATACTAACGGATGTTTTGTTGTCTCTTTTGCCTTTTCTTTTCTGGGTTTGCTACTGAAGGAAATACATGGATGGCGGTGATGGGCGTGAAATGGGGTTGAAGCGACCACAGTTTGATTCAAGCCCATCATTTTTTGGGGCTTCTGCTGGTTCAAGCCTCATGTATAATCCTTCTTATGCATATGCTGGCCAACCTCCACCATTCCCAGTTGTCCGATTGCGTGGCCTTCCTTTTGATTGTTCAGAAGCTGATGTTATTGACTTCTTCCATGGTCTGGACATCATTGACATTCTCTTTGTTCATAAAGGTGGTCGGTTCAGTGGAGAAGCTTTTTGTGTATTGGCATATCCTCTGCAAGTGGATTTTGCCATTCAGAGAAATAGGCAGAACATGGGTAGAAGGTATATTGAGGTTTTTTAGGAGCAAGAGACAAGAATACTACAGTGCTGTTGCGCATGAAGTTTCTGACATGAGGGGTGGTTCTCCACGTCGTAGCGCTCCAAGGGCAAGGTCAGCTGATGACGGGAAGGATTTAATGGAGCATACTGGAGTTCTACGTATGAGAGGATTGCCATATTCTGCTGGGAAAGATGATGTGATGGACTTTTTTAAGGACTACGAACTCTCAGAGGACCGTGTTCATATTGTGCTAAATTCAGATGGCAGGCCAACGGGGGAAGCATTTGTGGAGTTTGCAAATGCAGAGGATTCAAAATCTGCAATGGGAAGGGATAGAATGACACTTGGAAGCCGTTATATAGAGCTGTTTCCTTCAACTGCCAAGGAGATGGATGACGCTATTTCTAGAGGACGATGAGGCTCGTCAATGGTAACAACAGGTTTTGGTTTACACCCAGTCATGCTACTGTATTATGTTATGCTTTTGTATGGAAAACTTGCTGCGACTTGTGATCTGATTTAAATCAAGGCTGGGTCTGACCAATGCATTTTGGATCTAGGTTATCTTATGGTGTGTTCCATCTAGTTAGTTACAAACTTAAAAAAGTAAAGCCAGTGCCCTGTCTTCTGTCCCTCTTCGTACATAATTTTATCTCTGATTTCTGCTATATAATCTGATCTGCAGAAATACAAATGACTTTAGTGATTGATACGAGCAAAATGACAATTTATATGGATATCGTTTCTAATTTATGATCAATGGAAGTATTTCAAGAGGCTGGTAATACAGTGGCTGGGCAAGCTGGAGTTTGGTAGAGGTAAAAGTTGATTTAATTTTCAGACATCAGGTGTAACAGGCTGTTTGGTGCTTGTAAATGAAGTCCGCGGCAAGCGAAAGACCTTAATCGAAGATATCAAGAATATGAGCAGTAATTTTGATGATTGTATATCTGTATCTTTACTCATAGGTTTGTAGAAGCTGATCAAGTAGCTGATAGTGCGTGGTAGAGAAGTGGTACCTGTGTCAGGTTTTGGGATTGAATGGGAGGTCTTCCTTCCTATCATCATGTTTTGTCAAGAGATGATGATGTACATGTAATGTTTGAAAGAGTCAAGTGAGTTGCTTTTTTTTCAATGCTAAGAAAAATGGGGCTAGAATGGTAGTAACTTGCAGGTTTTCTTGAGATACAAATATGAGCAGTTCTCTCTTTGGCAACAGAAAAAAATAAAGTAAAAGAAGAAGAAAAAAACTTCTCTTTCCAAGTAGATTCAAATATATTTGCTATTATCGGCCGAGGGGGGGCCCTCTTGTATTGTTTGGAAGGGGAGATTGAGATGCCCCGGCTTTGGTAAAAAAATTTCGGGAACAGAAGGATGCAGAACGGTGGAAGCACCCGTGACCCACCGCCGATGCTTAATTATGTCAAGATTTGTTCCTTATTCCTTAATAAACAAGAATAGGTGTGTTTCTTTTCCTAATCTACTTGCGAATACGAGTGATAATTCGTACTTCTTTGAAGAAATTTCAGATTAAAACTCAATAAAATTGAAGAGCGTAAAAATCTCCCAGGATGGCTACAAGTTTAGAGCTCTTACCAACTTGACACCCTGTGGACATCTTGTCAGTTTCACGTGCTCCCATTTGGACTAACAAAGCGGACAGCATACTTTATTACGTTAGACAAGGCTAAGTGAGCAGGTAACGCCTTCTCATAAATATATGCGCTATAGAGGATAGGCTAAGATTATGTTGTAATAAGCTTTTGGCTAAACGAAGGTTAGTGGAACATCACCGTTCTCAAAGTCCACAGCATTTGGCTACGCTCCGGTTGCGTAAGGTGGCCATTTAACATCGGTCGCCGAGACTTGGGATAAATAACTCCTGCGTCCACATGGTCCAACTTCGATGCCATCTTAAAAATATCTCACTGAAGTACTAATAATAAGCACCTGCACAGCTGGTTTTCTCTCTTCCCCTCACTGCCTTGTGGAGACTCGGACCATATCACCAACCCTTCCGTTCTCGTCTGCTGTTTAGCTTTTGTTTAGCCCTTTGGAGGAAGGAAGAGAATCCCGGAAAGCCGATCCATTTCAGTGGAGAGAGAAAAGAGCAAGAGAAGGAATCAGGAGGAGGAGGAGGGGGAAGACGAGAATATGGGAGACAAACGGGTGGCGGTGGCGGTGGCGGGGGTGGGTGCAGGGGATGACGTCGGGGAAGGGATGCAGTGCAGCGACCATCCGTACCGGAGCAACCCCGGTGGGATATGCGCCTTCTGCCTCCAGGAGAAGCTCGGCAAGCTCGTCTCCTCCTCCAAATCCAGCCCCTTCTTTGCTCCTCCCCCTTCCACCTCCTCCTCATCCTCCCCCACCTCCTTCCCCTCCGACGGCCTCGGCTTCGGCTTCGGGGCTGGTGCTGGAGGGCTTGCCGGATCCGCCTCCTCCGGCACCGCTCGAGCCGGTGCTGGCGGTGGGAGCCGGACTAGGGTCCCCTTCCTCGCAGCTGCCCACAAGAAGAAGAAGAGCAGCAGCTACGTCGGCAGCGGTAGCAGCAGGAGGGTGATGGCGTCCAGCACCATCACCTCGTCGTCCTCCTTCTCTGCGGTCAACAACCTTCTCACCTTGAAGAGGAGCAAATCCGTGGCCCCGAGGCCAGTTGGGGGCCTCTCAACGGAGGTCGGTAGCGGCATTGCGGACGCGGTGGACAGCCCCAGGAAGAAGAGCTTCTGGTCCTTCCTCTACCTCTCGTCCTCCTCGTCCACCTCCACCTCCTCCTCCTCGGTCAACAACAACGGGAGCAGCAGCAGCAGCAACAGCAACAGGAGGAGGTCCACCTCCTCGTCGTCAGGTGGCGGCAGAGGGGACAGGGGAGACGGCAAGCAGCAGCAGCAGCAGCAGCGGAGTACATCAGATAAGGCGCTAGCTAAGGAGGAGGCGAAGACTCCGAAGCGGGAGCTTGGAGGAGGAGGAGGAGGAGGGGAGGAGGAGGTGGAGAGCCCGAGCGGGAGCCAGGCATCGTCCTCGTTTGGGAGGAAGGTGGCGAGGTCCAGATCGGTGGGGTGCGGGAGTCGCAGCTTCTCGGGGGACTTTTTCGAGCGCATCTCCACGGGGCTGGGCGACTGCACCCTCCGGAGGGTGGAGTCCCATCGGGAGGCCAAGCCCAGGTTGTCGCTCCACGTGGACGATGTCGACGGCGAGGTCGACGAGCAGCAGCGGAGGTTCAAAGAGCGGGTCAAGTGCGGCGGATTCTTCGGAGGGTTTGGGATGATCTCCTCCTCCTCCTCCTACTGGCTCTCTGCCGACGATTTCGACGGCAGCCGCAGGATCTCCTCGGCTGCAGCTGCTGCCCACGGCGCCGCCGCACGAGGTGGCACGCCCCATGGTCGAACTTGGACCTGGGCCTGGGCTTTCGCCAGCCCTATGAGAGCATTTAGGCCCGCCCCCTCTTCCTCCAAGCTCAGTTACCCCATCAAGAACGGCGCCACCGCGGCCGCCACAACCAATATCATCACGGCCATGAATGCCAGCAACAACATAATCAACGGCGCAGCGCTACCGGCAGCAGCTGCAGCAGCAACAAGTTGAAGCTTGCCATACTGTTTAGTTCTCTTCCTCTTCTTCCTAATGTTTACACCTAAATCAAGCTTCGGACTTTTGCTTGTAATTTCTTGATTAAACATCTTCATTTTGACTGGTTACTTGTAATTCCGATTCATCTATATCTGTTTCCATTGCCTGTTCTGTCTCCTTTTTTTCTTCGGTTTTTTAAAGGTACATAGCATTCTGTTTCCTTTTCCCCAAAGTATATTGTATCTTCTCATCCAGAGTTAGATTGTAGCATCAGTGGATTGGATTGGTGGCATTCGTGGACAAGTTTTTTAATATATCCCTGTTTCTCTCTTCCTCACTCTGAGATTGGCACCTGAGCTCGAACCGACTGAACCCGACGGAGCAAAAGGTTTTGTTGGCGCGGCCCTAACCTTTCAGCGAGCCCAGCCAGTCAGCCAGCCAGCCTACCAACCCTTTGACCCTCTGCGCAGCGGGGAAAGGTGATGGAGACCTTACCGTGGGAAGGGTTATCATGAGGATAGATTTAGCTTGTGATTGATAGCTATATACATACAGTTTCTCCCTCGGTCATATCATTGCTCTCCTCTCGTTCCTTCTCTCATGTGGGTCGGAGCTGGAGAGCGAGAGATCATTAGCTCCTCTGTCCTTGTCCGGGTATTGCCAAAGAGCCTAGCTTTGGGAGGGGACTGACATGGGGCACATGCTATCTCTTCCCCGATCCGAGCCATATGGGTTGTGGGTTGTCCTCTTGCTTTCGTGGACCCCAAAGACCACCATTAACGAGCCCACCTTGCTTGTCCTTATTCGCTCCGCCAGCCCTCCGGTCCCATGCTCTGTTTCTCTCCCAAAAATACAAACCCTCGGGCATCATCAGCCTCTCCCTAAGCCAAAATTAACAAGCTCCCCTCTCTCCATCTGCACGTGAAGTGATGTAAATGACAACTAGGGGATGCGCGCTCGTCTTCTTTTAATGGGTACTCTGTTTTCTATTCCAAGTAAAGTGGGGTGACAAAAGACGATGCACTTTCTGAGCCCCCAAGATTCCATCTGCCTTTCCACTGCATTGCCATGCCAGACTTCATCATACATAGAACGAATAATAATAATAGTAAAAGAAATAAAAAAAAGACAACGATCTTTCTCCCACTCCATCAACGAGGCTAACTTTAACGGGCACAACGTGCCCACGCTCCCAAGCCCCGAGAAAGTCGAGAAGTATCGACGCCTACCGAGCCTAACCTTATCTCCTCGGAATGTAGCTCTCGTTTCCATTTGCCATGGCTCAACCTGTACATGGGAAGGTAAGAAGTGTGCAAGGGCTTCCATGTCTCCCAACCTCTACCTGTTTTCCTCAATCGCTGTCAATCCTCCCACGCCATTCTCTACCACCCCTTTGTCCCATTCCTTCGGCAGTCGCATCTGTCGCAGTCCATTGCACTGTCATAGCTCTAATTAATCCTACTCTGGCCAGCTAGCATGGAGGGTGGGAGATCGATGTAAGGGACCACCGTAACGAGAACGAAAGAATCGAAGGTTACCGGCGTAGAGCACCTGCACTTGCTTCGTGGGTCCTGCCCATCGAGACCGCAGCATCTTCGCACCATTGGCGTTATTATGTTAGCGCTATTAGCGTCGTTTCACCCCTACTGAGAGAAGCATTCTTTATCCTGCGAGGGTAATGAATGGATCGAGGAAAAGTAGGAAAGACAGAGCATGGGAAACGAACCACCTCGTTTGATGCGTGACGGAACATGGATACAGAGGACGGCTCGGCGTCGGATGAAATATTTTAGCATTCTTGGAGGAGCGACCTCCGTCCCATTCACATGGCGCCTTCTTTTGCGTGAGAAGACTCTGATATCTGTGCGGATTTAATATTCCTGCCTTGTACATTGATTGCTGCACTTGTGCTTAATATTTCTGCCTCGGTAAAAGGCGTGTTTCATGAAACTAATAAAACTGTGAATTAGAAAAATAATTATATATCTAATTACTTTGATAATATTTTATAAAATAAAAATAAAAAATTATTTTTGATATTTTAAAATATTTTATTTTTTAATTTTATTGTGTGTATTTATATTCATCATATATGATCCATCCGACTTAGTAAAAAAAAAAAAAAAACGAAGAAGACAAATTAGAAGAAGAAAGAGGGGGAGGGAAACAAAAAATATGCTGCACTTGCGGCAAGGGAACTCGAGCCGAGTGATGAAGGGTTACTACGGCTTCAAGATTGATGCAACGCTTTTTGAGT
This sequence comes from Phoenix dactylifera, assembly GCF_009389715.1. NCBI lineage: Eukaryota > Viridiplantae > Streptophyta > Magnoliopsida > Arecales > Arecaceae > Phoenix > Phoenix dactylifera. Next base: position 1,009,341 of record NW_024067692.1, read on the forward strand.
CGTCTGATAATTCGTTATAGCTGCAGTGAAGTTCAGAGTCCACATGAATTATATAGAGAATTTTTACAATTACCGGTCAACGACGGCATTTCAAACGGCTCAGATCAAATTAGGTACAAAATAAATCAAAATATATCAATTCAAACTTAATCTAACCCGACCTATAATGGATTAAATCAATTTTAAAAAATCAAACAGTTAAATATGAAAGAACTATAGCGCGAGTTAAATATATTGTTTACATAGATATATAAACAGTTAAACAGTTACTTATTTTTATGCCGCGAGTGACGAACTATAGCCATTCGCGGTCACGGCTAGTCTAAGCACATTCTGTAAAAGAGCTGTTCTATAGAAGCAATCAATACCAATTTTTGGAGATGCCCTACTCCTTCTCATTCTATCAGTCCATAGGGAGACTTCCCTTCCCCAAACCCGGCTAGACTGGTTCCTTCTAGGTTAGGCGCCCGTCCTTTATTTAGATGTTGGGGCAAGGAGAATGGCAGACCAGCGACCAGTGAAGCCGCTGGAGAAGTGTTTGAGGCAGAAGGCACCCATTGAGGCACCTTTAGTTTAGCATCCACTTTTGTGCTCTGACGGCTTAATTAGTTTTCTCAAGTTGGATTGGTGAAGAGTTTATTTAAATATTAAAAATTAACTATAGAGGTGACGTCTTTCATGCATCGGTGTTTTTATGTTTTAAAAATAAAAATTAAAAATGGACAACTAACAAGCATGCCAGATAGACCCTTGGTTGCTTCCGGTCGGTTCAGGAATTCCTCCTGCGCCCATTGGACTCTAGTTTTTCTTCCCACGAGTCCTCCCTCATACCTTTCTCTACTTTTATCCACCTCCGGTTCCATCCCATCTCCCAAGACAGGTTCAGTTGTATCTTTCACGCGAAGAAATGATTGAAGGAAAGGGAGTCACGGAAAAAAGAACCTAAAGAATCGATGAGCGGAATTGCGGGGTCCGAGTGAGTGAGTTAGTGAGGGAGCTTTGAGATTCGGGCTGAGGGGGAAGATCAGTGGAGAATTTCGTCGAATGGGTGCTGGTTAGTTGAAATGGCCGAACCTGGAGCGAGGACGTCGTCGTCGCCGGTGCAGGGGGCGGCCGGAGTTCCGAGGAATGATGCTTCGAGGAGTTCGGTCAGGCCCCGGTCGTGGGCGGAGGTGGCGAAAGGAGCTCCGGGGCAATCAACAGCGTGGACCAATCATCGCATTTCTCCCCGGGAGTTGGAGGCGTTGCAGGAGAGGTTTTCGGAGGCGGTCGAGATTCCGGAAGAGGAGCTGGAGGAGATGCGGTCGGAGTGGCGCAGCTCCACGGTTCTGGTAAGGAGCGTGGGGAGGTTCATTCCGGCGGACTGGGTGGCGAAGGAGGTCCGACGGGTGGGAAAGCTGGACTACGACGTCGGATGCTTCTCGTTGGTTGATGGAGTCATTGCCATCAGATTTGCCAACGAAGCTGACCGGGAGGCTGCAATGGCGAACGGCCCATGGATGGTGGCCGGTCAACTGCACGCCATGGAGAGGTGGCGTCCCAATTTTATTCCGGGCACTGAGGGCGTCGGGCGGGTGGTAGTTTGGATCCGGCTACCGGGGCTGCCGCTCGACTATTGGAAGAAGGAGACGATATTCAGAATCGCGGCGCAGGCGGGAAATCCTCTGGCTTTGGATGAATGCACGGAGAAGAGGCGCCGGTTTGGCTTTGCGAGGGTAAAGGTGGTGGTGGATGCGTCGGCTCCTCTCAAGCCGGGGACGATGGTGCTAGGAAGATCCGCGGGCAGAGAGACAAAGTTCTGGCAGGGTTTCGTTTATGAAAACCTGCCAGTTCCATGTCCCAAATGTGGGCGGCTAGGGCACCCAGCGGCGGCTTGTGAGTCCTCTTCCTCGACGGCGGTGGGTGTGGACTCGATGATGGAGGCTTCCGGATCTGATGGGGGTGCTAAGGGGAAGCCTTCCGAGGATGGTAAGCGACCAGGGGTGGAAGGCCTCTATGGACCATGGCTAGTGACAAATCGCATTGGTCCGTCCTTGAGGGCTTCTCGGAAGAAGGAGGCGCCGGGCAGCGGTGTGAGGAAGAAGCCGGTTAGCTCCCCTCCGAGTCCTGGAATGACAGGAGACACTCAGGCAACGGTGGCTTCCCCGGTGGACCTTGAGGGCTGGCAGAAGCCGTCTAAGGTGGCTCGCCGGAGAACGCCGGAGAAGGACGTCTCGGTGGCGAGCGCGGGCGGGACGATGGGGGAAACGAGTCAACTTGGTCCGCGATCCGAGGTGGAAACCGAGTCAGGGGCTGGGTCTGACTCAAGCCGGTCCGTTCCTGATCTGGGCCGGAGCGAGGTGAGGCCCAGTCCTAGTGATGGGCTTCGCCGTGGTGGGCCGGGCCTGAGCCCGCTGAAGCGGTCCAGGAGCATGACCGGAATTCATACTGTGGAGGGTTTGATTGATGGCCATCTGAAGCCGAAAGGAGGGAGGATGCCTCCCTTTGTGAAGGGCGGACGTCCGGTGCTTCGTCGGCGGAGCAAGAGCTCGCCACCGCCCCTCGCGCCGGCGCACGGGCGACCTCCGGTCGTGCCAGGTGGAGGCGTTTCACGGCAAGGGGTGGAGGAACCCCACGGACGGCGGTTGTTCCGAGCCCTATCGGTGACGACGGGACTGTCGGAGCAAGTTCCGGCGGCGACTCTCGGGCTGTGTTCGGCGGAGGCGACGGGGCGGTGGTCCGATGGGGATGGTGGTCTCGGCTCTGGTCGGGGAAAGCAGGTTAGCTCTTCAGCCCCTGTTTCCACTTCGTGCCATTTGGCACGGCTGAACAGTCCCTGTTCCGCAGTTCAAAACAAGGGGAAGGGGAAGTTGGTTGAATTGATGGAAGGGATCAAGCCGGATGCTTGTGGGAAGGAGTTTAGGGAGTCTGGGGTTGGTGGCACGGGTTCCATGAGCACTGTGGACTCTATGGCACAAGGGAACAGTGATGGGCAGCATCAGCAAATACTCTTCCAAATGATGGCTGTGGCGAAGGGAGTGAATAGGGAATCTCAAGGTGTTGAAGAGGGTATGGTTGTGGACACAGGTGGCAGCTACAGCTCGGGGGATGCGGGCTGTGCGGTCTCATCCGGTGATTTATGAAGATCCTTTTGTGGAATTGTCGTGGTGCGGGGAAACCATCCTTTGCCCCGGCTTTCCGCAGGATGGTGCAGCAGCACAATCCGGACATTTGTGTATTATTTGAGACCCGGCTTTCGGGAGGCAGTTTACAGAAGGCCAGAAGGGCGATTCCGAGATCTTGGGGGTTCTATGCTGTGGAATCCCAAGGTTTGTCAGGAGGCATTATTGTTACTTGGGGACAAGGACGGTGTCGATTGGATTGTTTCAATGTCTGCAATCAGGAGGTGATTATGGTGATCTCAGAGGACAATCGTAGCCCTTGGGTATTGTCAGCGGTATATGCAAGCACTGATTATAGGGTGAGGAGGACTCTGTGGGAGGAGGTTTCACAGATGATTAGTCAGGGTTATCCTATGATGGTGGCAGGTGATTTCAATTGCATTGTTGATCCTCAGGATAAGATGGGGGGTAAACCTTTCTCCCATGAAAAGAAGATTAAGGAGTTTCAGGACTTTCTTTCATCCAATGGTCTGATAGATTTGGGATTCACGGGCCCTAGGTACACATGGTGCAATAATCAGCAGGGACGGGCACGTGTGTGGGAGAGACTAGACAGAGCATGTGCAACAGCTGGGTGGATCCAGAGTTTTCCTGATCATCATGTCAGACATCTGCCGAGGATAGCTTCGGATCATAGTCCACTGTTGGTTTGCACGGAGGTACACATCCCTGTTCGATCCCCCTTTAGATTTGAGAAGTTTTGGCTATGCTACCCACGGTCCTGGGATATGGTGCGGGAGGCATGGAGTACCCTAGTGAGGGGTGATGCTATGTATCGGGTGTCCAGGAGGTTGGAGTTGACCAGGAGACGGTTGCGTAGGTGGAACCGTGAGGAGGTGGGGAACATTTTCAGGAGAACAGAGGAGGAGGAGGCGGCTATCGACAGATTACAGTCTCAGGAGGTACAGATGGGAGGGTTATCGGAGGAGGAGATGGGGGAGCTCAGATCGCACTTGGCCTTGCATGATTCCTTACTCAGGCAGCAGGATACATTATGGAGACAGAAGTCCAGGGTCCAGTGGATCTTGGAGGGAGATCGGAACACTAGATTTTTTCATCAGGCGACAGTGATCAGAAGGAATCAGAACAGGATCAGAGTCATCAGGAGTGAGGATGGGCAGCTGTCGGAGGACCCGGACACGATCCGGAGGATTATGGAGACTTTCTTTAGAGTGAGGTGGACGGAGCCGTTGGATGGGGGGTGTCGAGTGGAGATGCCGATGCCTACTGTGAGGGTGTCGGAGGAGGAGACAGAGGCACTGATTAGACCGGTATCAGAGGAGGAGATCAGGGCGGTAGTGTGGTCCCTTGAGGGGGAGAAGGCACCAGGGCCAGATGGTTTTCCACCGTTGTTCTTCCGGAGGTACTGGATGGTAGTGGGACAGGATGTGACGGCGGCCATACAGCAGTTCTTTACCACAGCTGTGATGTCACCGGACTGGCAGAGGACCTTCGTCACCTTGATTTCGAAGCGGCAGGATGCTACTGAGCCGGGCCACTTTCGACCGATCAGCTTATGTTCCACTTTGTATAAGGCTACGGCGAAGATTCTTGCTGTCAGGATGAGGGACTTACTCCCGAGATTGATTAGTTTGGAGCAGGGTGCTTTCATAGGTGGTCGGAGTATCTCCGATAATGTATTGATAGCTCAGGAGTTCATGTTCGATCTGGGGAGGGCCCCGATGAGAAGGAGCTTGATGGGGGTCAAGCTCGATATGGAGAGGGCCTATGATAGGATGCGGTGGGACTTTGTCCACCAGTCTCTGCAGGTGTTTGGCTTCCCGGAGATTTGGATTCAGTGGGTTATGGGCTGTGTCAGGGCTCCTTCTTTCGCCATCTTGGTGAATGGCACACCCTCCCGCTTTTTTGTGTCGTCAGGAGGTTTGCGACAGGGATGCCCGCTTTCTCCCCTATTGTTTATTATTTGCGCGGATGCCTTATCCAGATTCTTGCATCAGGCTGTATCTTCTCAGGAGCTGGATGCTTACAGACCAGCAGTGGATGCTCCCTCGATCTCTCACCTGCTGTTTGCGGATGATCTTTTGCTACTGGCCCGGTCAACACGACAGGACGCCCGAGTGCTGGGTAGGGTTCTACGAGACTACTGTGCTATTTCAGGTCAACGGGTTAATTTATCGAAATCTGAAGTCTGCTTCAGCCCGTTGACCAGAATAGAGGAGAAGAACCCTATCATGGAGATTTTGGGGGTGACAGAGCAGGATGGCTTATTGAGGTATCTGGGGGTTCCGCTGTCTGGTCGGCGGCTTCGCGGCAGGGATTGTACTTTTCTGGAGGCTAGCATCCGGCAGAGGGTGGAGGGTTGGCAGAGGCACTCACTATCCATGATGGGGAGGATCACGCTGGTTCGGTCAGTCCTTTCCTCGATCCCTACCTATTTACTTTCTACTTCATTCATCCCGGTGGCGGTTCTGAGGACCATTGAGCAGCTCTTCAGGAGTTTTATCTGGGGGAGGCAGGATGGTAGAGATGGCATTCATTTGCTGGCATGGGAGGTGGTGTGTCAGTCGACAAGGAGGGGTGGTTTAGGGGTACAGTCTTTGTTGGTGAGGCGGGAGGCTTTAGCGGCGCGACATGTCGCCAGATTTGTTATGGAGCCTGATTGCATGTGGTCCTCGCTGTTGAGGGCTAAGTATGGAGTTTTGATTCCTGGAGGGAGAGCAGCCCGTCACCACTCTCCAGTGTGGAGGGAGATGTGTGCCAGAGCGGGGGCGGTACTGTCGGAGATCAGATGGGCTGTTGGCGATGGATGCTCGATTGATGTGCTGGAGGACTGTTGGGTGACTGCGCAGCCGATCAGCCGCTTGCCTACCATGGTGGACTCCGGACGCTTAGCCGGACGCAGGGTCAGCGACCTGATGTTCCCAGTTGAGGGTAGGTGGAGGGAGGGGTTGGTCCGAGAGGTGTTTGGGGAGCAGCTGGCAGAGATGATCTTGGCTATTCCGGTGCCCTCTAGAGGGGAGTCTGATAGGTTGATTTGGGTACCATCGGGGCGGTCACAGGTGCGGGCTAGGGATCTTATGGTACTTTTCAGTGGGGAGCCAGTCAGGCAGATTGAGGGGGGGTGGATTTGGAGGATGCGTATCCATCCGCGGGTGGCACTTTTTATCTGGAAGGTGGCCTGGGGTTGCCTACCTACCAGAAGCGTGCTAGTCAGGCGGGGAGTGCGGATTCCCCAGTTTTGTGCGTTGTGCACTGATGTCGTGGAGACTATTGAGCATGTCCTCCTGCAGTGTCCCAGGGCTAGGGAGATATGGACGAGGTCACCTGTTCCTCTTCCTAGTTCAGTGGAGTCGGTACAGGATCTGTTACAGTTGCTGCGGGCTTCCATGCGGAGCCCTAGGTTCGCCCAGGTGGGTATACTTAGAGCATATCTGGCCTACCATATTTGGTTGGATCGGAATGCACGTTTGTTTGAGGGCAGGAGGCTCGCGGCGAGGATGGTGGTGGACAGAGCTGTACTTCAGGCTGGGGAGGTTTCTTCCAGCCTCGACTTGTGTTCTTCCGGGACGGCCAGGGACATCTGGGGTACTCATTGTGCTGTTCTAGCGCCCAGGTTTGTGTTTGCTTCTTGGGTGCCCCCACCCCCCGGCTATCTCAAGGTGAGTTTTGATGGTAGTGTTGCATTAGAGGGCAGGTCCGGCGGGGTTGGATTTGTCATTAGAGATCACCTTGGACGGCTGGTTGTGGCGGGTGGCCGATATACGCCTGGGCTCACAGTTGTGGGAGCTGAGCTACGGGCAGCTTGGGAGGGGGTGTCCTATGCGAGGCGGGTGCACCTCGAGGGGGACTCCTCTATAGTGATCGACTGGATCCAGGGTGCGGACAGATATGGAGATGGACATCCTCTCATTCGGGAGACCCGTAGGTTGGCCCTGGAGATGGACGACTTCGAGGCAGTACATGTGTTCCGGGAGGCGAACAGTGTGGCAGACTGGGTCGCCTCTTATGTTGCACGACATTCAGGGGACTTTTGTTGGACTTCCACGGCAGGGCTCCCGCCCCCACTGTATTTTTTGCTTTCTTCTGATATGGCAAGGTGTACTCACGTTAGAGTAATATGAAATTGCCGTTTCCACCAAAAAAAAAAAAAAAAAAAAAAGAAATGATTGAACTTACGACTACTGGTCCACGATGATGAGATGATTTTTCAAACAAAGTGTATATATACATAAAGCCAATGGGTTTTGAAATATATTGATTTTAGATTTTTTTTTGGTTGCATCCATATTCATAGTGTATCATATATCCAATTTAGCCAAAAAAATAATAATAATTGAACTTTCTTCATGACATCATCACTTTTCACATTAATCTTTAAACATGCCGAATTTTTTATTCACTACGTATACTTGTCTTAAAACAGCCATTGCATGATCCAATGATGAACTTATAGAAAAGAAAGATGAATCTTATTTTTAAGACCTAGCAATATATCCTGCATCTTCTCATCTTTTTCCGCTTCATTTTTTTTCTGTAAGAAAATGCTGGCCGAACCGTTCTCAAGACCGTAAATGTTGAAGGATGAGATTTATATTAAATAACTACATTGATTGGGCGCCTACGGAAGGAGGGACGGGAGGAGGCAGAGCACTCGCTTCTAGATGACATACGACGGATGTTGCCGAAGTATCGTGTTGTCCAGGTTAGACAAGTTCTTCAGAAGACGAACCAAGCTGCTGATTAGGTCACTTTATTTGCTGCTCATTATAGAGATGAATTTTTCTAAACTCAGCAGTTTTATGTATTTTTTTTTTTTTAGCCATTTTACTAGTGAAAGAGCTTGTTGTACTTATGTGAGGGCCATGTGAGTATATAAAAAAATTAAATAAAATAACTATGTTTTTGGAAAAAGTACAGATGGTACTGAAATTTAGCTGAAGCTAAAACCACCGTGCATGCCAGTTGCTTCTCTGCATGGATCTCCTGCCTCCTATAATCCTTCGATCTGTCCCACTCTGGTCCCCATCGAAAAATTACAATGGCTGTACACGCACCAATGACAATGGCTCGTTCTTGTAGATGTTATTCAGCAAGCATCACGATATATTATTATAGAAATTATGGGTTGTGATTGGCCACGTTGGTGCATTCAGTATAGCCATTAATTTCTGGATCCCATCCTCCTTCTTTCTCTTCTATTATTATTAGTGAAGGAAACAAAACTCTTGAAACAACCCCCCTTCCACCTCCATGATAGGAGGTACTTCTTTTGCCTATCAACACAAAAATTTGTGACAGAAGAAAAGAAAATTTTAAAACTTGAAGACTTGATGAAACTATCTGATCCCTTATGCTCGAGACAGTCAAATTAATACCCAAGTTGATCTGCTTCTCTCTAAACTTTTTGCATCACTAAAAGAGGTTTGGAGCTTCTTCAGTGCCATCCATGGTAGCAATAGATTTAAGCTGCATTTAGGATAGCTGTCATTTTTTATATAATTTTTTTATTTTTAATTTTATAGATTTTTGACAATACAAAATATATTTGATTTATTATTATTATTATTAGCAGTATTATTATTATAACTATTGTTATTATTATTTTTAGATTAGGGCATGACCGACATGGTAGCATTGGAGATAAATTGACTCCCATAAGGAGGTCAAGAGTGAATTGGGGTTTGGAAATCAAGGAGGGGAGGAAACTGGAGAAAGCACTCCGTGTTATCGAAATGTTCCGAAGCTAGAAGTTGATGATTATCCTTTTTTTTTCAGTGAGAAGTTAATTCCACTAAGCCCTGCTTGGCGAAAAAGCCTCCATTGAACAGGACCGGTAGTCTCCATATATAGGGAATCAGATTCAACCCTTGATCCTTGGTAATTAGCATGGGGGAAGGAAGATCTCCACTCATTCATTAAGTGCATGCGGTGAGATGCGACCCACAACAAACGAAGGGGGTGGAGGGAGACTGAAAAAAGAAAAATTGTATTGAATGCTGCACTGGGATCAACAGCTTCCAGTGAAGACCAAATGGGGACCATGATTGATAACAACAACAACTGAGATGCCAGGTGCGGCTCAGAGAATATGATCATGAAATATGATACTATAGTGCCAAACCAGTTCCTATCTCTTCTCTTTTCTATCTCGAATTGACTATCTCTCGGCAATTGGCCTTAGTAGACTGGTTTCAATTGGATAACTTAATTGTATTCTTGATGAAAAAACTTTTTTTTTTTTAGTAGAAATCGGCCACCGGATCTTTAATATCAAGAGAACATTGAATAAATCCTAGCCCACCAAAAAATTAAAAAAGAATAATTTTTATAGAAATAAATTTTTATACTTTATTATAAAGAAAAATTTATATATGACATAAAAAAAAGTCCAATTTCGACTAACTAAAAAATGGAATCAAAAATATCCTTAAACTTTTAGATAATATAGCATAAAGATCTTTCTCTTTATTAAAAATATAATAAAAATAATTATTTTAAAAAGCTGCTCTTGACTATACTTTTTTTTTTTTTTTTTGCCAATCAAATATATAAAAATTAAATTTTTAAGCATCATATATTGAGTCATCAATTTTCAATAAAAATATTTTAGCAAAAAAGAAATATTTTAGTGGAAGAAAGGTGCGTCAATCTCTACCTTCCAATAATGCCCCTTCTTTCGGAGTGGTTCTTGGTTGTACCAAGCCCAGTCCAACCAACCACGGAGCAACGTGCACACAGATGAAAAATATAGAAAAAAAACATAGTACACATTCTTGCTTCGTAATTAGATTGGTCCTCCACGGCCGATCTGGTTCAGCTAAAAGTTGTACCTTTTCTCATTTAAGACATCAAACTACGTATCCAGCTCATTGACACGTCATCTCGCCGCACCAACTATTCCGCGTTTTTGTCTCATTATTGGGTCCAGCTAGCGGCCCTCTTTTGTACATCAACTTTACTCACGGTCACGGACGACTGGAGGCCTTCTTTTGACTCATAAAAAAAAAAAAAAAGAAATCCTTCTTTCAAAGCCGCTTCCCTATCAACTAATGTTAGGAAGTAAAAAAGAAAACCTCGCTTTTCCCTGGTTTTATCAACCTCCTTTCCTCCTTGTTGCAGAGGTAAGCGTTTTCAGATCAGTGATCTCTTTGTTGGTAGCCAGTTTCATGTAGTGACATTTCTTTGTGATAATCTTTCTTCTATGCAATCTGGAAGTTCCCTAGCCTTCATGAAACCTTTCTAGTTTCCACATTACTTATAAGTAAAAAAAAAAGAAGAAAGAAGAAAGTACATTCTTCCATACTCATGTTGTTCTTGGAGCCAACTGAGGTATTTTCATCAAATTCATGCACTGAAAGCTGCCACTCTTTGCTTCTTTGCTGTTTTTCGTTTTTATTTTAGAACATTTACCAAATCAGCTCTTTGGTTCGAAAGCTACTTTCCTTCTCCGCACCTAGTTCCAAAAAATTTCCGAGACAAGCTGCTATGTCTTGGAGGTTCCCTTCCTTCTCCTCTGTCCCCTCCTTTCCAATCCGTCGCCTTTCGATGCAGAACGCCGTCGCTCTCTTTCAGTTTGGTACAAGTTTGCTTTGCGCTAGCCGTGTAGATTGCTTCCTCTTTCATGCTGCCTAAATCTGGTCTAAAAGCCATGATTTATGCGAAAAAGGTGAAAAGAGTCCATTCCGCTGACACTCTCTCCTTCTCTGTTCGTCGTCAAGGCCGATTTTTAGAGCTTTGACTGTTTCTAGTCCTCGTCGTCGATATTTAATTAACTCAAAGGGATCTGCTCCTCGTTCCACCTCCTTCTACTACCACCTTAGCAACTCCTACTACCAAACGGCCTTGGATTAGAGATGCACAAGAATCGATCATTTTGGTTCCCCATTTTCTTCTGTTCCATTGTCTTCTTTGATATTGAAGCTTTGCACATTCCTCTTGGTTCCAAGCTCTCGGTTGCAGAGCATGACTGCTGGATTTCCCCAAATGGGAACTTCGCGTTCGGATTTTTTAACCGATCCGATCAGCCTAACCAGTATGGAGTTGGTATTCGTTTCAACTCGATGTTGGTGCCGTCCACCGAGCAAGCGCATGTATGGGCTGCTGGGGCTCATGTTTCTGTTGGATATAATTCATCTGTTCACCTCACCGAGGCTGGAGATCTCATTCTCTTTGACTCCTCTAAGGGAGCTATAGTTTGGAGTAGCAACACTCACAATTCCTCTGTTGCTTCGGCCAGCCTTGGCGACGATGGGAATCTTGTTCTCTTGAATGCACACCAGGATGTTGTGTGGCAGAGCTTTGCTACTCCTTCGGATACACTTCTTCCAGGTCAGAACCTTACCTCCTTGCTGATGCTTCGAGCAGCCAGCAGGAATTATGTATCGAGTTCCTATAGTCTGTCGATGGATACTTCTGGCCAGCTGCAACTTAGATGGGAGACTAATGTCACTTACTGGAAGACTGAAACCGCTGCCTTAAAACCAATTCTTGCTGCTGTCTTCACTAAGGAAGGGGCATTTCAGCTTCTTGACACGAGGTTGAGGCCAGTTTGGTCGAGGTTCGGAGATGATCATAATGATTCCTCTGTGAGTTTCCGGTTTCTAAGGCTAGATGCAGATGGAAATCTCAGGATGTACTCATGGGCTACATATTCCAAGTCATGGAGGAAGGTGTGGCAAGCTTTGGAGAATCAGTGTGATGTCTTTGCTACGTGTGGCTCGTCAGGGGTTTGTGTACTCACTCCGTGGGGGAATACAACTTGCGAGTGCCCATTTGGATCAAACTCCAATTCAAATTTAAGCTGTTTGGCTCCATACAATCAGACATGCAGTTCTGGATCAACTATGGTCACACTTAAACACACATTCTTATACGGAATTTACCCACCTGAAGATTCTATAACTCGGTGCAGCATTGAGCAGTGCTGGAATTCATGTTTACAGGATCCTCGTTGCACATCAGTAACTGTTACTAATGATGGTAAGGCTCGGTGCACAATGAAAAGGACTCGATTCATAACAGGGTATCAGCACCCCTCTTTGAGATCCACATCCTCTATAAAGGTCTGCTTAGATCCAGTTGCTGCACTACCTCGAAATGTTTCTGCATCTTCACCTTCTTCTGCATCTTCACCTTCTTCTGCATCTTCTCTGCTCAAGCAATTATCCAAACTCCGCATGTCCTCTGCCGTCGGGCTAGCTTTAGGCACACTCGTTGCCTTTCTAGTATTCCAAATTGGTGTATTTCTTTACTTCTTGAAGAGAAGGAAAGCCACCAAGAACTCAGGAGCTGCATGGTACTCATGTCAGAATTCAATTGGTTTGTTCTCATTATCCTACTCAGAGCTGAAAGATGTAACAAGTAACTTCAAGCACCAGCTTGGGTTGAATCTGTGCAAGGGTGCGCTTCCAACCAACCAGCTGGTTGCGGTCAAGGAGTTGAAATCTGATGCGGGATGTGGGGAAAACATAGGAGAGAAACAGTTCAGGTCTTGGATTTCGGTATTGGGTGGCATCCACCATAAGAACTTAGTGAAATTGGAGGGATATTGCTGCAATTCTGGCCAAAGATTTTTGATATATGAGTTTCTAAAGAATTCTTCGGTTGATAAATGGCTACAAGATGCTAAACTAAGCAGGAGGCTAACTTGGAGAAAAAGGATGGAGATATGTGTAGGAGTGGCTAGAGCATTAGCTTACTTGCATTCTGAGTGCAGGGAGTTTGTCAGCCATGGGAACTTGAAATGGGAGAATGTGGTCCTTAATGAAGAATTAGAAGCAAAGGTGACTGAATTTGGTCTGATGAGGTTCAGCAGCAATGTCATCCAAAATAGCCAGGAGGCCGAAGTGGATGTGGCAAGTTTTGGGGAAATGATTGTGATTATGGTGAGCGGCCACCAAGGAGAGGCTGATGCATGTAGTCGGGCTTACAAGGAGTGGGTGGAGGGATGTGCCGCGAGGGTGGTGGACTCGAGGATTGGAGGGAAGTTTGATGTAGAAGAGGTGGAACGCATGTTGAGGGTTGCATTTTGGTGCATCCAACCCGACGCAGGGCTGAGACCCATGATGGGGGAAGTACTGAAAGCGTTGGAAGGTATACTATCTATCGATCCTCCGCCACCTCCCTACCGTTTCTTGGAGCCCTTGGAGGAATCAGATGCTATACAGGAAGTCTGTTCCTATGAATGATTAACAGATTTATTTGGGCTTCATAATTTGGAAAGAGTGGCTTAATTATGTTGATTCAAGTACAAGATTGACATGGAAAATGATTAGAATGTTAGCAGTTTTGTAAGGGCATAAATGCATGACAGCTTGAAAGAGAGAGGGGTTGTTGATATTGTTCTTGTTGCAGTAATGGTAGGATAACAATTGCAGAGATAAGAGAGCAGCCTAACTGTTAGTACTCGAAGAGTACTGTTACAACTTGCAAGTCATGTGATTTTGTCTTAAATTTAGAATATTTTTCGTTAAAGAGATGATATGAATTGTTTAATCTGAGTAATTATTTATGTCCTGTTCCTTACTTAACACCGCTAATACATCAGCAGATCAAAAATTCATGGTCATTTAAGCCTTGAACTCACAGTGTAGGTTATTTGATTCTTGAACCGTTTCCAACCTTTATGTATTCAAAATATCACATCTCCTGGAAACTTTTAGCACAGTCTTTTCTGTCACTTTCCTTCTTAGGTTTATTTATTTATCTTCGGTGAGCTGTATCTTAAGTTGGATGTTGTGTTGTTTTTGATATTGTTACATTGTGTTTCTTATTATTCTGTGTTTCTTGTAAGTCAGGGAAATCTTTGGAAATCATCCATGCATGCTTACCTCTAAACTGATCTTGTCCAAGAGTGAGAATTTCGTTACCCGTACCATTCATTTTCCATCCCTCTCAGCATGAGTTGAATGACTCATACTTTTTTTTTTTATTGAGTTCATTTTAGTGAAGAGTTTGTAAGGATTTTCTTTTTGCAGTGGTTATCCTGAATGCAGTATTATTTTTTTGGCATATATATGAGGAGTCCAAACAGTTCTGATTTCCCAGTGTGTGCTTTGTATGATACTAGGTTCTTATGATGCTTATTTGGTTGTATATCACGGAAATGTTATGTTTGTGAGTTGTGCTTAATAGGTTACAGTAATGTAGCTTGCAGACATCTAAACTTTCCTGTAAAATATATGAAAACTGCTTTGAACTTCCATTCAGCAACTGGTAATGCTGATCTGAAAACTATTAAGTTAATTGAGGTTGCTGATTTTAGATAGAAACAGAAAGAAAATATGTAGAGATAATTACATCAATGATTGTAGAAGTAGGACAGTAAAGAGACCCCAGTATTTTGTTGCCGAACGATAAATAAGCAATAACAACCACTCTGTATGATATCAAGTTGGTGTTATGGACATGATTTTGTTCTACAAGCAGTGCATTGAACTGTAATTTAGCTAGCTTAATGGCCATTATTGGCCCTTGCTCCTTTGTGCTGCTGTGATGTTTAATAGGCAGTTTGCAAGTGTACCGTGCTAATCTTGTATCCTATGAGCATGAAAACATAGAGCATAAATTGTCCACTTCATCCGCTTCATACTTGTGGCCTGGTAATCTCAAACTCAGCTCAAATAAGAAAAGTGGGGCAAGTTTTTTTAATAAAAAGAACAGGATTATGAAAAAAATTAAAAATGATAAAGCAATTAATGATGTGTATATGATTAACTATTGTAGGAGTTTCGAAGAAGAAGATTGATGAAGAGGCTGATTGCATTTCGGTGTCTCTATGAGAAAAGCTGTGGCTAAGGAGGTTTTGAGGAGAATAGGGATGTGGACAACCCAAAAAAATTGGTTAAAAGAGTTGGGAGGAGAAGATGAAAATATGAAAGATTTTCAGATATCAGATGGGAACTGAAATAGTAGATTAATTGTTGAATAGTGAATACCAATATATAATTAATTATGTAGGTTCTCCCTTCTTCCTTAGAACTTCTACATGGTATCAGAGCAGAAGATCCGCCTCTATCTCTCAAACTTCTTCTCTTGATGGGAGCTCTATAATCGCCAATGTCAGCCCAGTCAATTGATCTGGAAGTTAGATTACCCATTGGTCTCGCCGGGATCTGTTCATGCTGAAGGCACTGCCGAAGGCAGTCATACTCAGGACGATCAAGTAATCCCACCCAAACTGAAGTTTCTTCTCAATCAAATCCGATCCCTGGTACCAACTCCCCTTACATTGGATAACTTTCTCACATGGAGATCCCAAGTCACAAGAATTTTCAAAGCTGCTGGTTTTCTTGGTTTCTTTGATGGTTCCCCCACACAAATTCCATCACCAAACACCCCAAACCCTTCAACATATGATACATGGGTTCTAACGGATCAATTCCTTGCCATTGCACTGAACTCCATTATTTCCCCTTCTATTCTTCCATATGTCATTAATCTAGATCATTGTTATCAAATCTGGGCTGTTCTTGACTGCAGATTAAATTCTGCTACACGATCTCATATTATCCAACTCAAAAATGAGCTCCACAATGTCAGGAAATTAGATCTATCAATGTCTCAATACTTAAATGACATTCGCACCAAAGTTGATGCACTGACTGTTGCTGGCTCTAAGATAGATCCAGAAGATGTCATTCTCCATGTCCTCAATGGGCTCCCACCATCTTATGATTCGTTTGCAACTGCAATTCGAACACGTCCCTCCCCAATCACTCTAGACGAACTCTATGCCCTCCTTTGCAGTGAAGAAATCATTCTAAGCAATAAGGAGAAACATGAGACAATATCTACACCCACTCTTGCTCTCTCTGCAATTCAAGGAAGAGGTCGCGGTAGTAGATTTCCCACTGTACATAGAGGAGGAGGTCGTGCAAGACCACCCCAACGATCTAAACCATGGGTGTACCAAGGACGCAACAAAGAAGGCAAGTCCACCATTGAATGCCAAATATGTGGTAAGCGTGGACACTCAGCGCTTCATTGTTGGTATCGAATGGAGACCAATTACTCCAATAAGTATCAACAGCCAACTAAGCATCAGGTCTTCTTCACAACATCCTCCTCTACTTTGTCTTCAGGAGAATGGATTGTGGACAGTGGTGCCACAGCTCATCTAACACCAGATTTATCCACCTTACATCAACCGGCAACATATCCTGATACTGAGCAGGTAGCTGTGGGCAATGGCACCTCAATTCCCATTCGACATTCTGGCACTGGTATTCTCCCTACTCCAGCTCACACATTTCATCTCTCTCAAATTCTTCATGTGCCACACATCTCTCACAATCTGTTATCTGTTCACAAGCTTGCATTAGATAACAATTGTGTTCTTATCTTTGACTCCAATGGCTGTATCATCAAGGACAAGAACACCAATCGGATTCTCTTTTAGGGCCGCTGCACTGAAGGCTTATATAAAATTTCATTCACCTTCGTACAACATCATACACCACCAACACTTTCATCCACAGCATTTCTCTCACGCTTCCTTCCTCCACCTTATGGCATCATCGTCTTGGTCATCCGGCTGCCTCCGTTATTTTCCAGATTGTCAAGCGCACTCCACTTCGAGGACTCACCAAGTCAGCTGCTGTTTGTTCATCTTGCTGCATGGCGAAAAGTCACAAACTCCCATTTCAATCTACTGGCATCTCCTCTAAACAACCTCTAGATTTAGTACACTCGGATGTCTGGGGTCCTTCCCCTCAATCCTCTGTCACTAGTTTTCGCTACTACGTCCTGTTTGTAGATGACTTCTCCCGCTTCAGCTGGGTTTATCTACTTGTGTCTAAATCAGATGTATTCCATTGCTTTGTACATTTTAAGTCTTTAGTCGAAAATCAATTTACCACCTCTATCAAAGTCCTTAGATTTGATGGTGGAGGTGAATTTTTTAACAAACAATTCCAGCAGCTCCTTACTTCCTCCGGCATCATTCACCAGATGTCATCACCCTACACCCCTGAGCAAAATGGAGTCGCTGAATGAAAACATCGTCATATCCTTGAGGTGGTCCGAAGCTTACTCATTCATTCCTCTAATACCATGTAGAAGTTCTAAGGAAGGAGGGAGAAGATGTGAAGAGGAATGGTAAAACTTTATTACTAAGATATGATCATCTGCTCTAGTTTATATAGAGCCTCTTACAAGAGTGTTAGAGCAGAGCTGTTTCCCTAACAAACTGTAACAGTATCCGTTTGGGGTTTGTTATAATACCAGAACCCCGTTATGGTTTGTTAGAAGCATGTGAACACTTCAGACTTGAAACATTTTGGGATTCTATTCTGGTGAATAGAGCTGTGGTGAAAAGTTGATGAGCCAGTGTGATGCACCCAGGAATGTGTGCATTAATATTTAATTGATGATCGGTTAATGTTACAAAACTATATGTCAAACTGCATAATAATGATACATCTTTCATCAATATTAGATTGTTGTATATTAATAGGCTAGCCGGAGATACCGGGTCCTCTAAAATTTGGGTTTCTGGCTATATCCAAATATTTTTCATAATTGTACACTTCAATGCAACTTCATTACAACTATTATATCATTATAATTGAGTTTCTATATAATATGAACATTCAGAATTTCAATTTACATGCAACTTTATGCAAATAAATCATTAGAGCAAAGACTTCATTCATTATTTTTGCACTATAGATTAAAGATCCTATTTATTCTCTCCATTATATTTCTTATTCTTATGACACATACGATCTAAGATTTTATATGCAAAATTGGAATACATAACTATTCTCATAGATTACATCATGGACACCTACCTATTGCGAAATTATTTGGTTTGCAACATTTAAACAATGAAATGTGATCCGATCTTGGGTTATACTAAGTTGTTGCAATTCTTCGAATTCTAGTTTGAAATTTTTGAGTTTCCTTCTAAAAGATTACATTTTTCAAAGAAGAATCAGATTTGGGGGGTGATCAATCTAACATGAATTTCACATGCAACAAGTAGTCCTTGGGTTCGCCATAAATAGGTTCGAGTATATAAGTTCACCCACTAAACCTTTTTTTTTTTTTTAAGTTGAGTCATGTTCAATTTTAGATTTTTGATCCATTTCAACCTCTTTAGAACCATTCAATATTCGGGTTAAATCACCCCAATTCATAGACCCGTTTGTGATATGTTTGCTTTTGTATATCGGGTTCATACATAATTTCGGCCCGAATGGGTTAGATAACTTGTTTATTAAATAGATTTAGTTCGAGCTTTTATTTCCGACTTATTCATAAAAGGCCAGTCAAATTGACGGATTTATCTCTAAAATTTGCATCTCATCTAGATCAAACTTTGCACATTGTCATCCCTAATTAGAATGATAAGATGCCTGGCCAACTTGACTTAATCAAAATTTTTAGCATTATTATAGCCAAACTGTACAGCCTGATTAGTGGAGGGTGGCTGAGTAGATTTTTTTAACTTTGTTGCTTCTTTCTGGCTACCAAACTCATCCATCGTTTTAAATAGACACACACAGAGAGAGAGAGAGAGAGAGAGAGAGAGAGAGAGAGAGAGAGAGAGAGAGAGAGAGTCAATTATAACACCACCAAATTTTGGCACAACACTTGATAGATGGCCAGGCTGCAGCTTAGGCTGCAGAGAATATTCAAAGCAACCAATCTAATATTTGAGATGGCCTTCGTTGGAGAGAATAAGACCTTGGTACCCTGGAACTCTCCAGACTCCAGTGCTCAATTTGTTTGAAGGAGACATCCCAACTGACTGAACTGTTCGGTGTGTCGGTCAGAGGAACAGCAAAAAAAAAAGAAAAAGAAAAAAAAAAGAACTCTATAAGCCTCAATCCTCTCTTTTAAAAATGGTGAAAGTTGGGTTGGGACTCTGTTTATAGTAAACTAAATTTTATTCAAAGTAAGAAACTGATTTCATATGCAAAAACTTTTAACGTATAGTATATTTCAATAGAATGAAAGTAAATGTATCAAATTAATCTTTATTAGGCCATGACCATTAATTATCTCTCCTATTATAGCATAAATTGCTTTCTGCATTTGTTAAAATGTGTAAAAAAAAAGATTTATTTTTCTATTCTATCATATTCGATATATCTCAGTGGTTATATAAACTTATATATAAATTCCATACAATAAAAATAATATAAGCTGATATAGTACCACACTAGCAATAGAAAATATTACTGGTTGATATAAATTGTTATGCGATGTCTAAAATTATTCTAATAAGATCATACTTATTAAAAAAATAATATAAATTGATATAAAATTATATTAATTAAAAAAATATTATGAACGATGCAAATGGTTATTTAATTCTTAAAATTATTCTATTTTTGGATAAAATCTACTCCATTTACGGCTTTTGATATCTGAGACAAACACCTAACTACTAAAGGCATGCATCAAGTAAAATAGCATACATAAACACAATAATTTATGTTTCTTGGTTGCATGTTACTCAGTCTGCTACATGTTATTAGGTGAATAGCGACTGTCACGTATATTCACATCATGAGGCTATCATCACAGCTGCCACAAAATTATATTTGTCATTATTTTGTATCATGCTTGTCCTGCAGGAACACCAGAATCGACCTCCTTCTTTATCCATCTCATGGTGCCGCACTAGAGTCAAAATCAAGTAGTTGACACGTCCAACTTTTCAAAATGACCAAACCACCCTCCCACATGAGCCCTGTCCCCGGAGAATCAAAAGTGTCGGTCGCCTCCGCCACCCGTCGCTCCACCTTCTCGAGCTCACTGCTGCCAACTCAGCAGAGACTTCCGGAAACACGAAAAAACCCACCTTCTTCACACCCCAAACCCACTCCACACGGTCCCACTACTTCATAGAGGGGGCTTAATACTGGGTGTCGGGCCACGAAGCTTTGGAACAAGCCAAAAAGAATAGGAAACGCTCCTGGGCCCTCACCCAACCCTCGCAGAGCCGCCAAATAGTCTTCGTCTCTTTCTCTCTCCCTCGCCCATCGTCCCTCGGAGACTCCGTCAAGGACGCAAGACTGTAAAATTTCCGGGTTTTCTTGCCGTCAGTTTATCAAATTCCCGAGGGCTTTTGTTTGTTCTTTTTGTGGAAAAGAGGAAGGGTTGGGCTGCTCTTTCTTCCGTTAAAGAGAGAGGCGCACTCCCACCGTTTGGTATAACGTCGCTTTCCAGCCCCCGCTCTCTCTTTCTTCTCGTGCGTTACAAAGTAGTGGCTTTCGGTAGAGCTATCGCTTCCTCCATCTCTATCTCTGTCTGAGAGCTGAGGGTGGGTCTCCTCTGCTGCGGCCTCGCTGCGGGGGTGAATCCGGAGGCGCCGGCGGGGAATTTGGTGGAGAATTGGAGCAATTCGGGCTCAAAGGTGAGATCTTTCTCGGATTTCTCGAAGGAATTGGCTGAATCGAAGCTCATTTGCTAATATATCGTTTCCATTTATGAGAGATTTTATGGAATGAGAAAATATGGCAGAAAAGGGGAGATTCTGGTAGCTTTCCTTTGCTAACGTTCTTATGTAGTAATTAATTTGATGTGAGGGAATGCATCTGGATTTTGGTAGGAGGAGAGCTTTGAATCCGAGAGGATGTGGTGCATTGGCTGCTGATTGGGCTGAGGTACAATCTTTTCTTCGCTTTGGTCTCGTGAGAAGAAGCTTTTTCTCCTGAGTAATAGCCATGGAGGCA
Organism: Phoenix dactylifera; assembly: GCF_009389715.1. Lineage (NCBI taxonomy): Eukaryota > Viridiplantae > Streptophyta > Magnoliopsida > Arecales > Arecaceae > Phoenix > Phoenix dactylifera. The sequence goes on from NW_024067692.1 coordinate 1,030,150, forward strand.
GATGGAGAACCAGGGGTCAGCATCAACCTTTCCTTTTTTCCTCTTGACGAAAATTAATTACTTTTCCTCCAAATTTCAATTCGATGCAATGTAGCTTTTCCAAAATTTCTATCTTTCCTGTTGGTCTTCTCTGTATAAGTTTTCCTACTGATGGTGTACCCCAATTGTTACTTCCTTACCCTTTAGACTGAATTATGGTTTCTTGTTTGCTGTATCTGTGTCTGTGAAGAAATCTTTGAAGCAACAGGGCAGTCAGGTATGCCAGATCTGCGGTGATGGTGTCGGCAAGAACGTGGATGGAGATCTTTTTGTTGCGTGTGATGTATGTCGGTTTCCTGTTTGCCGGCCGTGCTATGAGTATGAGCGGAAGGATGGGACTCAGTGCTGCCCCCAGTGCAAAACCAAGTACAAGAGGCACAAAGGTTTGGATTTCGGCTTCATATTATTACTTATCTGCATTGTTGTGGTTTTATTTACCATCATAATTTGATCTTTAATAATCTGTGCTCGTTATACTGATTGAATTTTAGGGAGTCCCGTGATTCATGGGGAGGAAGGAGATGATGGGGATGCTGAGGATGTTGGCAGTGACTTCAATTACCCATACGGAAACCAGGATCAGAACCAAAAGATTGCTGACAGAATGCTGGGCTGGCGCATGAGCTATGGTCAGAGGGAGAATGTTGGGCCTCCGAAGTTTGATAGTGGGGAGATTCCTCGGGGTCACATCCCTTTCCTCTCTCATAGCCAGCCGGTGCGTTTTTTTACACTCTAATGATGCGTTCTTTATCAGTCAAATTGGGTGATGGATTAGGGCAATTCTATGGCTGTTATTGATATGATCTTTTTTTATTTGACTTCTGCAGGTCTCAGGTGAATTGTCAGGAGCATCTCCTCCTTATCATGTCATGTCTCCTGAAGTGGGTGGCGGTGGAAAGCGCGTGCATCCATTTCCATATGATGTGAATCATTCATGTAAAGAAATTTCCTTTTATGATCTCTTGCGTCCAGCATTTAGTGTATTAGATGACTGTGAGTGTTATTCACTGATGATTCTGATAACTAGAACTCTGCCTGTCTTCTTCTTTGGTCAGCTAATCCGTCAAGGGAGTTCTCTGGCAGTTTCGGAAATGTTGCCTGGAAAGAGAGGGTTGAAGGGTGGAAGATGAAGCAAGACAAAAATGCAGTTCCCATGACCAATGGCACCAGTCATGCCCCTTCTGAAGGCAGAGGAATCACAGATATTGATGCATCTACAGAGTATAATATGGAAGACGCCCTACTGTGAGTTTCTCTCTGCTGAAGAAAATCTTCCTAAAATCATCAATTTATATTGTTTGACCAAGGCCGGTCTCATAATTTCTTAATTAAAAATTTTGACATTACTGATTGTTATTCCAGATTTTTCTCATGATTTTGTCTTGGATCTCTGATATTATTGTGAATTTGTTGAGCACTTCAATTCTGTGCCTGCTGAAGTTATTATTTCTTGCCATTTCTGAGTTCGTGTCCAGTATTTGATCCATATATCTTTTTGATTACATCCATGCCGCACATAGTTATGTATGGGATATTAAAAGAAGGTGCTAAACCTAACTCATCAATACATGTGTTCATCTGGTGCTGTTACTAAGTTTCTGTTTGTTTAATCATACATCTTTTTTTCTGGCAATTTATATACATTTAAATAGCCAAGTATTTGTGTACAGTCTTTGTTACAGGACAAACACATCTGAGGGAAATGATTTAGTTTGATCTTTCTGTGTGATATGCTAGCTCTAATGCATTCTTAAATATAAAGTAGTTTGCAATGATTTTAACAACGGTCTTTGGCAGTTCTGTGTGATATGCTTGCAGATGCAATTGAAATTCTTGAACTTCTTGTTCTATACTCTTATTGGGGATTTGATCTAATTAACCTTACTCTGATATTGGAATCCACATGTCGGTTGTAAACTAAAAGCAACAAAAAGAAAAAAAAATGTTACATGCTTGCACCATACACTCAATTTAGTAGGTGATTGTCTATGTTTCATAGGTTTTGCCCATGTGTCTAGGTAGGTTCCCAAAACCTAGGTGATGCTCACATCTTGGTGCTCCAGATGGTGCCTAGGAATGTTAGGGCTTGTTTGTCACTCAGCCATCTATGCAACTGCTTGTGATAACATTATGGTGCCAAACTGATGGCAGATGACTAAGAATGACATATGTGTACTTATTTGAAGTCATGTATTGACAGATACATCATCATCTGGGCTGCATGAAAACAAAAACTTATTTGTTACTACTTTAAAAAATTGAAAAAATGAGTTCATCTTTATGTTCTTAAGATTCTTATATGTGATGGGCATAGCAAGAACATGCATGCTGGTGAAAGAAGCTGTCTAAAACTTCTGTAGTCTATGAAAGAAAGGTACTTTCTTATTATTGTCCTAATAAGCTAAGGTTAACTGCTTCTACTAGGAAGTTAATATGAGCCTTATTTTAGTCTTGACATCTTCTGGTTGCTTCGAAATCTTTTATATTAGCATGGCTAGTATCTAACTTCCTTAACTGGGTGCCTTTAGTTGCCAGGTAAACAATGCTGTTTTACAATCTACTTCTTCGCTTGCTGAAATTGCATCCCTGTAAATTCTTCATGGTTTTGTTCACCATGGATGACTCATGACTGTCTTTCTGAGCTACTTTGTCTGAAATGCAGGAATGATGAAGCTCGCCAGCCTCTCTCTAGGAAAGTGTCCATTCCATCGTCCAGGATAAACCCATACAGGATGGTCATCATCTTACGGCTTGTTATCTTGTGCATTTTCTTACACTATCGTATCACAAATCCTGTACGCAATGCATATGCTTTGTGGTTATTGTCTGTGATATGTGAAATCTGGTTTGCCATGTCATGGATATTAGATCAGTTCCCAAAATGGTTTCCAGTGAACCGTGAGACATATCTTGATAGACTGGTTTTGAGGTGATTTCTCTTTTAGCTATTATAGTAACGATGATCAAGTTTGCAGGCACCAAGTCCAGGGTGTTCCTTACTCCACTGTACTTATTCAATGTTCACTTAAAAATAACAGGTATGACCAAGAAGGCGAACCATCTCAGCTGGCTGCTGTTGACATTTTTGTTAGTACAGTTGACCCTATGAAAGAGCCACCGTTGGTCACTGCCAATACTGTGTTATCTATTCTAGCTGTGGATTACCCTGTTGATAAGGTCTCTTGCTATGTCTCTGATGATGGAGCTGCTATGCTGACATTTGAGGCCTTGTCTGAGACCTCAGAATTTGCAAGAAAATGGGTTCCTTTCTGCAAGAAATATAGCATTGAACCCCGAGCTCCAGAATGGTACTTTGCTCAGAAAATTGATTACTTGAAAGATAAAGTTCATCCCTCATTTGTTAAAGATCGCAGAGCTATGAAGGTATACACTAGCATTCTTATCAACTTGTGGTTCTCTGTTTTTATTACGTGTTTGTATTAACACCAATTTGTACAATGCAGAGGGAGTATGAAGAGTTTAAGATTCGCATCAACGGCCTTGTAGCAAAGGCACAAAAAGTTCCTCCGGAGGGATGGATCATGCAAGATGGTACACCTTGGCCCGGAAATAATACCAGAGATCATCCTGGAATGATACAGGTTGGTGCATTACTGCTGTGAGCTTAATAGATTCAATAATAACCAATAAAGACTATGTAATCTGTGTTTGTTATAGTAAAATGGTCAGGTTGAAAAGCTTTCTGTTCATATTGACTACCAGAACTGTAATGAGAATCAAAAGCAATCTCCAGTCCATGGTTACCACACACGCATGCTTCACATATCTTAAATTAGCAAACACCTCCAGCACTTCTACCTTTTTCCGCTGCATATTCTTAGTTTTGCTTGGTACCTGTAAATAGAGAATGAAGACTTCTTTCTTTAGGTTACTTCTATAAAGCCTGTAAAATCAACTCAATTTACTTTCCCATATTTGGCAGGTTTTCTTAGGCCAAAGTGGTGGGCTTGACAGTGAGGGTAATGAACTTCCACGATTAGTTTATGTGTCCCGTGAGAAACGTCCTGGTTTCCAACATCATAAGAAAGCTGGTGCAATGAATGCTCTTGTAAGTAGTTGATCATGCAATCGTTGAACTTTGTTGCATTTGGATGTTCTTCCTTTGTTAATAAATGTAATGTTCCTCTACAGGTACGTGTCTCGGCAGTCCTTACCAATGGACCATTTTTGTTGAATCTTGACTGTGATCACTACATAAACAACAGTAAGGCATTGAGGGAAGCAATGTGCTTTCTTATGGATCCGAACCTTGGGAAGCATGTTTGCTATGTACAATTTCCACAGAGGTTTGATGGTATTGATAGGAATGATCGTTATGCCAACCGGAATACTGTATTTTTTGATGTAAGTGTAGCCTTTCTTTTTTCAAACTACTTCATTTTGTTCAAAATTCGTTTATATTTTTTTAATGTTGTAAATATTGTGATTGTCAAGCCTCATTAGTCTATCAGTTTTTTGTTCCCGCCTAATAAGGGCCTTGGTGCAATGGTAAGGTTACTCCATTGTGGTCTGAGTGTTGCAAGCTTGAAACATGGAAATAACTTCTCCGCATGCAGGTGTAAGACTGCATACTTTTGACCCTCCTAAGAACCCTGCGGTGCTAGGAGCCTTGTGCACTAAGACACCCTTTTTGAGGGTGAGGCTTGGTGCAACAATATGGTCACTGCATTGTGACATGATTATCATGGTCCGAAATATGGAGACAGCCTCTCCGCACGATGGGGTAAGGCTGCGTATGTCTGACCATCCATAGAGCCCTACAATGGCCTCATGCAATATGACACCCTTTATATTCTTAATGGTCAAGTTTATGCATACTTGGCAATCAAAGATACTGTACAAGTTTAGTATATGGTGACCAGCTTCTACTTGGCCTAAAACTCACAAGTTAATAATACAAGCTTGTCACTGGTACTAGATTGGTAATCATCTGCTACTTCTAGACCCATCTGATGATTTTTTATTTTCTTCCTTTTTCATTCTAGATTAATTTAAGAGGTCTCGATGGGATCCAAGGCCCTGTTTATGTGGGCACAGGATGTGTCTTCAATAGAACAGCTTTATATGGTTATGAACCTCCTATTAAGAACAACCAGAAGAAAACTGGCTTCCTTTCTTTATGCTGTGGTGGTTCAAGGAAGAAGAGTTCAGCATCAAGAAAGAAGAGTTCAGACAAGAAGAAATCAAGCAAACATCTTGACAATTCTGTACCAGTATTTAATCTGGAAGATATAGAGGAGGGAGTTGAAGGTATTTCTAATTTATCATATTTCTTATTAGCTGTCATAGCAGCTACATTATGCCAAGTAACACCAGCATAACTCAGATTTTGCATGCATAAAATTATCTAATCTTTGGCCAAATAACTGTTTTTGCACTTCCATTTAATTCTTGTAAAATATATGGAATTACTTATGATGGGAGAAGGAATTAAATAGTTTGCATGAATGGGTTATGTGATGTGATTAACATGCCGGCTTAATGGAAAGACACAGTTTGCTTACATCTTCTGCTGTTGATTTAATGATTTAATTTTATTCACGTCTAAGATTTTTCGTGTTGGTTTTTCCCCTGGAAAGGGTAACTTTTCTTCTTCTAATATTTAAGGAAGAACACTGCGGATGTATAATTTCTGGTTCTTCTTCTTATTGTTGTTATTTTATTCTGTTCTGTGGCTTTACAAACCTTGCCACCTTTACAAATGTGTGGACTTAACTACCTCAGTCTCATTTTAGTGTAGTCTTCTGTATTTCTGTATAGTTTAGTAACTTTAGTTAATATTTTTCTTTTTTCGACCTGGTGAGGTGAGACCTTATTGTTCTTCTGTTTCTTGTTTTGGAAAATTTAGGTGCTGAATTTGATGATGAGAAATCACTCCTCATGTCACAAATGAGCTTGGAGAGAAGATTTGGTCAATCAAATGTCTTTGTTGCTTCTACACTGATGGAAAATGGTGGAGTTCCTCAATCAGCAACTCCTGAATCTCTCCTAAAAGAAGCTATTCATGTGATTAGCTGTGGTTATGAGGATAAGACCGAGTGGGGAAGTGAGGTATCAAAGCAGCCACTCAAACCTCTTTTATTGGCTTCTCTTTGGTAGCCTGTCTTCCTAAAATCAAACTATATTTTCTAGCATTGATCTGTATAGTTGAAACAACTTTGTATATTGACATTGTTCTCATTTATATTATATCTGGAGTCCAGAAAGAAGCTTCTTTATAATCCTTTATGGCTAACCTGAATACCTGCTTCTTCTTGCTAACAACCTACTCATTACATTAATGTGAAGAAACCTTCTTGTTAATTGATTGTTTTCAGAGTTTTAGATTTTTAATAAGTACTGTTGGGAAGCTATTTACTACGTTCATGTGAATAAATCTTCTTATTGATTGATTTGTTTGCATAGATTAAATTTTTAGGAACCACGTTTCTCAAATTAAAAGCAAAGGGCAAGTATTTAGGCTGTTAAGGCTTCCGGGAACTGGCTAGCCAAGTAATACTTTTGGCAGCCCCAATCATTAAACAGATGGCAAATATAGTTAATAACCTATTGGTGATATTCTATATATACCTAAAATCACTACAAAGTTGTATATTATTTGTAAAAATTAGTGCAGCTAAATCTGTAGAAATTTGTTCCCAAGCATAGTTCTGTAACGAACAAGTTTAAGAAACCAGTGTACAAGATTGTTTGACAAAAAAGAAGCCACCATTCATATGCTAACACATAAACATGAACCTAAACAGGTAGATGCCCAAGTCAAAGAAGAAATAATGATTCATGAAATTTTATATGCTATGTAACCAATGAATGAGTAGTATAGCTGATATAAGCAATTATGCCAATTTAATGACATTGTAGATTAAACTTCTCCTTTTCAGTTTGTTGAGGATTTCTCTGTGCCAGTACATATGTTCTGCATTTTTGTGTTTTAATTGCAAGTAGTGCCCGTTACTTTCTGTTTATTCACTGTTTCAACAAACAGCAGAAATGCCTGGCATAAATGCTGCAGATTGGAAATTGGTGTAAGAAGAAACTGGATGACCACCAGAAACATGATACGGTCAACTTAACCATACCATGTCTTTTTTCACCACATTTTGGTTGCAGAAACCTACAATTTTTTTCTCTGTACATAATCAACTGTTTGGATTCTTAATATGCCTGTATTGTTATGACCATGTCTTTTTATAGTCATACTCATTCATTTCCTTTCAAGCGTGATATGTGCTCCTCTTTTCTCATTTCTAAAGATGAATCTCCACTGAATATTCAAAAGATGACTCTCCACTGAAAAGTAGGTGCCGGCAGATGGGCAAAGATAAATCTAGTTCTTAGAGTACTCTTTTTCTTCTTTAAGCCAGCTTTGCAGTATTGTAGTCTTAGTCATTGAAGCCATGTCCTAGTATATTGGTTTTCTAACAGTAGTTCAATTATTAATGCAGATAGGATGGATCTATGGTTCAGTTACAGAAGATATTCTTACTGGGTTCAAGATGCATGCTCGAGGTTGGCGGTCAATCTACTGCATGCCTAAGAGGCCTGCCTTCAAAGGGTCAGCTCCCATTAACCTTTCAGATCGTCTGAACCAAGTGCTTCGTTGGGCTTTGGGATCTGTTGAAATTCTTTTCAGCAGGCATTGCCCTATATGGTATGGCTATGGAGGAAGACTGAAATTTCTGGAGAGATTTGCATACATCAACACCACAATCTACCCACTTACTGCAATTCCTCTTCTTCTATACTGTATGTTGCCTGCAGTCTGTCTGCTCACTGGGAAGTTCATTATCCCTCAGGTATTCAACATTATCTATTGGATTGTGTTCATTTTGTTTTATCACACTACAATTGCTTTTCCTTTGGCTAGAACGTTTTTGTAAGCCAATGTCATACCAGAGTTCCTCTTATACAGTTTATTAACATGATATGAAAGTTGATTATAAGAATTGATGTCTAGAAAAAAAGAGAGTAATTTCTCATTGCTTGGGAAACTGGAATATCTTGCAAACCATCAGAATGTATACCATGTGTATCTCCCAAGGGACCTGGTTGAGATGAAGCAGTACTTGTGCGATTATACGCTACTGAATGATGGCTGCTGGTGATTTTTGAATGCAGATCAGCAACTTTGCAAGTATTTGGTTCATCTCTCTCTTCCTTTCCATCTTTGCCACCGGCATACTAGAAATGCGGTGGAGCGGCGTCGGAATTGATGAATGGTGGAGGAATGAACAGTTCTGGGTCATTGGAGGTGTCTCCGCCCATCTCTTTGCTGTGTTCCAAGGCCTTCTTAAAGTGCTTGCAGGCATTGATACCAACTTCACAGTTACCTCCAAGGCATCGGATGAAGAAGGTGACTTTACTGAGCTCTACATGTTCAAGTGGACCACACTTCTGATACCACCAACAACTCTGCTCATTGTTAATCTGGTGGGTGTGGTTGCTGGTATCTCTTATGCAATCAACAGCGGCTACCAGTCATGGGGTCCGCTCTTTGGGAAGCTCTTCTTTGCCTTCTGGGTTATTGTCCATCTCTACCCCTTCCTCAAGGGTCTGATGGGTCGGCAGAACCGAACGCCGACAATTGTGGTAGTCTGGTCCATTCTTCTGGCTTCAATCTTTTCCTTGCTGTGGGTTCGTGTTGATCCCTTCACCACAAGGGTGACAGGCCCAGATGTCCAGCAATGTGGGATCAACTGCTAGAATAATGAAGGTTTCGATGAACAAGGTTGCATGAAGATGTATTATGTGCTTATCAACTGAAGGAACAGAAATATTTAGCTGGTGGTGATTGTGTTGTGTTTGTAGATAGAAAGGTTCCAGTGTTGGCTATTCCATAAGTTAAAATTACCATGTTCATTAGAACACTTACGTCAATAATAATGTTGCATCACATGGAGAATCAAATATTTCAACTCTTCGAGAACTTTGGCAAGTTTGAAAAGTTGTGCATGTAGCAGCATTATTTTCTGTCGTGATGCATCCAGTGTTGGAGAAGTTTCAATAATGTTTGGTTCCAGAATAACAAAAATTGGGAAGAGCAAAAGTTAAGCTTATAACTTCTGATTCTATAAGATGTATTATGTTAACTTTTGTTTGGTTCCACTTTTAACTTTTCGGCTTTAAGAAAAATAAGAAGTTTATATAAAATTCCTAGTCTTGAGTAATAATTTATAAAAGCTTATGGACAGAGCGGAGCTTTATCCAAAGTTTAATCTATGCAGTTTAGTTTAGGTTCTACATTATAAGATTATGCTATAATATTTTATGCTACAGTGTCATTTGCGTCAAAAATCAAAGAGAATGCACATTTCAATGCTGTTAAAGTAGGGTTATGGTGGCTTCCCTCCTCTGGAGGTTCGGTGGTCCTTGGTTCTTGGGTACTAACAGTATGATTTGGTTTGATTACAGCTTGGTTTGGTGCTTCAAACCAACGTGAAGTCCATTATAGGTGAGAAAAATTAAGAAGATGCTGCAATGAAACTTTCTGACATCTTTTAAAGATGGACCAAAAATGCTCTACACCTTGCCACGCCTTATTTTTCTGAAATTTCAGCGACATCTTATAGTCTTAAATAAGACCTCGTTCATAGTCTTGAAATTGATCGCATGGATTGATGAAATTTTGTTGATAAAAATCCTTTCTTGGATGGTTCAACCTTTAGTCTATTTGCAACAACCTAGTAGTAAATTAGAACACCTGCATATCTTTAAACTGAAAAAGGTGAAAGAATACAATTCTGTGTTTTATAATGGCCATCTAGCTACTTGAAGGGTAGATATTAACTCCAATCCAAGTGCCTATTTTTCGTACTTCTTTTGAGAGTGGCTTCGTGTATTCCAATATAATCAGTCAACTTTTACACAAACCAACAGAACTACTGTTGGTACTTGCATCATAGATTTCAATTTGCCGGTATATGCTTATCTTGGGAACAGTTATCTGATTTACGATTTGGGGAAATAGAGGGATAACTTTGGAGAAGATAGCTTGAAGTGGGACGAAGTTCAACCAATTGACATGGTGGAGAGCAAGTGAGATAAAAAGAAAGCCGACTTCTCTGATCGAATGTCATATAATGTCATAGATTGGGAATTGTGGGGTTCACTGTTTTGAGTTAATGCTGTGGACAAGGAGTGCTCATCTTACTCCGAAAAGAGATACTAGTTTCTCTAACATGATAAATTTGTTTAACCAAATACTGCATTTAGTAGTTGATATGAAGCAAAGAAATCAAGCATTATTTGATTCACTTAGGTGTAGAAGTACTAGAACATGGTAATGTAAGTTATATAGGGCTTTGGATTTTCATGCAACACCAAAAAGAAAGGGGTAGTACTGCCTAATAAGATCGCATGAAATAGTCTCGAGGAAAGGAAGAAAATACTCCATTAAGTACTATGGTATTCCTGCCTAACAAGAAAGCGGGTTTGGTCGGTGTCACTCAAGATCCGACCATCGCCCTTCGAATGCTCGGGGACTTATACAGCATACATACATTTGTAGATGATTGACATCAACCAATGGTTTTGGCATGCGCGCATAGACATAATTCCAGCACCTTTTCTGTGGCCTTCAGAGTCCGATTTTGGATCCATATTTTGCTTTCAAAAACAATGCACAAAAGAGGGGCAAGCCAGACTAATACCTATCTTGAGTTACAGTAGTACAATCAGAAACCAAAATGGAAGCAAAGTCCAGTGGGACAACAATATCAGCATTCGTGCAAGATTCAGCATCAACAAGGGCTCTCCTCACAGTCTCATTTCTCTCTCAATTAAGATTTACTGTCTCTGTACTGAACTCGGTACTAATGTCACACAATACAATATAAGTACGGTATGATATAGTTTTTTTTAGCATACCGGGTGTCAGTATGCCATTTGTACCAACACTCCATTTGCATATGCTCGTACATCCCAGTTCATACAAACTATGAAGTGTTTTTAACTTCTATAACAAAATTTTGTGCCGGCAGTTGAATTCTTTTTTTACATCTACAAGGTGTGGTACCAATCACTTTCTCCGGCGCATGATCAATATCAGACGGTTCTGCAGAATGTTCTCAGTCGCTTTTCAGGCTGGTCACACCGGAGCAACGATTTTGACACCCACATCTTCTATTTAAACCACCCGGCCCGGCCCGACCCGACCCGACCCCACTTTCCGTTTAATCCAACGGGCCCTTTCTCGTTCTTCTACGCTTCCTTCGCTCGTGTCGTCTTCTCTTTCCCGCCCACCGCCACCCTCTCCTTCCCTCCTTTTTCGCCTGTGGATTAGGGCTTTGCCCATCACCTTTGTCGTCGCCGTCCGCTGCCATTGCCTCCGCGGCCGCCTTCATGGAGGAGAACACAGACGCGGCGAACAACCTCAGCATCGGTGTATCCTGCAAGAAGAACCAAATCGAAGTCCAATACCAAAAAGTTCCTCTTCTTCTACATTAGTCTCGCGAATGTGAGCCCTCCCTGTGTCCCTTCTGCATATGTTTAAAGATCGACCAGCTCTCTATACCTACTTTTGTCTTGTCTCGTCTCATCTCATCTCTCTTCGAGTGTGTTTGTATCTTCAAAAGAATCTCCTTTCCTGTTATTTTTGCATTTGAGCTGCTGGCCAGTAATTCTTTCTTTTGACGCTTGAATTCTTGATTCGGATCCCTGTTTCTTGAAAGAGAGTTTATTTCTTTAAAAGAAAACCTTGCTTGCTATTTTTGGATTTGATCTCTTGGCTGTAGCTTTAACTAGAGTTAAGGTTGAAGGGTTTTATCCGGGTACAGTTCTTTCTTTTGATTCTTGAATTCTTGATTCGGATCCCTCCATCTTGGAAGAGGGGTCTATTGTTGAATTAAATTAAATATTTTAAAATTTTAAAACCGCATGCCAAACAAAGCAAGCCACGGCTAACCAAATATTTGACTTGGTCAACGGCCAAGTGGCAAGCATCCGCGCATAAGCAAGAGAGTAAACATGAAAAAATTCCCAAAAGAAGCAGGCCAAGATAAGTGTCATGCATCCACATGCAAGAGCAAGCATGAAAAGACTCCCCGAAGAAGGAAGGAAGCATGGGCGGCCAAGATGCAACAAGCCGCAAGATCAAAGGAGCACAAGAAGACACGTCATCAATCTGCGGAAGGAGAGTCTGCTTCTTTTGACGCGCCTGAGCCTATATAAAGGCTTTAGGGATCATTTCAAACACAACGAAAAATTCTTTTTTTCCCTCTTGTTCTTATTCTCTTCTCCTCATAATTTCAATTATTTTTCTGAGTTTTTTTTTAGCTATCTACAAGCATAAACGTTCTCTTCTTTTTTTTTCTGGAGGCGTACTGATGGGGAAGACGTAGTTCTGTATTGGATCGTCGTATCTCGAGGAATCTGTGCCAGCGGACCCGTGCGTGAGGGGCATAAACTTTCTTGGGACAGCGCGTCGGCGTGCTTCGATCCACAAGCCATCTTCTTTTATTTCTTCATTTTATTATTCTATTTTCAAGTAAATAATTTGCTAGTTTATTATTCTTATTTACTATTATGAATATTAAAAATATTTAATTATTGATTTATCAATTATATTTGTGCATCTAGGCTAACAATGCAGAAAAGTTTATGTATTATTAGCACTAGATTTTAAATTGCAACATTTATTATACATTTTGCTGCATAATTGCAAATTGTTATATTTTAGTTGTTACACATTTATGCTAGCTTCACTTCATTGCTTAATTTTTCAAACAAAATATTAGATTGCCTAACCTCCAAGAGGTTTATTAATACCTCCATTTGGACTCCTCACGGAGTAATTTTCAGATTTCATTCAAACAGAAATTCGAAAATTGATTAATTTATAGGAGCTAGCTTAATATTGCACTTAGGATGACGATATCTAGTGAAATTATCCATTGAATAACGGTGTCTAAGAAAAGCTTATCAAAAAGGCCTACGTGCCTAAAAAAGGCTGGTACTTAAGTGAGCCAAATGCTCCACCACCGATTTGGAGCTGATCTGGCTGTTATTCTTTGAATTTTTCAACTAGATATCTAAAGTTCAAATTAGATATCAGTGCAATAATTTGATATAAACTTTTTCATTTCCACAGGTGTCAAAACTGTATTAAGCTACAAATCAATGGCTTTCCACACATATGAAAATCTTAGTACTAAACTTAAAAAGTTTGATGGTCAAAACTTTAGGAGGTGACAGAATCAAATATGGTTCTGGCTCACCACCCTAGGCTTGATCTCAACCATTGGTGAGAGTATTACTGAAGTCAGTAATGGGTTAACCCATCCGCTTTATGACCTGCTACTTGCCGCAATTCAAACCCTGCTCCTTCCTCTTCCCAAACTGTTGCTGCTTCCTCCACCTCCTCCACCAGGACTCCAGAAGAAACAAACTACCACTGTCTTCATAGAATCCTAGGAGCCCTTTCGGATAGGCTTTATGATATTTATTATATAGCTAAGAGTGCCAAGGATCTCTGGGATACCCTAAAAAATAAATATGGACTTGATGATGCCAGGGTAAAGAGATTCAAGGCCTCTGACTTTAGCAAGTTTAAATTTGTTGATTCCACACATTAGCTAAGCAACCCCACACTTTTAAGTATTTTAAGTTAGGTTTTCTATGTTTTCAGATTTCATATGAGGTTTTATCATTATGTTTGAATAGAATTCTGTTCAAGATATAAGATGCAGTTACTAGTGCCTCCTCCTAAAGATTTTCTAGTGCACCAAAACTAATTAGCATAGAGTTAACCATATCAATTAAGGTTATATTCTTTCTTTCAGCTACTCCATTAGATTGGGGTGAATAGGGAGCTGTCATTTCATAAATTATCTGATGTTCTTCACAGAACTGGGTCAGCTCAAATGAGGTATATTCACCTCTTCTATCAGACCTTAAGGTTTTAATTTTTTTATCTAGTTGGTTTTCAGCCTCTGCTTTATAGATTTTGAATTTATTTAAGACCTTATTTTTAGCTTTAATAAGATAAAGGTGACAGTATCTAAAAAGGTCATTTATGAAAGTTACAAAATATTTGTTTTCACCCCTTGAGGTTCTCCCTAAGTCACATACATCACTATGTATGAGTTCAAGGAGATCAAAATCTCTACTTATAGAGTGGAAGAGTCTTTTAGGTAATTTGGCCTTTACACATATCTCACATTTGTCATTATTCTTAAGTTTTGATTTTGGGATTAAGTTCAAGTGCATTAATATTTTAATTGAACTGTAGTTTACATATCCCAGCCTACTATGCCAGACAACAGGAGAGTCAATATGAAGAACAATAGAAATTTTATTCATAGATGGAATAATTACATTGAGTTTGAACAACCCATCACAAAGAAAATCTTTTTCAATGAAAGAGACCATGGGTTACTACAACTTTATTTGATTCAAAAACAATTCGGTATTCTTGCTGGACAAGCAAGGATCTACTAACTAGATTTTTACGGATGTCTAGAACGTGGTGCACGCCTTGCAGAGGGAGGATCTTTCTAGAGGTAAGTGTCAGATCCACTCGTCCCACTCCAAGCACGCGTGCCACAACATTATTACTCATGGTCACAGTTCCTCCACATGAGACCTGATAAGATGAAAATCAGAAGCGATCAGAATAAATATGTATACTAGCTCCGGTATCAATCCAGACAAGTGCTAATTTGGTCATGTTAACTTTAGGTATGAAAAAACAGACCTAATAGCAGTTCCAGAAGAGTCAGCCCCACAGGTCACCATGTTGGCCTGGGCACCAGAAGTGGCAGGATCCTTATTTCTAGGTTGACGAGGAGTAGTGATCTTGTAAAAGCATTGGTTGGCTATATAGTTGGTCCAACCACAGACAAAATAGCAACGAACAAATTCTTCTTCTTTCTCTTTTTTCTGGTTCTGAGAGAAGTTGGGTCTTTTGTTGTTGGGCTGGAAGGAGTTCCTATGGTTGAATGATTTCTTCTTGAAGGACTTGTTATGGTTGGGATGGAAAAAATGATTCTGATTTTTGGATTTGGGCTTGGATTCAATATTGTTGACTTTAGGCAAAGGATTGGAGGAGTGGAATTTTTTCCTAAGGCGATGTTGTTCTTCAATCCTAATAGAATTTAGGACTTGAGTTAGAGACAGATCTCCTTGGGTGTGGCTCAAAGTCTTGGCAAAATCTGATCAGGTAGAGAAAAGTTTGTCTATGATACAGGCAACTTAGAAAGACTCATCTAGGTGGGTTCCATTTGCCTGGAGTTAAAGAATCAGGATTTTATATTCATGGATTTGATCATTCATAGGTTTGGAATCAACAAATTTAAACTTGCTAAAGTTAGAGGCCTTGAATCTCTTTATCCCGGCATCATCAAGTCCATATTTATTTTCCAAGGTATCCCAGAGATCCTTGGCACTCTTACCTATATAATAAATTTCATAAAGCCTATCAGAAAGGGCTCCTAGGATTCTATGAAGACAGTGGTAGTTGGTTTCTTTTGGAGTCTTAGTGAAGGAGGTGGAGGAAGCAGTAGCAGTTTGGAAAGAGGAAGGAGCAGGGTTTGGGTTGCGGCGAGTAGTAGATCGTGAAGCAGATGGGTTAGACCCATTACTGACTTCAATAGTGCTCTCACCAATAGTTGAGATCAAGCCTAGGGTGGTAAGCCAGAACCACATTTGATTCTGCTACCTCTTAAAGTTTTGACTATCAAATTTTTCAGATTTAGTACTAAGATTTTCAGATGTATGGGAAGCCATTGATTTGTAGCTTAACACAGTTTTGACATCTGTGAAAATGAGAAGGTTTATGTCAAATTATTGCACTGATATCTAATTTGAATTTTAGATGTCTAGTTGAAAAATTCAAAAAATAATAGCCAGATCAGCTCCAGATTGGTGGTGGAGCACTTGGCTCACTTAAGTACCAGCCTTTTTTAGGCACATAGGCTTTTTTGACAAGCTTTTCTTAGACATTGTTATTCAATGGATAATTTCATTAGATATCGTTTAATTTCATCCTAAGTTTAATATTAAGCTAGCTCCTATGAATTAACCAATTTCTGAATTTTCGTTTGAATGGAATTTGGAAATTACTTCGTGAGGAGTCCAAATGGAAGTATTAATAAACCTTTTGGAAGTTAGGCAATCTAATATTTTGCTTAAAAAATTAAGCACAAAAGTAAAGCTGGCAAAAATGTGTAACAGCTAAAATATACTAAATCCTATGATTTGATACAAATACTAATTTTGAATATGATAATCAGATTCAATGATTTTTGGAGATTGATCTATGATATCATACCAAGATTGTGCATGTAATATGTGGCAGTTGTGATATCATACCAAGATTGTGCATGCAATATGTAGCAAAATGTATAATAAATGTTGCAATTTAAAATCTAGTGCTAACAGTACATAAACTTTTCTGGATTGTTAGCCTAGATGCATAAATATAATTGATAAATCAATAATTGAATGTTTCTAATATTCATCAATAGTAAATAAGAAAAATAAACTAGCAAATTATTTACTTGAAAATAGAATAATAAAATGAAGAAATAAAAAAAGATGGCCTGTGGATCGAAGCACGTTGATGCGCTGTCCAACAAAGTTCATGCCCCCTACGCACGGGTCCGCTGGCACAGATTTCTAGAGATACGATGATACAATACAAAATCACGTCTTTTCCGTCAGTGCTCCTCCAGGGAAGAAAGAAGAGCACGTTCCCGCTTGCAGATAGCTCAGAAGAAACTCAGAAAAATAATTGAAATTATGTGGAGACGAGAATAAGAACAAGAGGGAGAAGAGGAATTTTTCATTATCTTGAAATGATCCCTAGAGCCTTTTATATAGGCTCAGGTGCGTCAAAAGAAGCAAAATCTCCTCCCGCAGATTGATGACATGTCTTCTTATGCTCCTTTGATCCTGTGACCTGTTGCATCTTGGCCGCCCATGCTTCCTTTCTTCTTTGGGGGCCATTCCATGCTTGCTCTTGCGCGTGGATGCATGACCCTTGTCTTGGCCTACTTCTTTTGGGGATTTTTTCATGTTTGCTCCCTTGCTTATGCGCGGATGCTTGACACTTGGCCGTTGACCAAGTTAAAGCAGAAGCAGAAAGCCCGTTGACGCCGAATTTGAATTCAAATTTTGAATTTAGACGAAAGGTTTAAAATATTTAATTTAATTCAACAGTTCTTTCTTTTGATTCTTGAATTGATTCGGATCCCTATTTCTTGGAAGAAAGGTGGTCCAGGAGTTTCCAGCGTTCTTTAGTTGACAATCCAAAAGTTTCTAGCCTTCTTTAGTTGATGATCTGATAACTGGAGCATCCAGCTACTTTGTTTTTTGGTCTAGGATTCTTTGGTTCATGATCTGCTAACCGAAGCTTAGAGTTACTTGTATTGATTTTTCGAAAGATTTGTCCTTTTTGCACTTCTTGTCAAGTATATTTCGTTTTTCTTTTACTAGTTTTATCATGATATTTGTTCTGTTCAATCGCATTCACAGAGATGTATGCAGCGACATAATGAGGTTGAGCTTCTGGCTTTGGGCTATTTCTCTTTGCTTGTTTTTAATAACTTATGGCATGTTTAGATCTTTCTTGTATGGATTAGTTGAGTTATATCACATGTTTTAGATCCTTATTTAAATTATATGTTACTAGTTTTTGGTTTTGATAATCTCATTTCACCCGAATTAGGATACTTTATTTAGAGTAATCTGGTATCAACACAATGATGAAAAGATCTGCTTTAGATTTTTCTTTCGTTTAATTTATGCAACTTACTCAAAAAAAGGAAAACCACCTTATTGTGAGTGCACAATGATATTTTTGGGCCGAAAAAAAGATAAGCTCTTAAATACACCTTTTTTTACCTGCATCCACTCATTAAATGGTTGTAAATGAAAAATACCTGCACATTTTGTGTGCTAATTTTTTTTTTTGAATAACCCATCATGAATACCTTCTCATTGCATTCAAATGTTGATCACAGGTGGAGGATTCTATTAGTTCTCTAACCGGTTATATTTTAAGATCGTAAACAAGATGGATAACTTTGCTTATTTGTGTGATTGAAGTGTATGTATCTGTAGAGATTTCCACTTCAATTTTCCATAGATGTTGCTTATATCTTTTAGACACCTACAATAGGACTTCCTACAATTGATTCTTTCAGGTGACATGATCAAGAGATGCCTGATCTTTCATCAGGAATAATGGTTTCCTTAGATCAATCCGATCTCATATTTTTCGTGATTGACGTTCTCAGGCTTCTTTGAGGCTGAAAATGGATGTTAAGGACATATTTGGTCGGGGGATAATGTTGTTTGGTCAGGGGATAATTAGTCATCAGAAGTCCTCATGTACGTAGGTCCTCACCCACTTGTTATGCGTGGAATGATCTGTTTCATTTTTGATGTGAATCAGTGGCTTGATGTCATTGTAGGTAACTTCAAAAGGAGGACCATTATTGGGCATTTATGCACCCCATTTGAATTAATTTTCTACTGTATGTTGCAGGCTTTTTACTGCAAAATAGACAGGATAATCCTGCTTAGTCTATTAGATAGGCAAGATCCACCCCCTATCTTAAATAGGATTCTTGCGAATAACAGGTATGGGGACTTTGATGTATGAAAGCTCATTACTTGATTGTCGTTATCAATGTCATGATTGTTAAATTACGTGATATCTATAAGTCTATTTTTGTATCTCTGCATATTCCCATGCTCATACAATCTCTCAAGTGTTAGGGGAGAACACATCTATTGATTAAAAAGTGTATTCTAATGATGTTAAAAAGTAGACAAGGTTTGGCAACGAGTTCATTGACTCTGCATATGCATACTTAAAAAGGAAGTGCGATTGTGTTCTTTTGCAGACATTTCTTTTCTTTATGTATAAATGCATGTGTCCCTGTGTAAGCACGCGTGCATAAGCATGGGTGCATTCATGTGCTTGGCTGTGGGTATGACTTCTTATTGAAGTTGAGTTGGGGAATTATATAAGGATCACTATCCACGGCTTATGCCGGCACCAATATTATCATCCATCTGACACCCTTATTTCTGTTGGCTGAGCTAGCCTTGGTAATGTCAATGAAGAATTTGCAAAAATAGTAAATTTAGTATACGTGGGTTTTTCAGCAGACTAGATCTTGGAAAAGCTTATCCGGAGATAGACTTTGAAATTATGCAGTACATGTTTGCAAGCATACACACACATGGTGGTTGGGACTTCTTGCGATTACACCAAGAAGGCTGATAACTAGTTCCAATCTTGTGGTGCGTGGTACTTCATTGTTTCATTTGCTGTTGGCCACCTACAATACCGACATGTTCTGTTCACATTGTGATCATGAGGGATTGGTTTGAAATATGTTTTTTTTTTTGACCAATTAGTTTTAGCTATGTCGTATACGTATGTCTAGCTCTTATATGCATGTATCTCATGTATCAGAGGTGTGATCTTTGTATAACTTAGGTTTTGTAGATGTCGTGGTTCAGCCTGTTCATGTGTGGCTTTTGATGATTTTATTTTACTTGGTAATTGTTTTATGTTTCTGCGATGTTTGATAATAAATATGCTCTTCCCATCCTTCATCCTATTGAAATCTTTGTAGGCTGCAATAACCTGAGTAGTTGAGATAGTGTCACAGAGAAGAAATATTTGGTCTTCAAATATCAACCTGCCTTGACACCAACCAGAAAGTTATCTATCTTTTGGGTGTATATCTGGTTGACTCAAAAGTTTCAGATAATGTATTAGTGTGTTCTTCTGGTCCATTTCATCCATTTAGCATATTTTGGTTCATCAGTCTTTCAAGTGATCCATCTGTTGAATGCAGTGATTGTTTAATTGATGCAAAACCATAGTTGAGGGTCCATTGGCACAAAAAGATGTGAATAGGAACATAATTGCTTAAATCTGCATAAATTCCTTAATATCAATCCTGCTGCAATAGTTGTGATTTGTGAGTCCTCTTATAATATTTATAATGCACCTAATCTCATTTGCTATTGCCTTCCTGTAGCTGATCTTTTACCAGTATTAGTGCTCTATTGTACTGCTATGTCAATATTGTCTTGTTTTCCTACATTCCCTCCATCATGAAACAATGTTTGCAACTATTTAATTTATTGTATAAATGACCGTTCTCAGATTTATATTTCTCGTCTTACAATCACACTGAATTCTTGAACTAACTGATGCTTTATTTTTCTTTGTTTAGGCAATGCATGATATGCTTTAGCACCAGCATTAATGGGCTCTCCCTCTTTCTCTTGGAGTCAATACCATGGCAATGGAGGAGTGACTGAATATCTAACAAGGAGCATAAGAGGAGGGAGAACTCCTGCTAAAACATCCGCATCTGCATCATGGGGCTGTGGCTGGACCTCCGCCTCCTTGCCGATCTCCTTATTTCTGGCCTCAATCTTTGTCGCCCACTCTTGGGTAATCTAATTCACTGCCCCTTTTATGGATTTCAGTATGAGTTTCTGTCTATTAAATTATTGACTGGAATATTTGATCGTTTGACTAGGCCGTGGATTCTTTCATTGAGTGGCATTGCATAACTACTTCTGCCACTACTATGAGTCTATGACCGCTACTACTAAGATTAACTTTCTTGTTGGTGGTTATAATTTGAAAGCTTGCTAATCAAATTTATCAACTGCCAGGTTTCCAAAATGTTTCAAACTTTCAATTATATTAGTTAGATGTTACTTGTTACTAATCGGAATTTGAGACACCTACAGGAGGAAGTTCTTGATGCCCTTGTTTGTTGGGTAGTTATTCTTGTTCTTATTATTGCATGCATTCAGTTTGTGATGTAACAGATGTCTGCTTTATTTCTGACTGAAATGAAATGATTAAGATGCCTTTTTTTATATATAAAAAGGACTCTCATTTGGTAATGTGGCGTAAATTTGGTGCATTAAAGAGGTAGAGTTAGTGTGGTTAGATTCTCATAAAGGGAAGATGGCATGCCAAACTCAGATATATTACTTAGCAGTTAGCTTGATGTTAACATATGATGATATAATGGACCATAGAATTCTTTTGTAACCAAGGTGATGTAGCAACATTGCTGGATGAGATCACTGGCTTTGGGGAACATATTTGTAAAAGTGATGTTCTGAAATGTTTGAATTTCTTGCTGAACCTGAATCTCATTAAATGTGAATGATGTGGGAGGTGGATTTTGGTCCTAAATCCTAACAATATGGAACTAAAGCTTGAGTTTGGTTTTATAGGGATTTAATAAGGGGATACAAAAAATTATCATGTTTGCTGCCAAAAAGTCGATATTTGATTATTTTGGACTCATGAAGGTGAAGAATGCGACGAATGAATTGATTGGGATTAGTGTAAGAGGATTAATTGATGGTTTGGAAGACTGAATAGAGATTATTGTTTTGGAGCCATGAAGGTTAAGAATTCAATTGATGTTAATCATGGTCTGCTGAATCGGTCGGAACCAACCGGTTCAGCTTGTACCGTACCGGTACCGGCCTCCATTGGTACGGTATAGCGGTGGAATTCGGTTCCTTGCCCGTACCGGTGCGAATCGGTGCAGTTCCACCGGTACTCGCGGGGAAGAAGGGGGGAAGAGAGGAGAAGAGAGGAGAGAGAAAAAAAAAACCTCTCACGCTACCGGGCCTCTTTCTTCTTTCCGAGCACCTCGCGGGGAAAAAGACCTCCCTTACTTGCAGGAGAAGGGGGGAAAGAGAGGAGAAGAGAGGAGGAGAGAGGGAAGAAGAGAGGAGGTGCTCGGGAAGAAGAAGAGGAGAAGGAAAAAAAAAGAAAAGAAAAAGAAAGAGAGAGAGAGAGAGGCCGCGGAGGCGCAGGCGTGAGTGTGGAAATGCATCCTCCGACTCGTGACCGCGCGTGTTCCACGCGGCGGAAATCGCGGTCCACGTGCCGGGAACCGTGCACGATTCCTAACGCAGGCTTGCCGCGCGGGGCAGTGAGCCCACGCACTGCCCCGCGTGGGCTTTTAATGCGGCAGAGGGGCATTTAATGCCACTTTGCAGCATAACACGCATTTTTTTTTTCGGAACCGGTTGAAACCGGTACTGAACTGGTACCGGTCTTCACTACATCGGTTCGGTCGGTTCTGCATACCTTGATGTTAATAATGTGATGACAGAATTGATGAGGATTAGTATAGGGAGATTCATTGATGTTATGGAGGCTAAGCAGGGGTTTGAATGAAAAAAACAGAAAATTTCTCAGAAAAATGAATGAATAAGAGATAATAGAATTGAAGGAACCTTTAGGGATCATACAATAGCAAATTGCCTAGAGTGTTCATCCTTAGGTTTGAATAATTTAACTTTTGAAGCATGGTGTCACATCAAGTATGAGAGGTTAACTTTTATATTCATATTGGTAAGAATTCTATGATTTATGATGCGGGTGCAGAGGGATAAATTTGGAGTTTTTAGCATGAATTGGGATGGAGTTCAATCAATTGGCATGGAGGAGTGCAAGTGATATGAAAGAAAGCAAAGTTCTCTAATTGAATGGCATGTTGATCTTGTGTCATAAATGGGAATTGTGGGCTTGACAATTTCGATTTGATGCTGAGGACAAGGAATGCTTATCTTATTCCGAAAAGAAGTGCTAGTTTCTCGAACATGTTAAATTTGTTTAACCAAATACTACAATTAATAGTTGATATGAGACAATAAATATGAGGCCCAAGGCTTGATTCCTGTATTATATGCTGATAAAAAGTAATGGCAGTGGTGTTTGATTCACTTAGATATAGATGTATTAGAATGGGGTAATGCAAGTTTTATAGGGCTCTGCATTTTCATACACCCCCCAATGAAAAAAGGTGACATTCCCTAATAAGATGTTATGAAATTTTCTCGAAAAAAGAGAACAATACTCAATTAAGTACTATAATATCCCTGGTGGATTTAATCTTACCATGGATTTGTGGACTTCAATCATATCATACAGATGCTTGCATGTAGTTGCTCATTTTGTTGAGATGTAATGGAAAAAACAAAAGAAAATGTAAAATTTAGAAAGAGCAAACTGCACATCTAGACATTCTCCTTCCAGAAGTGGCTGCTAAGATAATAATTGAGTGGAACATTACAGGCAAATTGATAACCCGTGATGAATAGAGTGTGTCTCCTCAAATGATCTGCAAGTGGATATTAATATTAGTCATGGTTATTAGTCGTAATGACTTCAATAGGGTATCGTATCCTCTTCCAAATTATGCTTTCATGAGGTTATGGAAGGTTTTGTTATCATTAAATTGTCTCTTGATAATTCAAATGTTGTTATGAGAAAAATGGTACATACACTGCAAGGTGTTTTGGTGAATAATGCAGTGCATAATATAAAAAACGCCCACCGTGGGGCTCGAACCCACGACCACAAGGTTAAGAGCCTTGCGCTCTACCGACTGAGCTAGACGGGCTGGATAGAGAGCATAAAAAACAATATTTTGTTTATAAGAGTAACTTTGGATGACTGACTTGCAATCAATGTTTGAAATACTTGTGGATCAATATAGTCTCATCCAAAGGTTGGTGTAGCATGCATCATGTCGTGGATTGCACCGACAAAGGGTATTGATAGGTGTGCATAGACATGATTCGAATACTCTTGGTATGGCCTTTCTTAGCCTCCAGACTCTAATTTTTTTTTATCATGTTTTGTTATCTAAATACTATATTATGCAAGAAAAGAGATAGGAGTATTAAGTCAAATGTACTAGTCAAGATTTTCCCTTTGTGTTGAAATCATTATCATGCATAAATATCAAATAGCATCATATAACTTGTACTCCAAACTATATTTCGAAGATATGTTCTAAAATTAGCAATTCGGATGTGAGTAAACAAAGAAAGATATATTTATGAGATTATTTAACAATAGTAACACCCATAACCCACAATCATGTACTTGGCTTTAGTTTACTTATTTATCTTTTATGAATTTTTTATATTTCATGTTTTTTATAGCGTTGAAGTGCAACTTTGTTGCATGCACTTCCGCAGGGTATTCTCCTTATTCCTTTTAGTGCGTCAATTTATCTTCTATGCTTTTTGTGATTTTACAATATTTTTAAGCATATGTATTTTTTGATTTATTAAAATAGATAATTAATTTGAAATTTACAATAGTTTCAAGCCCTATATAACATATGTACCCAAGCCTATTTGCAACCCTACCCCTATATCTCCCAATCCTCACCCACCAAAAATAGGATTGAGTTGGGATTCTCTAACCCAACCCTACCGAACCCCATTTTAAGCTAATTTAGGTTGGCTCATGTTAGTTAGGTCAGATTGTATCATGCCACACTATTCAATGGGAATTTTAAGACAAAGAAGAGGTTTGGGACGCTATTGTTGTATTAATATTTATTAGGTTGATGCCTCAACCATTCGTCAATTTCAGTGGCATGCTTATACATATAAACCTACAAATATTTATTGTTGTATTAATATTTTAAGAAGAGTGAAGATGTAATTTTATAAACCTACAAATAATCTATGTGAAATATATATATTAATTGGAAATATAAATATGAATTATGCATTTATTTATTTATCAAGTTGGGCTAGGTTAAGGTTGGGTTTGGGTTGGGTCATAGGTCAACCCTAACCAAACCCTACTCTAGGTGGTTTAGAACTTTTGAGCCCAAGCCTAACCCAAATTTATAAAACCTCAATCTATCCCTAATTAATGAGTGACGTAAGTGGGGGCTCGTGTCGAACTTAACCCAAGTTGCACCCTTATAGTCAGTTTGGTGGTGATTTGAACCGTTTTCATTCTAATTGAGCCTTCCTATATTGAAACAAACCTCCTTGTACTGAGGAGGCCTCAGTATGATATGTATTGAGAGGTATTCGTTGAATCACTTGGTATTTTGAATCTTTTTGCAATCTAAGCTAAAAAAACTAGAAGAGTAGTCCATTGAAACTTCTTATATTTTATAAAAAGATGGAGCAAGGTTCGTCATCTCGGTACCGAACTCTATATTGGTACGATCTTATTACAATGTTGGTATGTAGTATGGTACAAGATGGCAAGACGTATTAAGTGTCTGTATGGTACGAGACTGTGTACTAGTTTGGTATTGATACAATACAGGACGTTCGGTATGGTGAACTTTGCTCGATGGAGGTTCACAAGGGTTTCATCAGAAGAGCTTTGTTCATCTTTGAGGTTTGCTATCGTTGATGCTTTTTATATATGGTCATAATCCACCCACAATGACCTAAATAAGAAAAAGGATAGTTTAAATCTAATATTATGTATCCACTCATCTTTGGCATGTTGCCTAGTTGCATTGGCTGTTGATGTTTTCTTTATTTTTATTTTATCTTCTCTTCTTTCCATATCATCAATCAATTAGGAAAGTTAATAAATGGAGAGAGAAGAATGACTTGCAACAAGGACAGGTAAATTTTGTGGACAGCATAGCAGTTGTAGAGTAAAAAAATTTACAAATAGGATTGCAAAATATTATTTGATAAGTTCAAGGAGACATGATAAATGAGGGATTGTATTTGTGTTTCTATGTTCTGCAAATCCACTTTTTTGTCACTTCTTTGGTCAAAATGTTTCATCTGAGTTCAAGCTCCTTAGATTGGAAAGGTTTTCGCAATAAACAGAAAGGAAGGTAAACATTGGAGATGGAAAAACTTTGCTTATATTTTTGTATAATCGAACAATAAAACTAACTAATGTTAATGAAAATGGAAAAAGAAGTACCAAAAGTGGTCAAGCCCCTATCTTGCAAGAATAGAATAAAAGGTTGTCTGCTACTTCTGATTATCTTCTATCTTCTTATTGGTTGAAATAAGGCATTTCCTCATTCTAGCCACCTTCCTTTGCTGATATCATCTTGTCTCACTTTTATTAGAGAAAAAAAGGATTGAAATAAGATCCTTGTAAAACTTACCATATAATCAATGAGAGAGGCGAAGATGTGGAGATCTATGAGCAAAAATTTAGAAATAGAATTCTGAAAGCATCATTCTATCAATCCTCCAACACCAGGGGGAGGTTCTGACTCTTACTTTCTTGCTAATCCATATTATGTGCCCTTCTTGGTCAGAACAACAATTTGAAGAAGACATTGTTCAGGTTTCATTTTAATTGAAAAGGGAGTTCAAACATGAGTCCAAGGATTTCTCTCAATGCTATAAAACCCCTAAATGTTAACGAAGAGTAAAAAGTGTGGTTCATGATGTCATGCAAAAACAAAAGAGAAAGGCCTGTCACCTTTTTCTTCTTAGTTGAAATAGCTTGCTCTCTCGTTCTTATCAGCTTCTCACGTTTGTATCACCTTCCCTTTTTCTTATTAACAAAAATTGGAAATAGGATTGAAATAGGAGATGCATGCACAAAAAATGATGGAAATAGGATCCTCAAACGTCAATCGATTAGTATTTAGACGAGAGGAATGTATCCATATTTCTACCTCTTGCTACTCTACCTAAAAGTTAATTGGAGACTGAACTATGTCGAATGGAAAGCTTTTGCTATGATATTTGGCGAGGAAGATAGAAAATGTAAATTGAAAATTTGCCTTCCAGAACACCAATCTAACCAAAAAAATCCATTCGTAGTACATTTTAACAAAGTATAAGTTACTTCAGGTGGCATATCCTGTACATATTTTCATTATTTGCTAATTCATCTCCTTTTTCCTCTTTTAGTGAAATCATTAATTAGAGGATGGACTATTTAGAATGGAAAGCTTTTGATATGATTTTAAATGGAAGATGAAAAATAGGGATTGGAAGCTTTCTTTCTAGATACATTTGTAGCGTGTGTTGACTGGAGAATAAAAATTAGAGCAAGTGGCATCTCCCATGCATGTTTGCAGTTCTTGCTAATCCACCTCCCTTTGCATATTGCCATCAAAGCATTAAACAGAGGATTAATTGGTTAGAATGGAAAACTTTTGACATGGTTTAGAACGATAGGTATTGTTAGTTTTTTTTTTGGTTAAATTAATGATTAAAAGTTTTCATACTTAAAATATATATATTATACATATATGTTAACAAGGGAGTATGGCTTGGTGGTTGGTGCGTTGTTTGGGTGGGGATGAGATAACAGGTTCGATTCCCCATTCCCTCCTTTTTATTTCTATTACGTAAAGCTCGGTTCTCTTGTGCTCGCTGGGCCTGTGCTTGTCCGAGCCGAGGTTCTCCGTGCCTGTGCTTGTCCGACCCGAGGTTCTTTGCGGCCGAGCTGTGCCTGTGCTTGTCCGAGCCGAGGTTCTTTGCGCATGTGCTTGTGCTCGCTGGGCCCTGCCCCTGCTCGTCCGAGGCTCTTTGCGCCTGTGCCTGTGCTCGCTCGGCCCTGCTCGTCCGAGGTTCTTTGCACATGTGCTCGTCCGACCTACCTTCTCATCCGAAGCGCGAAGAGCCGAGGTTGTATTTCATTCGTGCTCCTCCAAGAGGAGTCGAGGCCGAGGTCGGATAGGTGTAATGAGCCCAAGGAGCCGAGGTCGGACAACAGGTACGATGAGCCAAGAGGTACGTGAGTCGTGCTTGGCACCCATAGCACGAGGAGCCACGTCGCTTCCTCGTTAGCACCTCTTCGCAACCGACCTCGCATCCGCTGGCCCTACTCCCAGTGTTTTTTCAAACTTTCTTACCGGTTTCGACCGTTGGATCGGTTTTGGGTCGTGTCTGTCCCAAAGAAATCTATAAATAGACCTCTTCAGATTAGACAGGATATATAATTTGAAAACAGAGAACTTCTATTCTCCCTGTTTGCTATTTTTCTTTCAATCAACGGGCTTGCTGCATACTGATTCTGGGTTCGAAGGCTTCTTTGATCCGTGCAAATCATTGAGGCAGAAGGAACAGTACGAGAGACTGTTGTATCTCAGGAGTAGAACGCCATCTAAGCCTAGTGCACTGTAAGGCGGCGAAATCTACTTCAAGGAAAGTGACCAACATACCACGCCTCAGCATCTCGGGTTTCATTTTTTCACCTTTTCTATTTATTTTCTCTAAGCCTATTTCTGCCTATTATTTGTTGAAGTAGAGTATTATAGATTTAAAATTTTCTGGGACAGTATATTCCCAACATTCTTGAAGTAGATTTCTCCTACATATAATAGGCTAGTACTTAGAGTTACCCCAATGGCCAATGCAAGTGACCCGGTTCCTCCTGAAAAATTTAATGGAAATAACTTTAAGCGTTGGAGACAGAAGATGGAAATCTTCTTAACCACACTTGGGTTATTTTCCATAATCTTTGACTCTCCTCCAAATGAGGAAGAGAATGAACCAGCTAGAACTTGTAATTTGGAGGAATTTAAGAAGAAAGACTACCTGTGTAGGGGAAGGATTCTGTCCTATCTTACTGATCCCCTTTTTGATGTCTACTGCACTTTTAAAACCTCCAAAGAGATTTGGGATGATCTTAATAAGAAATATGGTATCCAAGATGCCGGAATGGACAAGTATGCTGCTAGTCAATTCCTGTCTTATAGGATGGTTGACACCAAGCCCGTAGTTGATCAAGCCCATGAGTTAACAGTGATTTATCATGAATTAGGCTTAAGGGGAATGGGTATAACTGAGAGCCTTCAAGTTGCTTGTACCATTGACAAGCTCCCACCTTCTTGGAAAGACTTTGGGTTATCCCTGAAACATAAAACCGAGGATATGACAATGAAAACTCTATTGTCTGCCATTAGGATCCAAGAACAACACCTTGAGAAAGATAATGAGCAACTCATGAATCCTGAGCTTCTAACCAAGGTGAACTTTGTAGAAGGCCAGAATAAGACCCATAAGTTCAAGAACTCCAAATTTGAAAAGGGTGGACCTAGAAACAAAAGAAAACCTATGAAGCCAAAACACCATATCAATAAGAATGATCGGAAGCCGATTTGCTACAATTGTGGAAAACTCGGTCATATGGCTCGAGTATGCCGGATGAAGAGGAAGAAGTATCAGAACTATGAACATGCGCCTTCTCAACCTGCAAATCCACAAACCAACATGATGCTATCCAGTATTGGTCCTACTAGTACTGATGATCGGTATGTAACTTTAAGTCCAGAATTAAATTTGGCAATTTGCTCTACCGATTGGTTAGTGGATACAGGTGCGAATGTTCATATGTGTACTGATCATACCCTTTTTACTACTTATCAGGTCCGGAGTGGCCTAACAGTAACTATGGGGAACTCCACCTCGGCACGAGTGCTTGGAACTGGAAAAGTACTTCTAAGGCTTACGTCTGGAAATGTGCTTACACTATTTAATGTGTACCATGTGCCCGATGGAAGGAGGAATCTGATCAGTGGATCTCTTCTAAATAGGAGTGGTTATTCTTTGTTATTTCAATCTAAGAAAGTGATTATAACAAAGAATGGAACATTTGTAGGCAAAGGCTATGAGTGTGATGGCTTGTATGTAATAAATAATGTATCTTTGGATTTTTCTTCTGATAACAATAATAAAATTGTGCTTTCAATATGTTCTTCATCTCTTTGGCATGCTAGATTAGGACATGTGAATAATAATACTATTAAAAGAATGATTAGCTCTGGTTTATTGCCTAATGTTTCATTAAATGAAAAGGAAAGGTGCCAAATTTGTGTTCAATCTAAACAACCTAGAAAACCATTTAAAATAGTAAATAGAAATTCAACTTTATTAGAATTAATACATTCAGATGTATGTGATCTAAATGGAACTTTGACTAAAGGGGGTAGAAGGTATTTCATTACCTTCATAGATGATTATTCTAAGTATTGTCAAGTTTATTTAATGAAATCTAAAGATGAAGCATTTGAGATGTTTAAGACTTATAAATCTTTAGTAGAAAATCAACTTGACAAGAGAATAAAGATTCTCAGGTCAGACAGAGGAGGAGAATACACCTCTAATGACTTGAATGAATTCTGTAGAGTTAATGGAATTCTACATGAAGTTACACCTTCCTATTCACCTCAGTCTAATGGAGTGGCTGAAAGGAAAAATAGGACTCTGCAAGATATGGTAAGATCTTTGCTTGTCAACTCAGGTTTACCTGAGGTTTGGTGGGAGGAAGCAATGCTTACTGCATGTTTCCTGCTTAATAGGGTTCCATTTAAAGGTTCTAATGAATCTCCTTATGAACTTTGGAAAGGAAGAAAACCTAACCTAAACTTTGTAAAAGTTTGGGGTTGTTTGGCTAAGGTTAATATTCCTTTAATCAAGAAAAGAAAATTAGGACCTAATACTTTTGATGCTGTGTTTCTTGGTTATTCTCTTAATAGTGTTACTTATAGGTTCTTAGTCATTAGTTCTGATATTAATGGCATAGATAAGAATACTATAATTGAATCTAAAGATGCTTCTTTCTTTGAAAACATTTTTCCATTTAAGGATAAAATAGAAAAGCATATAATAGATAGATCTAATGATGCATCTTGTAGTTCGCCATCTAATTCTCTAATTATTCCTAATAATGAAAATGAAAATGAACTTAATGATATTAATGAACTTGGTAAAGGGAAAAGAATTAGGAAAAAGAAAGATTTTAGATCTGATTTCTATACTTTTATGGTTGAAGATGATCCTAAAACTTATAAAGATGCTATGAACTCATTAGATTCTATGTTTTGGAAGGAAGCTATTAATAGTGAAATGAATTCACTTATGACTAATAAAACATGGTTTTTAACTGACTTACCACCTGGTAGTAAGGCTATAGGTTGTAAATGGATATTTAAGAAGAAATTAAGACCTGATGGTTCTATTGAAAAATACAAAGCAAGATTAGTTGCTAAGGTTTTTTCTCAGAAAGAGGGTATTGACTACTTTGATACATATTCTCCTGTAACTAGGATAACCACAATTCGTACTTTAATTGCACTGGCTTCAATCCATAATTTGATAATTCATCAAATGGATGTCAAGACTGCCTTCCTTCATGGTGATTTAGAGGAAGAGATCTGTATGGATCGGCCAGAGGGATATGTGGCTCAAGGACAGGAAAGAAAAGTTTGTAGGTTAGTCAAATTTCTCTATAGTTTAAAACAAGCTCCTAAGCAATGGCATAGGAAATTTGATAAAATAATTGTTTCTTATGGCTTTAAAGCAAATGAATCAGATAAGTGCTTATATTCAAAGTTAGAAAATGATTCATGTATTATCTTGTGTTTATATGTTGATGATATTTTAATTTTTGGTACTGATATGAATATGGTGACTGATATCAAAACTTTCTTGTCTAATAATTTTGATATGAAAGATTTAGGTCAGGCAGAGGTAATTCTTGGTAACAGGATTACCAGAATACCTGATGGTATAATCTTTGATCAATCACAATATATTGAGAAAATATTGAAGAAATTTGATAAGTACAACTGTAAACCAGTGAGTACACCTTATGAGCATGGTTTGAACTTGAAGTGCAATAAAGATGATCCAGTGGCCCAAGAGAAATATGCTCAAATTATGGGGACACTGATGTATGTTGCAAATACAAGTAGACCTGACATTTCTTATGCTATAGGAAAGCTTAGTAGGTTTAATAGTTGCCCTAGTCTTAGTCACTGGGAAGCACTGGATAGAGTACTTAGATACTTGAGAGGTACAATGTATTATGGTTTACATTACTCAAGATTTCCCACTGTACTTGAAGGATACAGTGATGCTAGTTGGATCACTGATTCAGTGAATCGAAAAGAAACTAGTGGATACATATTCATGTTGGGTGGTGCAGCTGTTGCTTGGAGATCATCCAAACAAACTGTGATCACAAGATCCACTATGGAGGCTGAGATTGTAGCCTTAGATTCTGCAAGTCAAGAAGCAGAATGGTTTAAAAATCTTATGTCTGAAATACCTATTATGGAAAAGCCTATATCTGCTATCTCTTTGTTATGTGATAATGAAGCTGCAATTAATACTTGTAGAAATACTGAGTATAACAAGAGAAACAGAAGACACATTAGTGTGAGACATAAGACTATTAGATACCTAATTAAAAAATGGTATCATAACTTTGGAATTTGTTGGATCTAAAGATAACCTAGCAGATCCTTTAACTAAAGGACTGGCTAGAAGCAAAGTCATAGAAACATCAAAGGGGATGGGACTGAAACCCATAAGGAATCATTGACAATGGCAACCCAACCTATTCTGACTGGAGATCCCAAGATGAAAGGTTCAACGGGAAAAACAAGTTGTTTAATGATTAGTTAGCACTATTATAAAATGACTTTATGCCATTTGGTCTCTTCTTGTGATGTGAGTGCTAAATACAGCAGAGGTATACGGAAGAGTTTAAAACTCTGAATGAGTCCGAGTCTATGGCAAGGTGCTGTGCTGCGAGCACCCTTGGAGGACTCACCTATGTGAGTGTGACTGTGTGGCCGCAGTCTATGGGGATAAGGGTTTAACCCCTAGAGCACTCATGAAACTGAGATATTGGTGCATAAGGCCAGAAAAAGCACCACCTATGATGAACCCAGTATTTGCATTTGTCATGGGTGAAGTATATAGAAATATGAACCAAAGGATTTGGTTCAAAGCTTTTTAGCTATCACTATACCTTTCAGATGAAAATATACTTTCACTAGGTAAAGGTTCAAAGCCGCAAGCTACCTTTATTGAAGTCGTGACATAAACAAGCCCGGTTTGACTATTTTCTGATTTTATAAAGTTTTGAAAACATTTTAATCATGTGGGGGAATGTTAGTTTTTTTTTTGGTTAAATAAATGATTAAAAGTTTTCATACTTAAAATATATATATTATACATATATGTTAACAAGGGAGTATGGCTTGGTGGTTGGTGCGTTGTTTGGGTGGGGATGAGATAACAGGTTCGATTCCCCATTCCCTCCTTTTTATTTCTATTACGTAAAGCTCGGTTCTCTTGTGCTCGCTGGGCCTGTGCTTGTCCGAGCCGAGGTTCTCTGTGCCTGTGCTTGTCCGACCCGAGGTTCTTTGCGGCCGAGCTGTGCCTGTGCTTGTCCGAGCCGAGGTTCTTTGCGCATGTGCTTGTGCTCGCTGGGCCCTGTCCCTGCTCGTCCGAGGCTCTTTGCGCCTGTGCCTGTGCTCGCTCGGCCCTTGTCACGCCCCGAGCTCGAGGCGCGGCAGACGCCGCACGCCCGCACGGCGGGCCGCACGGGCGCGCAAGGCAGCAGATCATATCAAAGCAGATACAGCTTTTCAAAGATAACATAATTATTTAAATTATTCAAAAGCGGTCTTACAAAATTTCAAATAACATATGCTTACGTAAGTCAAATACTTTAATTAATCTAACTAAAGGACCAATAACTGAAGAAATCGTCGGAAAATCTAACGCACTCCTCAATCCCGTGAGATCAAGCCTCTGGATCTGAAAAATGAAGAAAATAGAATAATGAGCTACACTAGCCCAGTAAACAACAAAATACCCCAAAATGGGGTCAGAGCATATCAGATCAAAATACAGGATAATGTCTGGAATAAATCATAAATAACATCGTTTTGTTATTTTCAAAACTTATTATCATTTTTCCAAAAACTCTGATACCAGAATCTCAACATAATAGGCTACGGCCACGTAACCCAGTGGCATGGGTTGCACAGAGTGCCAGAAACCACTATTGTTAGTCACCGGTGGAAACGGTGTCCAGAAACCACTATTCTAATCACCGGTGGCACGGTGTCGAAACCGGTTCCTCATAGATTACAAGTCGACAGGTCCAACGTATAATCCCCATTGGCGGGGCCAGAACAGAACAGAACAGATCATAGCCATGCTGAGAATACATATATATAAAAACAGATTTCATAAATTTTCCAGTCATAGTTTACGGATTTCAGAGCATAATTTTCAAATGAAATTTAACATGCCAGACCCATTTTACTAAATACAAAACATATTTCAGAATTTAATCTATTTATCAAATAATTTGAAAATCACACTTGAAGTATTAAGTTACTTACCTCTTCTCGCTTAACCCCTACTTCAGATAGGCGGATCAGGTTCACCTGTTTAAATTTAATTAATTCCTTGTTAATTTCAGAGTTAAGCAAAATTCAGAAATAATACTACTGGGTACGGCCCAACAGGTCCTAAAGTTGGCCCATAATGGGCATGGCCCGATAGGGCCCACATCGGACACGGCCCAATGGGCCCGCATAGACTCGGTCCAATAGGGCCCCCAAGGTTGGCCTCTCATTCATTTATAAGATTCATTTCAGGGACCAATATCTAATTACAGAGTACTGTTCCGTAATAAAACTTGGATAAAAGGACCATAGAATTATATTTGAGGACCTTTATATAATAAATCTTTCTTTTAGGGATCGAACATAAATTTCAGAAGAACCTTTTGTGAAATAACATACTGTCAAGGGCTTAACTGCAAAATTCTATTTATTGGCCAAATAGGTTCGGGTTTCGGGTCTGAATTGGGTTTCGGGTTTCGGGTCTGAACTGGGTTTCGGGTTTCGAGTCTGAACTGGGTTTCGGATTTCGGATTTCGGATTCAGATTTGGTTTAAAGCTGGGCCCAAGTTGGGCCCACCGTGAACTGGGCCCAATCTTGGCCCAGTTCGGCCCATAACGGGCCTTCTTCCTTCCCAGTCTCCCCACGGACAGGGAAGATGGGAAAATAGGGGAGGAAGGGGGGGCCGGCCTAGGTGGCCGGACAGTGGCCCGGCCGGCGGCTCGCGGGGGACACGGCCGTCGGTAGGGCGGTCGTGGCCGGCGGCAGAGTGCCACGGCAGCTCGGCCGTGGAGGGAGGATCCGAGGATGACCTCGGTTTGGGGCTTGAACAGAAAAAAAACATGAAATACAGGGCAAGAGAAGGCTTACCGGCGGTCGACGGAGGCGACGGGAGGAAGATCTCGGCCGAGGCTGTTCGATCCGGCGGTCAAGCGACGGTGGCGTTCGAAACCGAGAGAATGGATCTCGGAACAGGGGATGGCCGCGAGGGGGATCCGGACGGCGCTCGGTCGGGAAGAGGACGCCGGTCACTCGGGAGGCAAGAACAAAGGAAGAAGAGGGAGGAGAGGGAGGAGAGGGAGAGGAGGAGACGGAGGAGAGGGAGGAGGAAAGGGGGGTTTTATAACCCCATTTCAACAGCTCTCCGCCGCGAAAATCGCGGCGGTGGGGCGAAATCAACGGCCGCTCGTGCGGCCGTGGGGTGGCCGCGGAATGACCGCGGGGCTGCCGCGTAACGCCCACGGCGCCCCGCCCTCGCTGCGCCCGAAGAAGCCGGAGGGGATCGCGTCTGCGATCCCCTGCTCTGGCTCCTTCCAAAAAAAAAAAGAAAAACGGGGTTGAAGTCGGCTGGGGCTGCCGACTTCAGCCCGTATCTCACATTCTCTCCCCCTTAAAAAAAATTTCGTCCTCGAAATTTAAGAGATCTAGGCCTTTCAGATGCTCAGCCCATTGAGTAATATAAATCCAAGATCTCATTCTCCTCGATCAAAATCAGTGTGATAGATAGCTTTGGATCAACTATCAAAAATTCATAAAACTCGCAAGATTAACACTAGATAAGTGATTGACTAAAATCTCATATTGAAATTATCATCTTGATGCATGTTCACTCGAGATTGGATCAGGATCGATTCACAACAGGATTGATTAAAATTAGTTGTGTTTGGGATAGAACTTGAAATGAAATAGATCTCATACACTTATCATGGTAGTGTGCTGATCCCTCAAAGGATAATGACCATCCTTAGAGTCAAATCATTATATAGCTAAGAATGTAATTCACAAAATGAACATGTACTGATGATCATTAGATAGCAACAGTCTATCTCAAAAATAATTTGCATCAAATCACAAGAGCAGGTCTGAGAAGGCAAGGTATTGATACCATGATTCAAAATGCCACAAAGCTTTTAACTTAAACTTATAAATCATAAGATGAGAGCAGATAATGCATGGTTTATTCAGATACTTAACAAATTAGACCATATTTGGTCAACAATCAACTAACCCGAGTCATGATACGCTCAATTATTATTATTATTATTTTCTTAGCATACCCAAAAATAGCAAATTCTATCCAAGAGATAACATAATCATATCATGATTGACCTGAGAATCAATAGTATACACCTTCCCTTATTAACAAAATCTTTCATTATTGAACAACATAGTCTTTCATAATAACATGTTACCAAAACATAGTCAATATTTTTGACCAGTTTAAATTGACTCAATCCATCATACTTTCGTTGCGCAACTCTGATCAATATTCTCCAAAATTTCTTAATGATCCTAGATCATCAACATTTTTATTTTTTTTATAATATCCAAGCAAAATTTTATCCTTGCTTTCCAAGTACACTAGGTCATTATTAACCCTTGAGATAGTTGTCGTATTTGTACCATCATATAATCAAGTAATCATATTCTAGATCCAAATTTGAACTAAGCCAATTCTAGTTTCCCTTGACAATTCCATTATACAAGTTGATATTTATTCCAAGCTTCGATTAAAAGATTCTAGATTAACTTACTCAGGAGCTTACTCAATCATCCTGAATCTTTTCTTTTAGGCTAAACTCATTTGGGCCTCTCATGAAATCCCACTTGCATTTCTCATATGGTGATACAAAATCCACAATCAACTTATGGCCTTGATTTATAAATTTTTAACTCACAAGAATCTAATAATATGGTTCAAAGATTTACAAGAAATTCCACCAAGATATAAGCTCTATGATTTTACATTGAGATCAACTCCTCAAATAAGTAAAATATTTTTATTTGCAGTACTGCAAACATTTCGGGTTCTTGTAAATCTACTAGACTTAGAGAATCTACTAATAACACAATGATATCCATATCGATCAAAAGTATTATACTTTCCAACAATCTTTTTTTTATTATTTTTAACAAGGAAAAGCATCAAGAACTTTTCCAAATCAAACAAGTCCTATTTTCGACCAACCCAAAAACATTTTAATCCACCAATATTCTCAAGATTTACTAATTGACTTTCCATCAAAATATCAATCTTAATTGTTTCAAGTCTCCAGTAGAGCCAAATAAGAACTCTTAAGT
The DNA here is from genome assembly GCF_009389715.1 of Phoenix dactylifera. Classification (NCBI taxonomy): domain Eukaryota; kingdom Viridiplantae; phylum Streptophyta; class Magnoliopsida; order Arecales; family Arecaceae; genus Phoenix; species Phoenix dactylifera. The sequence goes on from NW_024067692.1 coordinate 1,067,209, forward strand.
CTCATCCCCAAGAATATTTTCCTTCTATATACGAGCTCCATGCATGATCCACATACAGATTTTAATGAATATTTTCTAGTCCAAGCTTTAAACATCTTTTTATAGATGAATCTTAAATTGCTACCAAAATAATTAACTTCAACTAGAAGCAATATCCACAGTGCCTGATATCAAGTTAAACTTCCAAAATAATTACATTGCACGATAATATCTCATGATTAATATTCCTTCACTTAATTTAGTCAAAATCTAATTAATCATTGAAATACAAATTGCTCTACCAAGAAAACTCTCAGAATTACTTATTCACACTTTGGTTACAGCCATAATTAGGTTGCATTTTAGCATTTCAAAATTCTGATAAAATAACTCAAATTTATCAATAACAAAAGCAAATAAATATCTTCGTCTAATGGCTTAATGTCTACCCATCTCTCAAACTTTTCGATGAATCCTAAAGATCCTAAAACTTAAGCTCCATCTGACTATTTCAAACACAATCCCTAGGAATCTGAAACCTGAGCTCTGATACCACCAAATCTGTCACGCCCCGAGCCCGAGGCGCGGCAGATGCCGCACGCCCGCACGGCGGGCCGTACGGGCGCGCAAGGCAGCAGATCATATCAAAGCAGATACAGCTTTTCAAAGATAACATAATTATTTAAATTGTTCAAAAGCGGTCTTACAAAATTTCAAATAACATATGCTTACGTAAGTCAAATACTTTAATTAATCTAACTAAAGGACCAATAACTGAAGGAATCGTCGGAAAATCTAACGCACTCCTCAATTCCGTGAGATCAAGCCTCTGGATCTAAAAAATGGAGAAAATAGAATAATGAGCTACACTAGCCCAGTAAACAACAAAATACCCCAAAGTGGGGTCAGAGCATATCAGATCAAAATACAGGATAATGTCTGGAATAAATCATAAATAACATCGTTTTGTTATTTTCAAAACTTATTATCATTTTTCCAAAAACTCTGATACCAGAATCTCAACATAATAGGCTACGGCCACGTAACCCAGTGGCATAGGTTGCATAGAATGCCAGAAACCACTATTGTTAGTCACCGGTGGAAACGGTGTCCAGAAACCACTATTCTAATCACCGGTGGCACGGTGTCGAAACCGGTTCCTCACAGATTACAAGTCGATAGGTCCAACGTATAATCCCCATTGGCGGGGCTAGAACAGAACAGAACAGATCATAGCCATGCTGAGAATACATATATATAAAAATAGATTTCATAAATTTTCCAGTCATAGTTTACGGATTTCAGAGCATAATTTTCAAATGAAATTTAACATGCCAGACCCATTTTACTAAATACAAAACATATTTCAGAATTTAATCTATTTATCAAATAATTTGAAAATCACACTTGAAGTATTAAGTTACTTACCTCTTCTCGTTTAACCCCTACTTCAGATAGGCGGATCAGGTTCACCTGTTTAAATTTAATTAATTCCTTGTTAATTTCAGAGTTAAGCAAAATTCAGAAATAATACTACTGGGTACGGCCCAACAGGTCCTAGAGTTGGCCCATAATGGGCATGGCCCGATAGGGCCCACATCGGACACGGCCCAATGGGCCCGCATAGACTCGGTCCAATAGGGCCCCCAAGGTTGGCCTCTAATTCATTTATAAGATTCATTTCAGGGACCAATATCTAATTACAGAGTACTGTTCCGTAATAAAACTTGGATAAAAGGACCATAGAATTATATTTGAGGACCTTTATATAATAAATCTTTCTTTTAGGGATCGAACATAAATTTCAGAAGAACCTTTTGTGAAATAACATACTGTCAAGGGCTTAACTGCAAAATTCTATTTATTGGCCAAATAGGTTCGGGTTTCGGGTCTGAATTGGGTTTCGGGTTTCGGGTCTGAACTGGGTTTCGGGTTTCGAGTCTGAACTGGGTTTCGGGTTTCGGATTTCGGATTCAGATTTGGTTTAAAGCTGGGCCCAAGTTGGGCCCACCGTGAACTGGGCCCAATCTTGGCCCAGTTCGGCCTATAACGGGCCTTCTTCCTTCCCAATCTCCCCACGGACAGGGGAGATGGGAAAATAGGGGAGGAAGGGGGGCCGGCCTAGGTGGCCGGACAGTGGCCCGGCCGGCGGCTCGCGGGGCACACGGCCGTCGGTAGGGCGGTCGTGGCCGGCGGCAGAGTGCCACGGCAGCTCGGCCGTGGAGGGAGGATCCGAGGATGACCTCGGTTTGGGGCTTGAACAGAAAAAAAAAACATGAAATACAGGGCAAGAGAAGGCTTACCGGCGGTCGACGGAGGCGACGGGAGGAAGATCTCGGCCGATGCTGTTCGATCCGGCGGTCAAGCGACGGTGGCGTTCGAAACCGAGAGAATGGATCTCGGAACAGGGGATGGCCGCGAGGGGGATCCGGACGGCGCTCGGTCGGGAAGAGGACGCCGGTCACTCGGGAGGCAAGAACAAAGGAAGAAGAGGGAGGAGAGGGAGGAGAGGGAGAGGAGGAGACGGAGGAGGAAAGGGGGGTTTTATAACCCCATTTCAACAGCTCTCCGCCGCGAAAATCGCGGCGGTGGGGCGAAATCAACGGCCGCTCGTGCGGCCGTGGGGTGGCCGCGGAATGACCGCGGGGCTGCTGCGTAACGCCCGCGGCGCCCCGCCCTCGCTGCGCCCGAAGAAGCCGGAGGGGATCGCGTCTGCGATCCCCTGCTCTGGCTCCTTCCAAAAAAAAAGGAAAACGGGGCTGAAGTCGGCTGGGGCTGCCGACTTCAGCCCGTATCTCACAGCCCTGCTCGTCCGAGGTTCTTTGCGCATGTGCTCGTCCGACCTACCTTCTCATCCGAAGCGCGAAGAGCCGAGGTTGTATTTCATTCGTGCTCCTCCAAGAGGAGTCGAGGCCGAGGTCGGATAGGTGTAATGAGCCCAAGGAGCCGAGGTCGGACAACAGGTACGATGAGCCAAGAGGTACGTGAGTCGTGCTTGGCACCCATAGCACGAGGAGCCACGTCGCTTCCTCGTTAGCACCTCTTCGCAACCGACCTCGCATCCGCTGGCCCTACTCCCATTGTTTTTTCAAACTTTCTTACCGGTTTCGACCGTTGGATCGGTTTTGGGTCGCGTCTGTCCCGAAGAAGTCTATAAATAGACCTCTTCAGATTAGACAGGATATATAATTTGAAAACAGAGAACTTCTATTCTCCCTGTTTGCTATTTTTCTTTCAATCAACGGGCTTGCTGCATACTGATTCTGGGTTCGAAGGCTTCTTTGATCCGTGCAAATCATTGAGGCAGAAGGAACAGTGCGAGAGGCTGTTGTATCTCAAGAGTAGAACGCCATCTAAGCCTAGTGCACTGTAAGGCGGCGAAATCTACTTCAAGGAAAGTGACCAACATACCACGCCTCTGCATCTCGGGTTCCATTTTTCCACCTTTTCTATTTATTTTCTCTAAGCCTATTTCTGCCTATTATTTGTTGAAGTAGAGTATTATAGATTTAAAATTTTCTGGGACAGTATATTCCCAACAGGTATTAAATAGGGACCGAGAACTTTCCTTCTAGTGCTCTTGCGGAATGACAAAAGAGCATTCCTGGCATGTGTTAACAGAGAATAGAAGTTCTTTCAGGTGGCATCTCCCATATCACCTTCTGATCCTGGTATTCCTTCTAAGCCACCTCGTTGATATCACCTTCCCTTGTACCTATTAGTAGGTGGTATCTCCCATACCTGTTTCTTCCTCTTGGTAATCCACCTCCCTTTGCCTATATCTGTCGAAGCATTACATAAGAGGATTATTTGGTTAGAATGAAAAAACTTTTGACATGGTTTCGAAGCATAGATATAAATATCGATTGAAAACTTTCCTTTTGATGTTCTTAGGAAACAAAAAACCGTTCCTTGAACATGTTACCTAAGAATAGAAGTTATTAGTAAGTGGCATCTCCTGCTAACATGGAAAGATATATAAAAATGTAAGGGTTGTTACCTACCTCGTTCATATAACCTTCCCTCCTTAGCAAGGAGTATCTCCCATATGTGTTTCTGCATCATGCTAATCCACCTCCCTTTGCGTCTTATTTATCAAGGCATTATCATAGAGGATTAGTTGGTTAGATTAGAGAGTTTTTGACAAGGTTTCAACTTTCAAATGATAGTAATTAAATAGGGATTTGAAACTTCCATTCTAATACCCTTGGGGAACAAAAATCCCTAGCATGTGCTAACTAAGAAAAAAGTTGTTGCTGGTGGGATATCCTACTTACATGCCAATATAGAAAAATGTAGAGGTTAGAAGAATGAGGGAATGTTATAAGAATAACAAAATGGTCTTTTTGCTTTTTTGCTTGTTATAGATGGGTGGATGGTGATAAGCTTAAGAGTTGGGAAACAAATTTCCACTCTAATAGAGGTTTAAACCAAATTGAGAAACCGATACAAAGCATGTTTTGTCCTCCTAAGGGTTTTCTAGACCAATATGCGGAACCATATCCCACTAGGTTTTTGACATGTTACTCAACTAATTTTTATCTATTTTTAAATTAAGGCAATTTAAGGAACTTGGTCTTTCCTTTACACTTTGTGGTTGGTATGGATTAGGGGAAGGCTAAGAATGAGATGACAATCTTTTTTTCCTTTTTTACCATGTTATTGGAGTGGAAGAAGGTGACTGAGAGGAAGTAATGGTCTCTTCCCTTCCCCTTTTGCATGTTAAATTGGAGGCAGAAGGGTGATAAGAATGAGAGGATCTTTTATTTACAATTATTATCTAACAGTTGTTAGGTTTTATTCAAGGATTTAAGGCACAATGGAACAAAAAGGTAATGTTGGTTTGTATGATTGCTATAGGATTTGCCAGGACCTGAGACAACGGTTCCCTTGAACTAGGTTGTCTTGACTGTGCTACTTACATCCTGACATTCAAGATGCATCAAGACAGTCAAGATGGACCTCGACGTGATTTTTTGTTTTCTTTTTCTTCTCATTACTACTTGTTTTGCCCGTTACCATATCATTTTAAAGCAAATCGGGACGAGGCATGGTTCATTATCATGTCCCATAGGAATGTTCAGCAAAAAAAAATGTTCTCACTTTACTTTCAATTAGGAAAATAATCTTTTTAACATGGCTGTAGAAATTGGCGGAATAGGATGGTACCACTGGTACCATATTGTTTCAACCAGAAAAAAGACACCCCTCGGCTTGCTGAAACCTTAGCTGGTCAGGTCGGGTTGGTGCAATTGGTACTGATCTCTATAGACATGCTGATAGGACACATGGATCACATGTCTCAATTGAAACATGTCGGTACTAGCCGGTTTGACTAGTTCGCAAACGTGTCCCATAGGGCACAACTTTTTTTAAAGAATTCGTTGGGGGGGTCGAGGGGCCTTGCATGATGTCCTTCCCCCCTTTTACACATCCTGTTAGATGTTCTACCTATCTTTTTGACTAAATTGTGAGAAAAAGAGAAGAGAGAGAATGAGAGAAAGAGGAAGCTGATGGGGACATCAGATCTAATATCACATACTGAAAACACAATTAAAACACTAAAATACAAAGCAATATTATCCCAATACCTTTATTATCCATAGAAACCAAATAAAACCCAAAAGGCAAAAAAATTAAAGAAGCTGTTTTTTGGTTATTTTGGTACAATACTGGTATGTAGCTCCATCTTGTGTATCATTACAAGACGGATTGATACCATACTGTTTGCAGAAAGCTAGTACCACCCTCGATACCGGTATTTAAAACCTTACTTTTTATAATTCTTTCTTTAATCAATGTTCAATAAAATGCTTCTTTTGGATTCTATTTTCAAGAAACAATATTGTCAAAACTGGCAAATTTTAAGTTGAGCCACTTTTCTCTGAAGACTTAAAATAGTATGTTGCAGTTGCAAGTACAATGAATACCAAGTAAAATGACATATATAAAAGTAGGAAAAGTGGGAATAACTCCTAACTTTTGATACCTTGCTCCGACAATGTCTCTATTCTTAAGATGCCCTTGTTAAATGGGGAAAAAAAAACTTTTTATGTACTTGTTCCAAGACTACGTGAGGACACCGACATCAACTTCAGCTATGATCTTGAACCTCAGGACTGTTTCCAAATTCATGCACATTTTAACTAGTGCCAGGTATCATGTTTTTCTATAATACATGATAAAAGTGGCCCTATAAATCCAAGAAATAAGGACGATGCTTGTATATGTTAATATCACGTTGCAATAGTGTTATTAACATGACACGTTATTAAAGTGACAATTGATCAAAATAAGCAACTAAATCTAACAAATGTATACTGATAGGAAGTGATCAAGAGACTAGTAGTGTTAGATTGGCAAAGGAACATATACCAATGAGAATGTCATTGCGTCAATCCTTGTCACCTTAATCCAATCAATTCTGCACCAATTTTAACCCAAAGGCTTCAGTGAATGTTGCACCTTCGGAACCTTGGAACCGCACCAAGGGGTTGCAATAGGGTCACTCCCAAAGCAAATAGCACATTCAATGTGCACATAAAGCAATCCTAAATCTATTGCTCATTTTGTTTGAGTACAAGTCCTGCTTATAGATTCTAGGGATCCTTTATGAACTCTCGAGTATTGACTCATGAGAGACATTTGGAGTAATTAAGAATTTTGGAATAAACAAAATGTTCATGTAAATTAAGACTCCGAGGACATACTGGGTACTGACAGGATGAGAGTCAAATGCTACATATGGCCTGGATAAGTTTCAACCTACTCTTGAATGGACTCAAATTAGACCATCAATTAAACACTAAATATTCTGGTTTCTTAGATCCCAAGACGACTTATAGAAGTGTAACTTAAGTTAATTTGGACTCTTGAAGTGGAAATGTGGACTAGTGGTATGGGGTTCGATTCTGATCAAGGTTTAAAGTATTGGTGCTGGTGGGTGTGCTAGTTACCAGATGAAACAGCAATAATGTGCCAGTCCGTGTTGTACTGCAATGAAAAGAAGCCCTTTGTAATTAAAAATTTATAAATAAAGAGTTAAATAGCTTTTTCCTGCCTGCCTTTGGTTCTGGTACTGGCTTGCTGTGGTACATGCTGGCGAGGACAGGCAACACTTGAAACCTTGATTCTAGTTACAACTTGTTCTAATTTCTGACTTGCATGAAACAACTAGTCAGATGTGGCTCATGATCAATTGGGTCCTTGCCATTGTATCTTGCTTTAGTCCACATGGAAGTTTTCTCACATTGTGTGAGTATCCCTTAGTTCATGGTAGTGGTTCCAACTTCCAAGGTGGGTTTGGTCTACTGTCTATGCATTATGGTATTAATGGTTACTGTTACAAGGGTCATTTAGTGTATGTCACATAACCTATTTTAATTTATTTTTCTGTTCATTTATTTGCAAGAACCTAATTTTTCACTACTACTCACTTTATCAACACTAGGTGGTTTAATTCCCATTTTGCTCGTCATTTTGTATATATATATGTTTCATGCACCAGCTGGTTTTTATAGGCACTATTATTCTATCCAACTTATACAAACATGTATGCTTGGCACTACTTATTTATTTATCTTTTTATTTGTATCTGTCATATGAAATGAATCTCTTTAATCCAGGTTGTAGGCGCTTTTTACTTTATTATGGACGTTATCTATGAATTATAGGCAGTGCTTTCTCTTCGTAGCAGCTGTTTGCTTTGTGATTATCTGTTTATAATGGATGGCACATGTCCACTTTAAATGCTTTGAATTCGTGATGCATTTCCCACACACAACACAGTACCTATTTACTTATTTCTTTATTATTGATAGTATGTGTTGAATATTTTTATTCCTGGTTATAATTATTTATTATTTTATTATGGTATTATCTATATATTTCAGAGAGTCACTGTCTTTTCTCTGTACTGTTTTCCTTGGAATTATCTGTTTTTTAATGGATTAGACATGTGTATTTGTAACCTTTTTTAGTTTCCTAAACTTTGTGAGACTTTCCCAAATTTTTTGATGCCTTTAAATGTAAGAATGGCATGAAGTATACGTAACTGATAGTAATAAAAAGAAGACATGTTCTGAATTTAACTTCTCATTGAGTATGGCAGGAACACAGAAACAACTCTCGTGCTGGTCAATGGACCACATATGTTAACCAAAATGGCGAGCATAAATAATTTAGTTTGAGGTGAACAACTGCTAATTATTCTCTAAGGTAACTAACTTGTCTGGTTCGTAAAAGAAATAGTGATGGAGCACAGTTATTTAGATTTGTGAGTTTCATTTTAGTATCCAATCAGCATACTGGAAGAATAGGTTGACACCTATCAATTTTGAGGGTCGATTTTTAGAATTGTTTAATCTGACAGGTGTCTACATTAATCAGTATAGTATATCAAATTGATTACAAGATAAGATGAATGGCCACTGAAATCATCTAGAGTCAGAGGATGACATGGTTTCAACTAAAGTTGACTTGTGTTCCTGATTGATGTGTTGGTGATTAGGTGGTTCCAATTTATTATGTTAGAGATTTCTCTGCCCTTCTCTAGCTACCTTATTTTCGAACTCATTCTGAAAGTTGCTCCATGTACAACAATATAACCAGTGAGCATCTCAAGTAATAATATGCTTTTTGACCAAGGAATTAAGGCATTAAATTATTGGAATTTGTTGTTCAAGTTCATTTCCTGCATTTCATTTTGGTGTTTAGTGTTCATTTAAGTGACAATTCCTTGATTAAGGATGCAGTCACAAAGAGAGATTATGACCGAAAGCATGAAGCAGGACAAAGTTCAACCGAGTGACGTGGAGTAAGACTGAGATAAAAGAGATCAGATTCTGAGAACAATTGCGTATCTATCTTCGGTCAGAAATAGCAAGTCCCGGGCATTATTGCCGTGAGGTAATGCTTGAGACAAGAAATGCTCATTGTATTTGTAAGAGAGGTGTTAATTTGTCTATTATCATGTGCTATGGGGTATAATTGGCACCAATATAGAACCATGCTGCTTTTTGTCAGTTTGTTTTCTGGAAAATTTCCTTCTTAAATAGCTACTGTTCCTTCCTAAGATGTCAAGTTTTTACAGGCTTTTATATGTGACTTCTTGAATGGGATGTTGTTATCTTTTATTTATTTTGGATGATATAATCATATGATGAGTGCTAGTGATGCGAACTATAACCAGGCATGTAGTGGGGAGCAGTTAGTTTGTTTTAAAGGGGTTGCAATGTCCTTGTAGCAATGCTCTCTTATTTGTGAGATAAAACAGCCGTATCTTGGTGTCGTACATAGGCTAGCCTCTGTTTATGGTTTTATGTGTCTCTTGCTGAACACTTGTGTGCAATGGGCATCGGGCGGGATTTGAGCAGTGGAGTTCTTGATCTGTCCCTCGAGGAATTTTCTTTCTTCTTGATATACCAATGGATTTTTTTTCTAATTTCCATCTTTTACATATCGTTAGGGTAATATGAGAGCAAATGTTACAGATGACTGGGCTATCCCTTTTCTTTTTTTAAAAAAAATGTAATTATAGTTCATTTGTATTTTTATCTGAGTATCGATTATATTGGTATTAATGCTTTATCACACTGCCTTAAACCTAGCCAAAATTAACACTATCCAGTGTAAACTCTTATTTCTATCAAAAAAAATCCCAATTCCCTTTCCAAATTGGGCTAAAAGATATCAAGAGGTTCCAAACAATCATCAATGATATACAAGTGCAAGTCAAACAATTTTCCACTTAGAAAATGATCAAACAATTTTCTACCGTGAAAATGAGCTTGCATGCTTTTTTCCTCCTATTTCATTGAAAATTGGGCAATGCCCCATCAATTCAAATGTGATCAAAATAATCAGAATGAAACAAAAATACGTGCATAAAGAAAGGTTCAAAGGAAAGTGTCTCAAGGACAGGAAGGGGGCTAGACATCCTTAATCTAGCCGAGTTAAATAGAGCTCTCCAATCTAGATGGGCATGGAGACATTTATCTGAAGTATGTATTTTTGTATCTCTCCGTAGAACATTTTGCTTCTTAGTCTATAGGAAGTCATAGGCTAGTTTAGTTGTAATCATTTAGATCTTTGCATGGGGATTTATTAGATGAGATTTATAGGATCAGGATCAAGTTACACATAGTGTAACTCTTATAGAGTTATACCCTTTTTAAAATTGAATGATAATTAATGATCCGAGCAATTGGATGTAGTTTACTATCTTTAGACTGCTTATACATCAAAAATCATGTACTTTGGAGGCCCTAGCCTATGCATCAAATGGTTAATTTTTTTGTGTTACTATTTAATTTTTGGCCGTTTAATCTTAATGTGTAAGCTAAGGATCTACAAATTACATGAATTTTGGTATATAAATAGTTTAATAATAATAGATCATATCTAATAACTCAGATTATCAGTATTTAATCCCCATCATCCAATTTAAATAAGGTGTAACTCTATATATATGTGTGTGTGTGTGTATGTGTGTGTAGATGTAGATGTATAAATACACACACACACACATATATGTATATACATATACATACATACATACACACACACATATATGTTATGTATACATGTATGTATGTGTACATCTTCTTTCTCTCCATTGACCCTAGAAATTGATTTTAATGATCACAAAACTTTGTGGTATAATTTCTAATGTTTGTATTGCAAGAAGAAAGATAATTTATTTTGTAAGAAACAAAGCAAGTTGGAAGAATACAAGAAGGTCTCAAAAGTTCTCAAGAAAAGTTGAAAGAAAGCTATACTTCATTGGCCCAAGTTTCAAGTTTAAAAGATTCAAGTTGGAGAAGCAATTGAAAGAAAAATCCAAAAAAATATTCCTCGAGTCGACTTCTGAAAGCTTAAAGTCGACTCTAGCACTTTGGATTTTCCGTGGCACAGAGCTCGAGTCGACTCCTACTTCATTCAAGCCGACTCTCTCAGTCAGGACAGAAAGATAATTTTCAGGAACAGAGCTCAAGTCGACTCGAAAGATAATTTTCAGGAACAGAGCTCAAGTCGACTCCTACTTTATTCGAGCCGACTCTCTCAGTCAGGACAGAAAGATAATTTTCAGAAATAGTACTCGAGCCGACTCCAACCCGCAGGAGCCGACTCCAATTCTGCAGGAGCCGACTTCACTACAATTGACAGCCCTAACGGCTAGTTTTTTACGGCTCCAATGGCTAGTTTTTCACTTCCAACGGCTCTATTTCATTTCTAAGGGCTAAGAGAAGCTTCCCACATGTTCTTAAGGCTATAATTCATGGAAACACCATTAAACAAATAGAGGGAGAGCTCCACAAGATCAAATCTTTCAAGAACCCTAAAAGAGAGAGCATAACGACAAAATCTACAAAAGGAGCCAAATATTTGAGCAAGAAGTGAGCTATTTAAGTTAAGATCAATTAGAGCATCCACCAAGAGCCTCAAGATCACATTCTCAAACTCAACAAATTGGTGAAGAGCTTCAAAGATCAACCACTTCACCAATCCGAGTTTTGCTCTTTTTTATTTGTGTTTAACATCTTGAGCTTAACTTTAGTATGCTTTAATTCTTTCAATTCTTCAATTGTATCAAGTTTCACAAGGGTGGAACTTGAGGAAAAAAGTTTTAGTTGATTCCCTTTAAAATTAATCGGATTTGTTGGGATCCCGAAAAACAATGTGTAAGGTTTGGTTGGTGATCCCGCAAAATCAACTAGGTTGTTTGCGATCCCGGAAAACAAATGGTATTAGGTTTGATTGTTGAGCCCGGAAAAAACAATCAATTGTATTGGGTTCGTTGTGATCCCAAAAAAATAACGAGTTGGGTTATAAACTCGGAAAACAACCACACTATAATCAGGAGGATTATAGTGAAATTCTCAAGAGAGTTTGGGGAGTGGACGTAGGTGTAGTTGGTACCGAACCACTATACTTTTGTGTGTTTGTAATGCTTTGTTTCTTCTTTAGCTTACTTGCCTATTCATTCAGTTGCAATTCTAGTTTAAAATTGTTTCGCTAGTTTTAACTTGCTTCATCTTCATCTAGCTAACTTTGATTAGAATTGTTCTCTTGATTGTATTAAGTTAGCTCTTCTGTTTAGATTATCTCTTCGCTATACTTGACTTCATAAGCTGAATTCTCTGTTGCATGTTCTGATAAGTTAAAGGTTTTAACTTATCATTTTGTTAGTGATGCTTCCTTTTATTGTTTGATTTTCTCGCCTATTTACTTAGTCCAAATGTCTAATTGAATTGCTTACTTTTTCACACCCTTTAGTATCAAGTATATTCAAATTGTTTAGCAAAGTTTCATTTGATAAATCTGCATCAAGATTCACTGTATTGAATTGCATGCTTAGGCAAACTTAGATTAATCTTTTATTGAGTTCATTTATCTGCTGCCTAATAGTTTTAATCTTGATTAGATTAGAATTAATCTGTGGCTAAGTTTAAGCTTTAGTGTGCATCCATATAACTCAGCTTAATTAACTCAAAAGTTTAGAAGTAATTAAAAATTTTTAAAAGCCCAATTTACACCCCCCCCCCCCCTCTTGGGTTGCATCTATTGGGCAACACACACACACACTCTCTCATTTTTTTAGTTTAGAGGAGTCAAGGGGGCTGGCCGATTTAGTTGTAATCAATCTAAGATCTTTGCATAAATGAGACTTTGATTTGTTTTAAAATGCATATTAAGATAGGATTTTCGTATATGTATGTACTTTTGTATATGTCCGAAGAACATTTTGCTTCTTAGTCTATAGGAAGTCATAGGCTAGTTTAGTTGTAATCATTTAGATCTTTGCATGGAGATTTATTAGATGAGATTTATAGGATCAAGTTACATAGTGTAACTCTTATAGAGTTATACCATTTTTAAAATTGAATGATAATTAATGATCCGAGCAATTGGATGTAGTTTACTATTTCTAAACTACTTATACATCAAAAATCATATACTTTGGAGGCCCTAGCCTATGCATCAAATAGTCAATTTTTTTGGGTTAGTATTCAATTTTTGGCCGCTTAATCTTAATATGTAAGCTAAGAATCTACAAATCACATGAATTTTGGTTTATAAATAGTTTAATAATAATAGATGATATCTAATAGCTCAGATTATCAGTATTTAATCCCCATTATCCAATTTAAACAAGGTGTATCTCTCTCTCTCTCTCTCTATCTATCTATCTATCTATCTATATATATATATATATATATATATATATATATATATATATATATATATATATATATATATATATATATATATATATATATATATATATATATTAATGTATGTGTGCATATATATGTCGATGTATACACACACACAAAGATATATATATATATATATATATATATATATATATATATATATATATATATATATATATTGTTGCTGGGAAATTGGACCCGGGGGCAATCTTCGGTCGAGGGAGAGGGAGCTGCGGGTCACCACGGCGGGGCGGCGACCAGTCGGCGGGCGGCGTCCTCCGTTTGGGGTGGCCGGAGAGAGGGAGCAGGGGGTCCTCTCGGCGGGGCGGCGATCCGTCAGCGGGCGGCGTCCACCGTCTGGGGTGCCTGCAGGCAAGCCGGTGGCCGGGTTTTCCCGGCGCCGGCCCTCCGACGCTCAAGTCAGGGAGGGGGCAAAGTGTGTAGAGAGGAGATAAACAGTGTTTGTAGGGCACGAAATTTCCCCCCCTCCTGAGAAGCAAGGCTCCCTTTTATAGGTGGGGGTCGGTTTACCTGTGATGTAACAGGGCGAGGCCATAGTACGGCTCGACATGTGGCTCAGGTCGGCGCACGGTCAGGCGAATCATTGTGCTGATGTCGGCGGTGAGGGCGTCGTACGACCCCGAACCAGTACGCTACCAGGCGAATCATTGCATTGGTGTCGGAGGTATGGCCAGATCAGAGACTTATCATGGTTGACCAGACTCTGCTGGGCCAACTTGCCGTGGAGAGCTGAGAGTCCGTAGATGACTGGAGCCATACGCATTAAATGTGGAGTAAGCCGGAGATCCGTATTAATTGCAGAGTAAGCCGGAGACCCGCATTGATTGTTGAGTGAACTGGAGGTTTACAGTAGCCATGCGCAATAAATGCTGAAGCAGCGGCAGGATATGGTCCTTAGTTGGACCTCGGAGGAGTACGGTCGTAGTAGGTGGCTGACAAGGGTAGACCTTGAGCATCAGGATTTTCCTAGGTCGGAGGTCTCGAGGTCGGATGTCTTGAGGTCGGGTGTTCCGAGGTCGGATGCCGACTTTGGCTGTTCAGGGTCGGCGATTGTGCGGCTTCTTGGGGGCATTCGTGTCACTTGGGGGGAAAAATCTTATTCCCCCCAACACTACCCCCCGACTTCCGAGTTCGAGCGGCTTGCGGGCTCGGACGTGGGAAGTAAAGTCTATCATTAAAGTTGGGGGGCGAATCTCGTCCACGCCCTCGTGTTTCTCGGAGTTTTTATGGCGAGACCTGCGCCCTTGGGCGTTTCGAGGTTGCTTTATTCAGCGAACTTATGGTGGAGCTCGTATCCTTACGTTTCTTGGAGCGGATGTAACGGGGGTGGCGTCTCTTGGATCGCCAAGATCGCTTCGTGCGGCGGACCCATGATGAGGGTCCTCGGGCTCAGCGAGGCGGCGCCTCGATCCCGTAATCGAGACTCCCCGCTTATCAATGAGTGTGCCGTTACGGGGTTCAAAACGGACACACGGCATGACCTAGGGTCGGACGCTTCCGATCTCGTATTACTGGATCATGGATCCGGCGAAGTGGAGGCTACATCGGGGCTCCACGTGCCCCAGGGCCTTATAAAATGAGGGGAGCGGAGGTGCCGTCCGCTCCGTTCTTCAAGGCGATTCGATTCTGCGGACCCATAATGAGGCCCCGAGGTCTGATGGGACAGGGCTTCGATTTCGTACCCGATTTATTGATCCGGAGTGAATACGGTGCCTCGGCCTCCGAGGTCGACACGTGGCGCAATCCGGTCGGGGGATGGGAACCGACCCTGCCGATTTGGGCCGTCAAGGGGGTCTATATAAGCCCCTCGAGTTTGCCCTAAAGGTTTATTTGGCTGCCTCTTATTTTTGTTGTCTTTCTCCCTCGCTTCCTTCCTCAACCGAACCTCGCCATCGTGCCTGGAGCGATTTCTGGCGATGTCCAGTAGGTCCCTACCCTGTGATTGCTAGGGTTCTCTTCTCTTTTCCTCCCAGTTTTCATCCTCTGCTTTTAATTTTTATTTCGCTCTCCTGTGAAATGGGTCTTGGTCCGGAGGAGGTAGGGTCAAGTCTATCAGGGGAGGAGTTGGAGTTAATCCGCTCCCGGTTTTTCTTCCAGCCCGGGTTTCGTCTCGAAACTGCGGGGCCGGAAGACAGGGTGACGCAGCCGCCCCCAGGTCGAATCGCGGTTTACCACGAGACGCTTTGGGCCGGCCTACGGTTCCCTGTTCACGAGTTCGTGAGCAACTTGCTGGTCGAGTACCAACTCGTCCCAGCACAGCTCGCTCCGAACTCGTGGAGAACCATCATCGGGTTCCTCTCCCTGTGTCTCGGGCATGGGATCCCGATTACCGTGAGCGTCTTCCGTCGGTGTTTCTTATTAAAGAAGAACCCGGCGGACGCGGAGTGGCTATACTTTGCCTTTCGAGGCGGTATGTCGCTCTTTCACGGGCCCCTTCCTCTATACATGAGTGGAAGGGGAAATTTTTCTTCCTCGGGTCCGAGGCGCCGTGGGGGTTCAATCCGAGGTGGGGGACATCCTCGGTTGAAGGCCCTCAACAAGCTCTCCGAGCCCTCGGGGAGGGAGCAGAGGACCCTGGACTCTCTCCGAGCCCTCGGGAAGGGCTACGACCTGACCGAGCTCCTACGGGAGGACGCCCTGGCGAGCGTGGGTCTGAGCTCGGCGCGCCCCGAGGGTAAGGGTAGCTACATTACTTTCTTTCCTTGTCCTTTGTTTTTACTGCCACTGGTCTGACACTTAGTGAAATTTTTGATTTCAGATATTCCCCATATGCCGACCAGCAACACATCATTTTTTTCCCCGCCTGAGGAGGCGAGAGGCCGAGGCCGGGGGAGCTATGCCCCAGCCTCGGAAGAAGGCGAGGTCGGCCGGCGTGGAACGAGGTCGGCCGGCGCTTCCACGTCGGCCGGGACGAGTGGCCTCGAGGCGGGGGCCTCTACAGCCGACCCGAGGCGGGCGCGGGTCGTCAGCGACGCGGGCCCAGCGGCCCCTCCTTGCCTTGCCCCCCATTGCCCAGCGGGAGGGCCCGGCTTCGGGTTCCTCACAGCGCTCGGGGCCCGAGCCGACCAGGGGCCCTGAAGCAAGCGGCCCCGAGATCCCGAGGCCGGACGTGCCGAGCTCCTCAAGGTACTTTCAAGAGGAGTCGGATGAGCTGGACTCCCCTTATCCCCGAGGGGAGTTCAGCTATTCATGATGCTGAGGTCGCACGCGCCGTATTCCGGCGTGTGATGCTTCCGGCGGACCGGCCGAATTCCGGAACATTTCGCTGGAAGAGGTCGTTGACAGTGCGCTACTGCAACACCGCCCGGGTAAGTCCTTTTCTCGATTTCCTTAAAGTTGTTAGCGAATCCATATGTTTTTAACTTACGATCATTTTGTCTCTTTCTTTACAGCATGTTCACGAGTTTGACACCCTGGTGTTCATCGCCCAGGGATATCAGGAAGAGACCCGGCGGGTCAGCCGGCAGTTGGAGCCGGCTAAAAAAAGGATCGCCGAGCTGGAGGCGGCGTTGGCCGAGGCCGAGACTCGGCGAGAGGCCACCGAGGCCAGGCGCCTCTCTACGGCGGAGGCGCTTGAGGAGGAAAGGGCTGCTCACGCCCTGACCAGGTCGGCCTTGCGCGCTTCGGAGGCGTGCTTGGGGGAGGTCCAGTCCGAGGTTGCGGGCCTTAAGTACGAAGACGGAGTCTCCCGCCTTAAAATCGAGCAGCTCGAGGTTCGGGAGAGGAGGGCGCTCGAGCGAGCCGAGAACGCCGTGGATCTCTTTAAGGGGTCGCAGGAGTTCCGCGATATGCTCGAGGAGGAGACGGTGGACGGGTTCCTCCGGGGCTTCGAGAATTTCCGGCTGCAGATGGCCCGGTTCTGCCCCCAGTTCGACCTTTCGACGGTCCGTCCGAGGATGAACCTGGGCTACGGGTCCGACACGGAAGACCTTCCTGCCATTTTGACATCCGAGGCAGGATTGTACGAACAAGACCCCGCCGAGCCTTCGACGAGGGCGGCCGAGACGGACGGCGTCCCGAAGGCGGCACCGGCGGCCGAGACGGACGGCGTCCCGGAGGCGGCACCCGAGGCCCCTGCCCCCGACCCTGAGCCTCTGCCGGCTGAAGGTCCCGAGGTCATCACTGTGCCAGACGACCCCGTGGATGTTGCTGCCGCCGCTTAAGACTTGGCGTATTTTTTCATGTCAGCGGACGAGATTGTGGAGGCACAGGCGGAGAAGATGGATCCTTCCCTGATAGAGATGCTAAAGAAGCGTGGGCAAGACAAGTTAGGGAGAAAGGTGCTGACTTGAAACGGGAAGGGGGATGGCATGATCTGGGAAGTGCTAAGCCAGTTGGAGAAAGACCCCGAGCCTGTGCTGGCTGAAGGTCCCGAGGTCATCACCGTGGACGACCCCGCGGATGTTGCTGCCGCCGCTTAAGACTTGGCGTATTTTTCTTTTTCATTGTATCCGAGGTCGGCTCTTGGATGGCCGACCTCCAATTTTGTAATTGGCCTTCCGGCCCTTTGTCAATGAAAAAATACTTTTGTCATTCTGTGCTCGTCTTTCCCTTTCTTGTCGTGAATGAGGCTAGAGCCTTAGCTAACCGCCTCGACGACCTCTAACTTTGTATTTTAGTTTTTGGGCTGCTTAACGAAGTTGCCCTTTTTTCTGAGTTATATCTTGGCCTTCTCGGATTTTAGTTATTCCGACCAAAGGGAGCTCCGAGCTTAGGTTTCCAGAAAATTTCTCTAAGTCCTATAACTCGGATCTTAGAATCGTAGAATCTGCCATGCCTGGCCTTTAGGCTGCTAAGGCATCAGAGTCGGGCCTTAGCCCTTCAAGTAAGACCGGGCTAGGTCTGTGCGTGCCGTTATTCGGGGGGTTTAGTCGGGTTCCCGAACTCAACCCCGGATCCTTCGCGGGAACGTGGGCTAATAATCAAGTTATTGCCGAAGGTTTTCATAGTTATCGTTCTCGGACTCTGCCGAGATTTCGGTGAGCAAGGCTGGGATTTTCAAAAGATTGCCTTGGTATCTGTGTTTGGCTGGTACGCTCGCGGTCGGGACCACTTTCTCAGCTAAACATCGGAGTTTACGCATGGGGGCCGTGTTGGGCCCTAATTTA
This sequence comes from Phoenix dactylifera, assembly GCF_009389715.1. Taxonomy (NCBI): domain Eukaryota; kingdom Viridiplantae; phylum Streptophyta; class Magnoliopsida; order Arecales; family Arecaceae; genus Phoenix; species Phoenix dactylifera. The sequence goes on from NW_024067692.1 coordinate 1,085,534, forward strand.
TGAAGACTTTGTACAAATTGTGGAGACTTGATGAGCGGAGCATGTATAATGTGGTTAGGAGATCGGTCTTAAGCCGACCCATTGGAGAAGCCCGGCTTTGGGGCGAGATAAGCTCCAATGTCGAATGAGATTCCGCTTAGCAGTATGTAGATAAAATTTGATAAGGAGGGCGTCGAGTTAGATGTACCTCTTGCCTTTCAGAGTCGTGCTTCACATGGCGGAGTAGGTTGCCTCCCTTCCTTGTCGACCTCCGGAGTCATTTTTGACTTTAAGGGGGCTCGGGCTTCTCACGGACCCGACAGCACCGCCGAGGTTGAGAGGATTTGGGGAGACTTTATTGATTTGTAGCTTTTTGCGAGGTCGAGGGAGCTTGAGACCCTATGGTCGGACCTCGGGGCGCCCCAACCTTGGTCGAGGGATCTCGCGTCAGGTCGGCGGGTCTGTGGACGCTTTGCTGACCTGTGGTGCCTCCCGAGGTCGAGAGAGTTTGGGACTCTACGGTCGACCCTCGGGGCATCCCGACCTTAGTCGAGGGATCGTTCGTCAGGTCGGCGGGTTGGGCACGCGTCTTGACCGATCGAGGTCTTTCCCGGTCGACGGGACCTGGTCTCCGGTACGGGATCCGTTGGGGGCTACCTGCGACTTCCCGAGGTCAGAGTCGGTCCACGGTCCTCGGGCATCCACTAGTCGAGGGATCGTCGTCAGGCGGGGTCTGGAGCTCTACCGACCTGCGACGCTTCCCGAGGTCGAGGAGTCTGGTTCTCTACGGTCGACCCTCGGGGCATCCCGACCTTAGTCGAGGGATCGTTCGTCAGGTCGGCGGGTCTGGCACGCTCTACCGACCTGCGACGCTTCCCCGAGGTCGAGGGAGTCTGGTTCTCTACGGTCGACCCTCGGGGCATCCCGACCTTAGTCGAGGGATCGTTCGTCAGGTCGGCGGGTCTGGGCACGCTCTACCGACCTGCGACACTTCCCGAGGTCGAGGGAGTCTGGTTTCTACGGTCGACCCTCGGGCATCCCGACTTAGTCGAGGGATCGTTCGTCAGGTCGGCGGGTCTGGGCACGCTCTACCGACCTGCGACGCTTTCCGAGGTCGAGGAGTCTGGTTCTCTAACGGTCGACCCCGGGCATCCCGACCTTAGTCGAGGGATCGTTCGTCAGGTCGGCGGGTCTGGGCACGCTCTACCGACCTGCGACGCTTCCGAGGTCGAGGGAGTCTGGTCTCTACGGTCGACCCTCGGGGCATCCCGATCTTAGTCGAGTGAATCTTGCGCCAAGCCGATGTCTCATCGTCCTGCGATACTTCCCGAGGTCGAGGGAGTTTGGGACTCTACGGTCGAGCCTCGGGGCATCCCGATCTTAGTCGAGGATCTGAGGATCACAAAACGACCCCTAACATTAGAAGAGATTGTAATCATTGAAATAAGCGATTCATTCGCAGAAAAGAGATTGAATCTATGGTCCCGATCGTCTTAAACCCCATGGGTTTCATTGGTAGTACACTCGTAGATTCTCAGAATTCCAGCTTGCGGGATCAGAGTCCCTCCAGGGACTTCAATTTGTACGCCCCTGGTCGTTGTACCCGGGCGATTTGATACGGCCCTTCCCAATTTGGGGCGAGCTTTCCTTGCTCGGTCGGTTGAGAAGCCTCGGCTCTTCTGAGGACGAGGTCCCCACCTTGAAGAGCTTGGGCTTGACTCTGGAGTTGTAGTATTGGGCCGTTCTCTGTGGTATCTTGCCATAACGAACCCGGCGACCTCTCGTGTTCTCTTCAACGAGGTCAAGTTGCTCCTGAGCTGGGAGGAATTGGTGTCGGGGTCGTAATGCCTCCACCCTTGGGGAAGGAAGGCCGATCTCTAGCGGGATGACGGCTTCAGTGCCGTATGCTAGGTTGAAGGGGGTCTCTCCGTGGGCAGTCGGGAAGTAGTCCGATACACCCAGAGGACATTTACAAGTCCTCGACCCACTGTCCTTTGGACCGATCGAGCCTAGCCTTGAGTTCCCTGCAAAATAGTACGGTTAGTTACCTCAGTCTCTCCGTTTGTCTGGGGATGAGCAACCGAGGTAAAACGGTGGATCAATGCCGAGCTCAGACAAAATTCCCTGAAATGGACATTGTCAAATTGCGCCGACCCATTGTCGGATATAAGGATATCGAGGGTAGCCCGAATCTGCAAATTATGGACTTCCACACGAAGTCCCGCATCTTTTGTTCGGTATTCGGGCTACAGGTTTGGCTTCAACCCATTTGGTGAAGTAGTCGATGAGACGACCATGAACTTTCTTGTCCGGTGGCCAGGGGAAAGGCCCCAGGATGTCAATCCTCCATTGGGCAAACGGCTAGGGGGCGATGATGGAGGTCAGCAGGGCCGAAGGTCGGGCGCTGGATATTAGCATTCCGTTGACATCCAGATCGCACCTTCGACGAAAATCTGTGCCATCCCTCTTGGTGTGGGCCAGTAATATCCTTGCCGAGGATTTATGGGCCAGGCCGACCCCCAGGTGATTCCCGCAGATTCCTTCATGGACCTCTCGGAGGGCATAGTTCGCCTCGGAGGGGCGGAGGCATCTGAGAAGGGGAGAAGTAAATGATCGTCGATAAAGCCTATTCTCGTACAAGACATACCGGGGGGCTTGGCGCTTGATTCGGCGAGCCTCCGTCTCGTCATGAGTAGGGTCCCGTCTTGGAGGTAGCAGACGAGCCCATCGATCCAGCTTGGCTCGGAGTCGATGCACATGGTGGGCTCGGGTTCCTCCGTCTGGGGATCTGAAGATACTCGAGCGTTGTTCCCTTGGGAAGCTCGCTCATGCGGGAGGTTGCCAATTTGGACAGCTGGTCTGCCCTGAGGTTTTCCGCTCTGGGAATGTACTGAATATTGAAAGAATTCAGGGCAGACGTAAGTTCCCGCACCTTTTGGAGATACTTTTTGCCATGGATGGCTCTTAGCTTCAAGTCTCCTTGGATCTGGTTCACTACCAGCTGGGAGTCGCTGAAGGCCGTCAGGTCTTCCACTTTCAGTTCTTTCGCCAGCTTGAGTCCGGCGATGAGAGCCTCATACTCGGCCTCGTTGTTCGAGGCCGGGAATTCGAGGCGCAAGGCTTGCTCGGCCACCCTCCGTCTGGACTGGTGAGGATGAGTCCGGCTCCGCTACCCCCGAGGTTGAAGACCCGTCCGAGTGCAGGACCCATGGCTGCCTCGGGGCTTCCTCCGCGGATACGGGTGGCAACTCGGGGTCGTCCGGCAGGGTACATTCCACGATGAAGTCGGCGAGTATTTGGGCCTTGATAGCCGGCCTGGGCCGATATTCGAGGTCGAATTTCCGAGCTCGACCGCCCATTTGGCGATCCTCCCCGCACGATCCGACCTTTGCAATATTTGCTTCATAGGCTGGTCGGTCAATATAGCTATTGTGTGGGCTTGGAAGTAAGGCCTGAGTCTCCGAGCCGAGATGATGAGAGCGAAGATGGTCTTCTCAAGTTTAGAATATCGGGTCTCAGCATCCCTGAGAACCCGGCTGGTGTAATAGACCGGCTTTTGGAGCTTGTCCTCTTCCCGGACGAGGACTGAGCTCACTGCGGCCGGGGAGACGGCCAGGTATAGATAAAGAACCTCGCCCTTCTGGGGCTTGGTGAGCAGCGGGGGAGAGGCCAGAAGGCTCCGGAGCTCTTCAAAGGCTCGCTGGCATTCTTCTGACCACCGGAAGTCTTTCGGCCGTTTGAGGCTTTTGAAGAAAGGGAGGCAGCGCTCGGCTGACCGAGAGACGAACCTTCCCAAGGCGGCAACTCGCCCTGCGAGCCGCTGCACCTCCTTAACTGTCTTCGGAGGCGACATCTCTTGCAGTGCCCGGATTTTCTCCGGGTTGGCTTCAATTCCGCGCTGGGTCACTATGAAACCCAGGAACTTGCCCGAGGTGACCCCGAACGCACACTTCGCCGGGTTGAGCTTCATTTGGTATCTCCTGAGCTTGGTGAATGTCTCGTTGAGATCGGCTATGTGGTGTTCCGCCGCTCGGCTTTTTACCAGCATGTCGTCCACGTAGACTTCCATATTTCGGCCGATCTGATCTTTGAAAATTTGGCTGACCAGCCTCTGATAGGTGGCTCCAGCATTCTTCAGGCCGAAGGGCATCACCTTGTAGCAGTAGGTGCCCTTGTCGGTGATGAAGGCCGTCTTTTCCTCGTCTTCCGGCGCCATTCGGATTTGATTGTACCCTGAAAAGGCGTCCATAAAAGTTAGCAGTTGGTGTCCTGAAGTGGAGTCGACGAGCTGGTCGATGCTTGGAGGGGGAAGCTGTCTTTCGGGCAGGCCTTGTTCAGGTCGGTGTAGTCCACGCACATACGCCATTTCCCATTGGCCTTCTTTACGAGGACTACGTTGGCGAGCCAGTCCGGGTAGGAGACCTCCCGGATGAAGCCGGCTCCGAGGAGTTTGTCCACCTCCTCGGCAGCAGCTCGTTGCCGTTCCGGGGCGGAGCCCCTTTTCTTCTGCTTCACAGGCTGCTAGTTGGCTCACCTGGAGCGATGGACCATGACCTCAGGGTCAATTCCTGGCACGTCCGCGGCGACCAGGCGAAGACGTCAGCGTTGTCCCGCAGGAAGCTGACGAGGTGATCCCTCTCGCAGGCGCCAAGGCCGGAGCCGACCTGCACAGTTAGCTCAGGAAAATTTTTCGTAGTGGAACTTGAACAAGAAGCTCACCGGGCTCTACTTGCTTCTTCCAAGGGTGTCCCTCGCATCGAGGGTTTCTATGGGTAATGAGGGGCCCGTTGGCTGAATTGTTGCCCCGGTTGGTTGCTTTACTCCGTGGGCCGCCATGTAGCATTGCTTGGCGACCAGCTGGTCTCCGCGGACCTCGCCTACTCCTTGGCCGGTGGGGAACGCATGAGCAGATGGCGGGTTGAAACCACGGCTCGAAGGGCGTTTAGCCCTGGCCGCCAAGGATGGCGTTGTAGACTGAGGGCAGACGGACCACCAGGAAGTCCGTCCTCACAGTGCTCTCCCGGGGAGCGAGGCCAACTGTGACAAGGAAGCTGGCCTCCCTTCAACTGGGACTGAATCCCGTGAACCCACCAGTGGGGCATTATTCTCCGGAGATGTCCTTCTGGCAACCCCATTTTTTGGTAGGCATGATAATACAAAACGTTGGCTGAACTTCCATTGTCAACTAGGACACGCTTTACATCAAACCTATTTACAATCATAGAGATGACCACAGCGTCATCATGAGGGGTCTCGACCCCTTCTAAGTCCTCGTCCGAGAACGAGATGACTTCATCAGTGCGTGGGCGCTTCGGGGGTGCTCTCTGGGCGGCCGTTCCTGCCGAGGCCCTCCCAATCATGTTGATGGTGCCGGCAATGGGCCTGTTGTCGTCCGGATTCTCGGACGGTATGGTATTCTCCGCCGGCCTCCTTTCCTCATGTCGGTTCCTCACGAACCGGTTGAGTACTCCCCGACGGATGAGTGCTTCTATCTCATCCCGGAGCTGGAAGCAGTCCTCCGTGTCGTGCCCACGGTCCCGATGGAAGCGACAGTACTTCCTGGGATTACGGGGAACTCCCGTGTCTCGCATAGGAGGCGGGGGTCGGAAGAAGTCCCGACCCTCGATTTCCATCAGGATCTCGGCCCGGGGAGCATTGACAGGCGTGTAGTTCTCGTACCTCCCCGGTACGTCCGAGGCCGTGGTGGAGACCTCGGTCGAGGAGGGTCCTCTGCTGAGGTCGTCCCTGCTGCCGGGGCGGGCTCCTCAGCCGGGGGAGATTCTTCTCTCGACGGGGATCGACTCCTTTGTCGGCCTCGTCCTCGCGGCGTTTCTTCTGCTTCTTTGAGGCGGGCTCAATTGCTCCCCGCCTGAGGCGACCGCCTCCTCGGCCTTGGCGTACTTCCGGGCTCGGGCCAGCATCTCGGTGAAGTCGGCCGGAAGCTCTTCTCGATGGAGAAGAGGAATCGGTAGGAGCGAACCCCAGTCTTCAAAGCCGACATGGCTACGACTGGTCTAGCTCGCGAACTTCCCAGGTGGGGCGGTAAAGCGGTCCAGGTACTCCTTAAGGGATTCCCCCTCCTTCTGTTTGATGTCCAGAGGGAATCTGACGTCCGTCGCTGGCGTCGGCTGGCAGCAAAATTGTGGCGAACTGCCTGCCGAGTTGCTCAAAAGAGGATACCGTGTTCGGCTTCAGTCCAAGAACCAAAGCCGAGCGGTCCCTCGGAGGGTTGCTGGGAAGGCCTTGCAAAGTATGGCCTCCGAGGACCCTTGTAGGGCCATGAGGGCCCGATAGCTCTCCAAGTGGTCGAGAGGGTCGGTGATTCCGCTGTAGGGCTCCACCTGAGGCATTTTGAACCTCGCGGGAACCGGCTCGTCCTCGATCTGGCAGGAGAAGGGGGACTTGGTAGTGAACTCAAAGTCTCCCTCTGCCTCGCCTTCTTGTGTGGAGCGCCGCAATCTGGCGCTCCAGATGCTCCCTTTTCGGTCGAGCTCCCCCGCCCGCGGTATTGTTGCCGTGATCCGCGCCGGTTCGCGGTGGTCTGGGGCTGACTCAGCCTCAGAAAGTGGGTCTCTGTCGAAATCTTCCCCCAGTGCTCCCTCCGGGGAAGTCCGTTCTTCGTTGTTGGCTCTGGAGGAGCCACGCAGATTTGGCTTGAGAAGACCGGGCCGTTGGGGGACACTCCGGCGGGACCTGAGTCCGCGGGGGGCGTTGGTAAAGCTTCCTCGCGTCGTAGGCCCTGAACGGCGGCGGCCAGGGCCTGGACTTGCTGTACCAAGGCATTGAACTGTTCCGGCTGGACCTGAGGAACTGGGTCAGCCGGAGTTGGAGAATTCTGGACGGAGCGTCCAGGACTTTGCGGGGGACGCCGGGAGACGTTGGAGGCTCCCTTACTTCTCAACTTCATGACTGCTACTCGGGCCCTTCCTCTAGCGCCAACTGTTGCTGGAAATTGGACCCGGGGGCAATCTTTCGGTCGAGGGAGAGGGAGCTGGGGTCACCACGGCGGGGGCGGCGACCAGTCGGCGGGCGGCGTCCTCCGTTTGGGGTGGCCGGAGAGAGGGAGCAGGGGGTCCTCTCGGCGGGGCAGCGATCCGTCAGCGGGCGGCGTCCACCGTCTGGGGTGCCTGCAGGCAAGCCGGTGGCCGGGTTTTCCGGCGCCGGCCCTCCGACGCTCAAGTCAGGGAGGGGGCAAAGTGTGTAGAGAGGAGATAAACAGTGTTTGTAGGGCACGGAATTTCCCCCCCTCCTGAGAAGCCAAGGCTCCCTTTTATAGGTGGGGGTCGGTTTACCTGTGATGTAACAGGGCGAGGCCATAGTACGGCTCGGCATGTGGCTCAGGTCGGCGCACGGTCAGGCGAATCATTGTGCTGATGTCGGCGGTGAGGGCGTCGTACGACCCGAACCAGTACGCTACCAGGCGAATCATTGCATTGGTGTCGGAGGTATGGCCAAGATCAGAGACTTATCATGGTTGACCAGACTCTGCTGGGCTAACTTGCCGTGGAGAGCTGAGAGTCCGTAGATGACAGGAGCCATACGCATTAAATGTGGAGTAAGCCGGAGATCCGCATTAATTGAGTAAGCCGGAGACCGCATTGATTGTTGAGTGAACTGGAGGTTTACAGTAGCCATGCGCAATAAATGCTGAAGCAGCGGCAGGGTATGGTCCTCAGTTGGACCTCGGAGGAGTACGGCGTAGTAGGTGGCTGACAAGGGTAGACCTTGAGCATCAGGATTTTCCTAGGTCGGAGGTCTCGAGGTCGGATGTCTTGAGGTCGGGCGTTCCGAGGTCGGACGCCGACTTTGGCTGTTCAGGGTCGGCGATTGTGCGGCTTCTTGGGGCATTCGTGTCACTTGGGGGAAAATCTTATTCCCAACATATATATATATATATATATATATATTACATACATACATACATACATATATGTCACACACATCCACACAAACACACACACACCACCCATACAAACACACACACACACACCCACAGAGAGAGAGAGAGAGATACATACACATATACATACATACATAACATACATACATATACATATATACATATACATAAATGCATATACATATACATATACATATACATATACACATATACATATATATATACATACACACACACACACACACACACACACCATATATATATACATACTACATACATATATATACATATACATATACACACACATATATATACATATACATACACACACGACACATATAATATATATATGTGTCTATGTATAAGTATGTATGTGTCAACCACTTTCTCTCTCTCTCTCTCTCATTTCTTAGTTTAGAGGAGTCAAGGGCTAGCCAATTTAGTTGTAATCAATCTAAGATCTTTGCATAAATGAGACTTTGATTTGTTTTAAAATGTATATAAGATAGGAGTGGGAGAAAGAGTTCTGTTAAATAAAGATTCTACTAAAAAAGTGTAGTTTGAAATTCAAGATTTTTTCTATAAATAGTAAAGTTTTTTTTCTCTCCTACCCATTTAATAGATAAGAATATAAAGATAGGTGTTCCTAACTTCTCAAAAAAAAGAAAAGAAAAATTATCTAAACTGTTGAGCATGGTCAAACTTTGCATGCTTTAGTTTGACAAACCCACCTTCTAGAACGATCAAACTGAGAGGGAAATTTCAGTTTGGTATTGGCTTGAGAAAATTTTGAAGCAAAAAAAAGTCTTTCGATATCATTTTGAATTTTCCAGAAAATTGAATTAAACCGACCTAACCCAACCCAACCCATACATATGTGTGCACACACACAAACCAATCTGATCTGATTTGAGTTATATATATATATATATAATATATATATATATATATATATATAACTCAAATCAGATCAGATTGATTTGTGTGTGCACACATATGTATGGGTTGGATTGGGTTATATATTAAAATATTTTATATATAAAAATTAAACATTTTTTATTTAGACTTAACCAGCCTTTTTTAGTTTTGTCTGTTAAATATTAACCCTATTAAAAAAAATTATATTTAAACTTTGTCCAGTTGATTAGTCTAACTCATTGAACATCAACTTGATAAATGGAATCAATCGTATTTCAAATGGCTTTTCCTAGATGATGGTTTTTGCATCAGTTTTAGTTATAGAAATCAGTTGAAATCGGCTAGGATATATATTTGAAACTGATTCCAACTCATGCACACCCCCTCTCCCCCAGCCGCCCGAAAAAGAAAAGAAAAGCTAATCGTAATCAGTGACCGAGACAACTTCAACGCTTATGCCATCTCTCGGAGTTTTGAGAGAGATGGAGATTGAAGTAGTATTTGAGGTTGGAGGGCAATTAGAGAAAGTTCGTACACCGACAAATGGCTGGAGAATAAGCAAAGAATGGAAGACTACAAACCATCGGAGCCTCCCAAACAGCACGACGAGCGGATAAGTGAGCAGAGTATTTTTGCGCTCTCCGGGAACGCGCGCTATTTCCACGCGTCAAACGTACAAAGCCATGCCCGCTTTTTCTGCGGCCCCTCCAAAATTTTTTTTCCACGCGTTCAAACGTACACAAACCGTGCCCGCTTGTACGTGGCTCCTCCAAAAATTTTGTTCTGGGAACCACCAATCTATTTCTAAAACTTTGGGATTTGTGAATCCATATAAATAGAAGATATCATGAAGCATCTCGTCTCTTCAACTAAATAAATATTCAAACTAAAGATCCCGTTATCTTATCTAAACCATGCATCCTGGTGAACATCTCAAACTCCTCTTTTTTTGCACGCTCATGCCCTTCAAATATGCATGCAATTCCTCACTTATAGCTTACCCTTCTTTTATAAACTATATTCTTTTTTTTTTGATAAACTATATCTCTCTTAAAACACAAAGGGGTATTTGGTATGGGATTAAAAAATATATTATTATTTAAAAATAAATTTAAATGATAATAGGAATATATTATTGTGTTTTTTACCTATATAATGAAATCATTTAATATATTACTTCTATTTACCTTATTTTTCTGATCGAAATAACTATTTAGTATTAAAATAATATATTATAAGTATAAATAAAATATTATTTCTATAATAGCAATTAATATATTATATCTAATTAATAATTTATAGGATTAATAAATATATTTTATGCAATATATTAATAGTTTATTATAATATATTTTATATGATTAATAACTACATTTTTATGGAAGATATTGGCCGGGGATAGTTTTGATATTATATAGTTAGTAATTTTGGATTTTCATAGAATAACAAATAGAGCACTTACGGGATAGCTGAGGACCTTTGATTCACTTGATTACAAACAAATGCAATGATCTTAAATCATCCAAAATTAGATCATCTCAGGATAAGGATCATCAATGATCTAAGATCATCTTGATGATCCCATACTGAAAACATACTGAAGCAATATTAAAAATATATTTAACAAAAATAAATACAAATAATTATGAATAAAATATGAATTATTTTATCTAAGCAATAAAAGTATGAAAGAGAAGTCCCATTGCTCAGACGAAGAGCAAAAGGCCCCCATAATCTACCATAACAGACTAAGGTTTAAGAAAGCTAAAGTTTTCAACTAGTGCTTCCATTATCGTTTTCTTTGTTCTCATTGCTATTTCTTAAAATTAAAGACCAACTTTTTTAATTAACCTTTTCCATTTTGAGAAAAATATCATGATATATGGGATACTTTTTATTGTTGGTTGAATTTGTTCTGACTTTTTTGAGAAGAATTTTCATTATACATATTGGAAAAGAGGAATTTTGCTATAAAATTAGATTATAGATAATTTTGATGAGCAACAATTTCAATTAAACCTGTTCACAATGTTTATAACAATAAAAGCTTTTCTCAGAAAGAAAAAGAAAGAAAAGGAATCCTGGTTCAGCATCTGCATCCAAAGATTACTCATGCCCAGGAAACAGACTGATCCAACCATTTAATCCGTGCACAAGGTTTATCCACCCGGTTATCTCACATTTCATCTCCCTTGGTATCTTTCCATGCTATCCTCTTAAGTTTCCTAACAGAATTCAAGTATTACCTTCCAAATATTTTTCTCACCGGCATCCAATCATTAAAAGAGTATGCAAGGATACGACAGAGAGAATGTTTGACTTTTTTGTTAACCGGCTCAAGTGTTGTGCCTTCTAATTGGAAAGCCCAGCCCGCAAAGTTCCATTAATGTCCAGATTCCATTATCCACCATCGTAACATTTAGTATCCACAATTCCCAATTGCCATATGTTTTTCATTTGCCTCGTGCCAAAAGAGACATCCAATCTTATTCGCATTTGCCTTATGGTTTTTCAACTTTTCATTCGCCTTGTGCCAAAAGAGAGATCCAATCTTAATTATCTCCGCACTCATCAGAAGCATCAGTTGGTCACCTCGCCTCACAAATGTTGATGGGATATGAAGGTTATCCAGCATTTATGACCTCTCGAGTCTCGGACATCCTCCCTACCCTACTTTCACACCAACCAGCTAACTACTACATCAACATGACACGTCTAACCAAGATGGCAAAGGTAGGATATGTAAAAATATCTGTAAATAGGATCATGAACCAATCATGAAAGGGAAGCATATCTTGATCCATGAGTAATCTGAACGATCAAAGCTTCGTTTGTTTCTCCCTCTTGGCCCCTGTTCAAACACCCGGTGATGGAGACCGATTTCGTGTTCACGTTCTAAGGCAGAGGGTGAGACCCATTATGTTATCCTACCATCAAGGATAAATGCTTCCACTTCTCAAGGAGACAGTTACGGTAATCCTCGTAACTAACCACGATGTGGTCATGTGGGTCAAACCCAACATTCTCCCACTTGGCCCATATGACCATACTTTGGTTAGAATGATATAGACATTAGGCGCGCATCATTCTAATCCATAGTCAGTTGGGTCATCATAATACCATAATTAAACAACTTACTAATGCGAGTCAAGGCGGTTCCACATCAACATAATGACATAGTTCCTTCCAAGTACTACAACACTAGCAAATTATTTAACCACAGTCCATAAATGAGAAGTATCTTTAATGGTCAAACATTATGTCTTTATCAGTGACAATTCCTGTAATCATACATTCAAACCCATACATGTACATATATTTGAAGAACAGAAAAATCAGAAACATAATCAATTATATCTAAGTGTCAAAGAAATAAACATAATACAATCCTCAATTAATATCATGGATTACAACTAAGACCCATTCTTTCAACATGCTCTTTAAAAGTCTTCGGTTGTAAACCTTTTGTCAAAGGATCGGCAATCATGAGCTCTGTCCTCATATTTTCTATAGACACATTTTGTTTCTGAACTTCCTCCTTGATAACAAAATATTTAAGTTCAATGTGCTTGGCACCATTAGAATATTGTCGTTTTTGGAGAAATGGACGGCTGCAGTATTGTCACAAAAGATTCTCAGCGGCCTGGCAATAGAGTCGACAATCCCAAGTCCCGAGATGCAGTTACGCAGCCACAAACTATGAACCGTGGCCTCAAAGCATGCCACAAATTCTGCTTCCATGGTGGATGAAGCAGTGCTTGTCTGTTTGGCACTTTTCCATGAGATTGCTCCTCCAGCTAATAGGAACAAAAAACCAAACGTTGACTTTCTACTATCCACACATCCAGCAAAGTCTGAATCCGAATAGCCAATCACCTCAAGGTTATCTGACTTTCTATATGTAAGCATGTAATTCTTTGTTCCTTGCAAGTATCTCATCACCTTCTTTGCAGCTTTCCAGTGATCCATCCCTGGGATTACTTTGGTATCTTCCTAGCATTCCAACTGCAAAACTGATGTCCGGTCTGGTACAGGTCTGAGCGTACATCAAGCTACCAACTGCAGAAGCATAAGGTATATTTTCCATCTGCTTACGTTCCAATTCATTCTGTGGGCATTGCATGAGACTAAATTTATCCCCTTTCTGAATTGGAACAACACTGGCTGAACAGTTCTTCATACCAAATCTCTCTAAAACTCTGTCTATATATACCTTTTGAGACAACCCTAACAATCCATGTGATCGATCACGAAATATTTCAATGCCTATCACGTAGGTTGCCTCATTCATATCTTTCATTTCAAAGTTCTTTGAGAGAAAAAACCTTAGTTTCATATAATAAGCCAAGATCACTACTGGCAAGCAATACATCATCAACATATAGGACTAGAAAGATAAAACTTACTCCCACTGACCTTTAGGTATATACACCGATCAATAGTGTTTTCCTTAAAACCGAAGGAAGTGATGGTATCATTGAACTTGCGATACCATTATCGGGAAGCTTGTTTAAGACCATATATTGACTTCTTTAATTTGCAAACCATGTGTTCTTTTCCCTTTAATGGGAAACCTTCGGGCTGGTCCATATAGACTTCTTCATCTAAACTCCCATTCAGAAAAGCAGTTTTTACATCCATTTGGTGCAACTCTAAATCATAATGTGCAACCAAAGCCATAATGATTCTAAATGAGTCCTTTTTAGATACAGGAGAAAATGTCTCTTTATAATCAATGCCTCTTTTCTGAGTGAAACCCTTGGCCACCAGTCTGGCTTTATGTCGTTCAACATTACCCTTTGAGTCGAGCTTGGTCTTAAAAACCCACTTACACCCAACTGTCTTACAACCTTCGGGCAAATCAACGACATCCCAGACTTCATTCTGATCCATTGATTTTAACTCAGCTTTCATGGCATCAATCCATTTAGTAGAATCAATACTTTCTATGGCTTGTTTAAAAGAAACCGGATCTTTTCTTGTCCCTATATCAAAATCAAATTCTTGTAGATAAACCATATAATCATTTGGAATGGCAGATCTTCTTTCTCTTTGAGATCTCCTTAATGTCATCCCTTGTGGTTCTTCTACAACTTGTTCAGTGGTGATAACTTCATTATGGAGTGTTTGATCATTAATTTGTTGTTCATTGTTATTAAACTGTGTGACAACTGTAGGAACAACAATTTTCTTAGAAGTCATGGGTAAAGGGACTTGGACCCTAACTTCTTGAATTTTCACATTTTGTGGTTTATCACTCCCACTGGTTTCACCATTCTCAATGAATTTGACATTACCGGTCTCTATAATTCTTGTACTATGGTTAGGACAGTAAATCCTATACCCTTTGGATTTTTCGGGATAACCTATAAAGTATCCACTAATCGTTCTAAAATCCAATTTCTTTTCATGTGGATTATAAATTCTGGCCTCCGCTGGACAACCCCAAATATGCAGGTGTCTTAAACTCGGTTTCCTTCCTGTCCATAACTCAAAGAAAGTTTTTGAAACTACCTTACTAGGAACCCGATTTAATATGTATACAGCAGTCTTAAGGGCTTCCATCCACAACGATATGGGTACGGAAAATTATTTAACATACTCCTAACCATATCTATAAGTGTATGATTACGCCTTTCAGCTACTCCATTCTGCTGTGGCATTTCCGGCATAGTGTATTGGGCACGTATACCATGCTTTTCTAAGAGTTTAGCAAATGGGCCAGGGTGTTGTCCTGTTTCATCATACCTACCATAATATTCACCACCTCTATCAGACCTGACAATTTTCACCTTTCTATCTAATTTTCAACCTCAGTAATTTATACCTCTAGGACATCCACTGCCAGAGATTTTTCATGCAACAAATAGACATAACCATAACGTGAAAAATCATCAATAAAGGTGATAAAATACTTCTCTCCACCAAATGATGGGGAGTCAAAAGGCCCACAAATATCTGTATGGATAATTTCAAGAAGTTCTTCACTTCTTGTGGCAACTTTCTTTGTGTGTTTGGTTTGCTTTCCCTTAATGCAGTCTACACACATACCGAGATCAGTAAAGTCTAAGTTTGACAAAATCTCATCCTTTACTAATCTCTCTAACCTTTCTTTGGATATATGACCCAATCTTTTATGCCACAAGTTAGAAGATTTTTCATTTATCAGGTTTCGTTTAATTCCAATATTACGATGCAAGGTCATAAGAGTTTCAGCAAAATGATTATCAAGATTTACTTTATATAAGCCATCACACAAAACACCAGAACCAAGGAAGATATTGTCTTTGAAAAGACGCAAACTACCATTCCCAATTTTAAAGAAATATCCTTCAACATCAAGTTTAGAAACAGAAATTAAATTTCTAGAAATAGAAGGAACATAAAGAGTCTGAAGCAAATCTAAATGACAACCAGTATTTAAAAACAAACGATAGGTTCCAACAACTGTTATAGGAACTCTAACCCTATTCCCCAAAACGATAAAACTCTCATTTGGATCTTGCATCTGGGTTGTAAGGAATCCCTGCATCGTATTTGAAACATGAACATTAGAATCTGAGTCAAACCACCAAGTATTAGAAGGAACTTCAGTAAGGTTTGATTCAAAACATACATAAGCCAAAGGCTCACCTTTTTTTTCAAACCATGCCTTGCGTTTATGGCAGTCCTTCTGATAGTGTCCCAATTTCTTGCAAAAATGGCATCTATCTTTGTTTTGTTTCTTCTTATGAACCTCGGTATCATGATGAGGCTCTTTACCCTTGGATGGTCCACTCTTCATGCCCTTTCTTGGCTTCTTCCATTTCTTCTTGGCTCCATGACTTACAAGATTGACAGAATGATGTCCTTGTTGCTTAAATCTTGTCTCCTCTTGAACAAGCATACTGGTCAATTCATTCACATTCTACTTATCCTTAATAGTGTTATAGTGAATTTGAAATGATCCAAATTGAGGAGGCAAGGAGTTCAAAATAAATTGAACTAAAAAGGATTCATTCACATCCATCCCAAGAGCCTTCAGCTTAGCAGCTATATTTGTCATTTCAAGGATATGCTCATGCATCCCACAAGTACCATCAAATTTCATGGTGGTAAGCTTAGCCATTAATGTCCCAGCCAGAGACTTATCAGCAGATCGGAAACGTTCTTCCACAGTTTTCAATAATGCTTGAGCACTGTCACATTCAGGAAGCGTTGACTTGATATTATTCGCTATACTCATCCGCATAAACATAATGCTCAATCTGTTCGATCTTTCCCAAGTCTTATAAAAAGATCTTTCTTCCGAGCTGCTCAAATCAGTAATGTCAGCCGGTTTCTTAGATCGGAGTACTAAATCAAGATCCAGAACACCTAGGTGAAACTGGACTTGTTCATTCCACTCTGAGAAATTAGTTCCATTAAAGATCATAACAGATGAAGCTTGCGAATGAAGCGAAATAGGAATAGATACTGCAATAAAAAAATTAACAATAAGAAAATGCTTACAACATTAACACTTTGAGTTAGCAATAATGATGAATAACATAAACAGTATTACCATAATACACCTTTGGGTTGTAATTATGAAACACTAAATTACTATTATGGTGATTCCCAATTCACCTAGGAATAATTAATGATATAGGTCCAAAATTCAAATAGGTCTGTTGCCTTTGAGCATCCAATACCTATTAAATCAAGGATACTCATTAATTATCCTAACTCAGCAAATCAATTATTTAAAAGTGGTGCACCTTTGGGCCAATCCATAATATCTCATGATTGAAAAACTATAAGTCATAATTTGCAAAGTCATTATCTTAATATCTGGGATCAGAGTATTTGATGACTTGATGTCTATTAAACATTCTAGTTGGGTTACTTTGGTAACTACCAAACCATTTCATAATATAGACATCAAATTAAAATAATGACATTGCACATGATTGACAATTCATAATATGACATTAAAATAAAACTTGCATTTAAAATTTTACTAATCTACACAATTAGTACATGTGTCATATCATGCTATCAAGTATACAAAAAATGTAGAATAAAAGACAGAAAATTTTATCACATTACCCTACAAGGACCTCTGCATAAATAATATATTCTACAGGGACTACATTAACATATTTTGAGGACCTCTGCATAAATGATATGCTTTACAGGGACTAAATCAAAATATTTTGTTTCTTATAGCCCTGGAAGGATGTCTGCATAAATAAAATATTTTACAGGGTCTTAACAGAAACAATTTCATCTTTTAACAGCCCTCTAAGGACTTCAGTATAAATAAAATATTTGACAGGGACTTAATAGAAACATTTTTCATCTCGTAATAGCCCTCTAAGACTTCAGTATTAATAGAATGTTTCACAGGGACTTAACAGAAACATTTTCATTCTTTTAACATTCCCGGAAGGGCTGTATTCATAAATAAAATGTTTCACAGGGGCTTAACTGAAAATTCCCCTTTATTGGCCAAACGAATTCGGGTTTCGGGTTGAAACCCAAAAACCCGGACCCGTTATGCCTGTTATGCCCCTTTTAAATGCAGCGGGTTAACGATTACGGGTTCGGGTCGAAACTCAAAACCCGGACCCGTTATGCATAAATTAATATTTTTTTTAAAAAAAAAGAACTGAAGACGGGTCGGGCCGACCCGTCTTCCTCCTCTTTTAGCGGCGGGCTAGGGTTCCGCCGAACCCAGCCTGCCTGCCTCCGGTCGCCGGGCGACGAGCGCGCCACCTGCCTCCGGTGGACTCGCCACCCGATGGCGAGCCCACCGACGGTCGCACGCCAACAGGGGCAACGCCGGCGGGCTGGGGTTCCGCCGAACCCAGCCCGTCGGCCCTTAGGAACGGCGGGCGACGATCATGCCGCCAGACGAAGTGCCGCCCGACGGCGCCACCGGGATGGGCCTGACGCCGGACGAAACGCCGCCCGATGGCGTCACCCGCAGGAATACGCCGATCGACGGCGATCATCCGGTAAGTTTTCCTCTTTTTTTTTAAGGTGTGTAATGGAGGTCATGGCCGGCGGTTGCGCCGGATCCTTTGATGACTCTCGGCGCCATATGCCGGCCCGATCCGGCATTGGGATGGGATGGAAGCCATGGCCGAGAGTCGATGCTGGATCCCGTGTCGGCTCTCGGTGCCATGGCCGGCTAGATCCAACATTGGCCTTTTTCTATGATCTGGTTCTACCCTTTACTGTGATCTGGTTCTAGGGTGAACCAGGCTCTAATACCACATGTAAAAACATCTGTAAATAGGATCATGAACCAATCATGAAAGGGAAGCGTACCTGGATCCATGAGTAATCTGAACGATCAATGCTTCGTTTGTTTCTCCCTCTTGGCCCCTGTTCAAACACCCGGTGATGGAGACCGATTCCGCGTTCACGTTCTAGGCAGAGGGTGAGACCCGTTATGTTATCCTACTATCAAGGATAATGCTTGCACTTCTTAAGAAGACAGTTACGGTAATCCTCGTAACTGACCACGATGTGGTCATGTGGGTCAAAACCCAACAGGATATGAAATAAAATCCACAAAATCTGTGATGATATGGATCACTGATTAAAGTTTGTTAGAGAAAGATCCACCTTGGTTGAATTGCTTAACTTGAAGGACAGGTTATAGTTTTGCCATGCAGTCCCACAAATCTAACGAATAACAAAGTGATAGGAAAACCTCCTCCGCCGGAAAAAAAGAGGAAGAAAATCTGTTACAATGGTGCAATGAACTGCATGTTGGGGGATTTCGTGAAGTGATTAGTTCGGTAATGGATTAGACTGATATCTAACGTACCAAGACGCCGTAACTTGACGTCTGGATCGTGATGGAAGTTTCAAGACAAGACGATCATATATCGTTCCTTCCCGTGCCACCATGTACATTGCATCGGAAGCAATGACATCATAAGATATGACGTACATGAGTTCATCATGCCAAAGGTGGCAAGGGGTGCATGCATGGGTGGAATACATGTTTGGCTGAGGTGACATGCCATCCCATCTCTGGTAGCCGAAGACGACTCCTCTTCTCAGGGGTTGGTTTTTACCCCCAAGGCTCCCTCTCTGCTGGCCGAAAGATACGACTGACGAATGCAGATGTAATTAAAGCCTTTGCGCCCGCATGCCTTCAACGGCTCTCATCCGAGCCCATGCCCTCGCCGGCCACCGCCCTCCCTTTCGTTGGTTGCAAGGCTGCTTCACTACGGCAGTGTCGTTATCTGGTTTTGCATTCCGAGAACATCACGCAAGTGCCGTTATTCTGCGACACACACACACCTCCTCCTACTTTTCTGAGTGGAATTCGAGAAATTTGAGGGCCTTAGTACTCAATGACTGGAATAGTGAATTATATTAATAGTAGTAACGATCACCAGAAGAATTAATAATAATCATTACGAGTATGCGTACCAATAAACTGTTGAATTAAATCAAATATTTTAAAAATTTGAAAACTAAATTGGTTAACGGCTAAGTGGCAAGCATCTGTGCACAAGCAAGGGAGCAAACATGGAAAAATTTCTAAAAAAAGCAAACCATGATAAGTGTAATGCATCCAGCGTAGGAGCAAATATGGAAAAATTTCCAAAGAAAGTAACCATAATAAGTGTCATGCATCCAGCGCAAGAGCAAGCATGGAAAGGCCCCTCGAAGAAGGAAGGAAGCATGAACGGCCAAAATGCAATAAGCCGAAGAATCAAATAAGCACAAGAAGACACGTCATCAATCTGCGGGAGAGGAATTTTCTTCTTTTGACGTGCCTGAGCCTATATAAAGGGCTCTAAAGATCATTTCAAACGACAATAAAAAATTTTTCTTCTTCCTATTCCAAGAGTCTAGATAAAAAGGGCTATAGGGATCATTGGGGAGAAAAAATAAAGAAAATTTTTCTTCTCCTCATAATTTTTCTAAGTTTCTTTTGAGCTATCTGCAAGCGTGAACGTGCTCTTCTTTCTTCCCTGAAGGCGCACTGACGGAGAAGACGTGGTTCTGTATTGGGTCGTCGTATCTCTAGAAGATCTGTGCCAGCAGACCCGTGCGTGGAGGGCATAAACTTTTCTGGGACAATGCATCAGCGTGCTTCGATCCACAGGCCATCTTCTCTCTCTTTCTTCATTTTATTATTATATTGTCAAGTTAATTATTTGCTAGTTTATTCTTCTTATTTATTGTTTTTAAATATTAGAAATATTTAATTTATCAATTATATTTGTGCATCTAGGCTAACATAAACCACTACCACCAACACTATATATATTGAGGAGTGAGGACTCCTACTGAACATGGAGTGGTATATATCTTCAACATTATCCATAGGTAGGAAGAGTACAATTTTAATGCTTTTAAGCTTCCAGCAAACTTAAAATACCTCGATGGACTCCTTGCTTTTTAGTATTGTGGATGCAAGTGGTTTTGTATAGAGCCCTTTACTATTAAAAGGCTGCTTGCTTGACAAACGTGTTCATATACTAAGAATTAAACAATAGTTGGACTTACAATCGACCATTTTGATTTTAGTTATGAGACAATATTTTGTGGATGATTGATCGCAAGATGAACCGTTATTTGTGTTTATCTAAGCTTAGTTGGATGGGTAAAGAATTTTAAATTGATTGAACAGTTTTTGTTTTACATAGGTTGATCTTAATGCGTAACTCTAGGAGTCTACCAGTAGGATACCGGTAGACTAATTAAAAATTCTCTATCAATATGTCAACACCCTTTTGGCCAGTCTGTCAAGATTAGTTATGCCATGCATTCGAGTACGTAGATAAACCTCAAACAAATATAAAAGAATATGCATATATACATGATACACGTTTTTTCCTTTAATTTATTAATTTTTCAGTAAATTTAAAGGAATAAAAAGTCCTTTAAAATCCCTTACGTTTCAAACTCTTGCGTCTCCGAATCTCAGTTTGTACCTAACAATCACAGATTCAAAGGTCCAACCCATTGATTGAGTAGAAATCTCTCTCTCTCCCTCCCTCCCTCCCTCCGAAGCGACCTTTGTGTGTGTATATATATGCTCACAACGACATGGTTCCTCCACCATAAGGAAACAGATCCAAAACCTAATACGTTGCATTCTTTTGTCCCTTCTCCTGTTTGTGATGCTAGCAATGGCCCCACATAAATTTCTTCTGCTCTCTCTCGTCTTGTTCTCCTTCAACCACTTCTTCTGTTTTAGCAAACTGGATGAAGACCGCACCCTTGGCTACCTTGATGATATTTCTTCTGATGTCATGAGTACGCACCCATCATACTACGGAGCAGTACATGCAGAAAGAGAAACAATTAAATATCGACCCAATAGGTTTGTCCTGGAGAGAGTCGCTCGAGTTGCTAGCCTTAGGTCTTCACAAGAAGTGGTCAATGTGGAGGGCTACGGTGCTAAAGGTGATGGAACTGATGATACAGAGGTAACCTTCATGTCCTTGAATGAATGCCCAACTTTAGATGCAATCCCAATTCGGTTTAATGAACATGTCTATTATTTTTCCTTTTTTTCTTTTTTTCTTTTTTTCTCTTTGTGTGTGTGTGTGGGCGTATGTGTAGCATGCGCTTGTGTGCATGCTGAATTGCTGTATTATAGACTTTTTTATATGATATTGAAGACTTGAACATCTGCAGTCGCAGATAAGTGGGGTGACATTTTTCTTGTGGTTTTTTTAGGCATTTGAAGAGGCCTGGAAGAAAGCTTGCTCCTCTTCTACTTCAGCTGTCCTCATGGTGCCTGAGAACAAGCGCTACCTACTTAAGCCAGTCACCTTCTCTGGCCCTTGTAAATCCGATGTTTCTCTGATGGTGAGATGAATCAAACAATGTGATGCTTTTTTTCCTTTTTTTTAGGTAAATCGGATGCATTAAATTAAACTAAACATAAATAGATACATCCGTGTGAGTCAGAAAATAAAATATTTAAAAATTGAAGAGGAAGATCGGTAGAAGAAACCGATAATATCGATAAACAATATTTAAAAGCAATGCGATGCTTTCGCAAAGAAATATTTTAATGAATCTAACAAACAATGTGATGCAAAACCCACTGGTTTTCTGTTCAGATTACAGTTTTTTTCATGTCAAGTTCGCGCATCACACCAGCTTCTAATGTTCTATATGGTGTAAATCAGATCAAAGGAACAATTGAAGCATCTTCAGACCGATCAGATTGGAACGGAAAGAACGGCAGACACTGGATCCTATTCAGTGGCATCGAAAATCTTTACGTGGGAGGCGGTGGAACCATTAACGGCAACGGGAAGATATGGTGGCAAAACTCTTGCAAAATCGATAAATCACTAGTAAGCATTTGCAAAATCTCAAAATCTTTTACTTCTCCTCTTCATCGAGAAATGACTAACTTCGTAAGCAAAATTTTTCTCTCTTTCAGCCTTGCAAGAATGCCCCAACGGTACGTTTAGAATCTCTTTACGCGAGAAAAAAAAAATTATACATACATAGAGATTCTTCTATTGAAAAGAGTTGTTTCTTCTCCAACAGGCCATGACCTTTTACTCTTGTGACAAATTGACGGTGGAGAACTTGAACATAAAAGATAGCCAACAGATTCATGTATCATTTGAGAGAAGCACCAATGTGAAAGTTTCCAGCCTCACCATCACCGCTCCGGAGAAGAGTCCAAATACTGATGGCATTCACGTTACCATGACCAAAAATATAGCGATAACAAATTGTGTCATCGGGACTGGTACGATCGATACAAGAATGTTTTTTTTCCTTTATCTATGTTAAACATTTAATGTACTTAAAGATCTTCCATTAGATTCGCTAATTGGATATATAGCATAACTCCAATCACTTCTTACTAACCTATTCTCCTTTGCTACAAACTAATGAAGGTGATGACTGCATATCTATCGAGAGTGGGTCTCAAAATGTGAAGGCTACAAATATAGTCTGCGGACCAGGCCATGGAATCAGGTATATATAAAACTCGTTTTAACTCCAAAATATACGGGACCAATTCTAGCTAATTCATTCTAAGTACTTACTTGTGTCTATCGTTCGACATCACCAGTATTGGAAGCTTAGGAGATCGCGGCTCGGAAGCCCAAGTCTCGAATGTGATTGTGGACACAGCGCAACTGAAAGGCACCACAAATGGTGCCAGGATCAAGACCTGGCAGGTGAGTGTAGTTTCTCTCTTTCCCATTCATGGTGTAGAAAGAATTAACTTGCAAGGACTATTGGAAGGAGTACGTCGCCTTTCGGTTCCACTAAGAGATTCACAAGTGTGGAGACAAAGTTCCACAGAGGTCACTTTTCTTACAAGATTTCGACATATCTGATTAACAGATGTCAATCTCTGGATGGGTTTGAAAGTTGTGCATGTTTGGGACCCCTGTTGTGGAGTAGGCTACTTGTTCCCGTCATTAATTCTGGGTAGTACAGTCGTCACGTTTGGTAGTTGGTCACTACATGATGGCGAGAGTGCTTCTTCGATGGCGTAGAAGTTTACCCTTGGTTCTACGGTTCTACCCATATTTGGCAAGTAAAATAAACAAATTCTGATACGTCAGTCTGTTATATACGTATGATCGAAGTATCACTATGTGGCGTAAAAGTTTACCTTGGTTCTATCCATATTTAGCCGTTAAGTGGCAAAACCATAGCTTTATAATTATCACCTTCATGCTTTCAAACCAATGATGCCTGGGATATCGAACCATGAATAAAACAATATGAATATTAAACATTTTCATTATAAATGAAGCTGGCAGTATGTGTGTATATATGCCTTGGTCATTAGTCAAACCCAATAAATTAAGCGTAGTTCTCATGCATGCGAGTTTTCTTATATTTGTTTGATCACGTCATCTATAAATCAACTTCTTTCGCTTACTTGACATGCAAAGGTGGTTTACATACGTGAGTGCAGTTTCCTCGTCTACTCCATATTTAACTTCTGTTTTGATGTATAGGGAGGACGCGGCTATGCAAAGGATATCATATTTCAAAATTTGGTTATGCATGGAGTGCAGAATCCTATAATTATTGACCAAAGTTATTGTGATTCCCAAGAACCATGCAAACAACAGGTAGCATTTGTAACCTCTCTCTCTCTCTCTCTCTCTCTCTCTCTCTCTCTCTCTCTCTCTCTCTCTCCATCTAAAATACTATTGATCATTTTGTAGGATTCAGCAGTGGAAGTTAGCAATGTTACGTACAATAATATCAAGGGAACAAGTGCTTCGAAAGTTGCTATCAAATTTGATTGCAGCACAACTGTCCCTTGCCATGATATAGTCCTGCAAGATGTCGATCTAGTTGGAGAGGGGCATGCTGCAACAAGCTTATGTAACCATGTAAATTGGACCAAAGAAGGGAACGTGATCCCGTTGCCTTGCGCCAAATGAGGTCATAAGGAGGAAAGCATTTCCTGGCATGATTATACGATACCTATCTCACTGGGGGTGTACCATCCTCGACCTATCCCAAGGATTATACAATACCCATTTATAGTTCATAGAAGAAAATAAATTGTTTCTTATTCACATATTATTGCCCAACCACTTTTGGGTGGGTCCTCTTCTCATCATGCCAAAGAGAAGAACTAGAGAAGACATGTTTATAGATAGGAACATATGTAATACATTGCACTTAAAATTATACAGTTCTGTGGTTCATGATATCTTTCCATTGCATGCCTCCTTAATTTCTTAGTCTAAATAACAAGTGCACGTGAAATTATTGTTCCCATGGATAACACTTAATAATATGTATACCAATTTCCGAATTTTGAGGCAACTAAACACTTTTCACGCTGCCATGGGTTCTACAATCTTGCAATCCATCATCGAGTAGCTCTGAACTCTTGCAACAACGAATATTGCTAAGGTCATTCATTTTAAATGACCAAATCGTCAATCCTTGGGACGTATCGTCCATTTCCTACTTTTCCAGATCAGGAGAGCTGTGGGGGGCTAACTCAGGTGCAAGCACAGTTTGTGAATGCTTTGCTCCATTCAAGGCACTCTTGCCACGCTCAAGATTGGGATGTATATACGATGTCTCGTGTCGTAGTTTAGGCTAAAATATATCTAGATAAAGTTTTCCTTTCCATCTACACGAACAATCAGACGAGTCTTAGATTTCACAGTCAACAAAAATCAGCCAGAAATATAAATCTTAGAAATTTTTTGTCTCGGAGTATTCTTAATTATTCGGCCTCGGCAGAGTTATATATTTGATGAAAGAATGAAAGCAATGAAAAAATAAAAGAATACGCACTTGGCTGCAAGAAAATTCATGAAAAAAAAAAGAAAAAGAAAAACCAGGAGTTTTATATGAAAATAGAAAAAAAAAAGTTTTTAGAAAACTATTCTAAGTTTTCTAATTTTGTTGATTTTTAATAAATAAAATAAATAAATAAATTCAACAAAAATGAGTCTTGGAAGCAATTTTTCTTTTCATCCAAACATAACGATTGTAGTGTGGAACCAAGCGAGGGACCGGTTATCCCACTCCCCCTTTTTTTTCGATAAAGCGGACATATTATACATTTTTGGTATGAATATATAAATATTCTGGAGCACGATCGGGATAGCTGGTATTGTGGTCTACAAAAACTAGCATTATTGAAAACAAAAAAATAGGGAGGCGATGCTTAAGAGAAAGTAATGCAAGTGGGTCTGCTAGCTCCTCATCAAAAATTTATTGAAGAAATAGAGTCCAAAACTAGGACGTGGAGTCAAAATTTTAGAGTTCCCATTACTATAAGATGATTGCTGTACCCGGAGCAAAAAAAAATATCAAATTTATTAAGAAACTAGATCCCACATTATGGTAGGGTTTTGCTGCAGCTCCTGCTGTGGGTCCCTAAATCAACGATCTTAAGGATTCATCAGCAGCCGCATTTCTTAGGATTGGAATTAATGCAAACTCTTGGGAGAGTGTCCAGCCAACCTTTTAGCCGTCTGAAAGATATTTCTGAACATAAGTTCTATAATTGTATGCATAGCTCAGCTTAGCTCTCTCTTTTTTAATATTAGATCACGTTTGCATTGCAGCAAAGAGAGGTGTGTGGGAATAGATATTAGTTTCCTATGCCAATCCATTTTTATGTCTAATAACTCATTTTGACATGGGAATATGAACTCCAACACCTACCAGGTTCCCATAAAGAGGGTAAAACCAAGGGAGAGATTGGATTTCTTTTTTTTCCTGGTACTGGATATTGTGTTTGAGCTATAATAAAAAAGATTTGTTACCTATTATATTTGTTGATATTGATTATATATATATATAGTAAGATATTATATATTGGACAATTCGATATTGTATACCATACACTATAATTATATATAATATTTTATATTATAAACTGATCTTGTATATTTTTTATTCATATTATATATTGGATAATACAATATTCTATATATATAATATTTTTACATTGTATATATATATATATATTATATATAATAATATTCTATTATTATTTATTATATTCAAATTCTATGTGCTCATATTATTATTATTGTTATTTTATATTATCAATAATATATTATAATAATAATATGTTCCTAATTTAGCTCTCTCTCTCTCTCCTCTCTCTTCTCTCTGCCCCTCCTCCTCCACCCTCATTCTTATTTTCTCAAATAAATCTACTAGCAGATATCGAGTTGAACAAGCTGATACATACAAAACCCTGGCATCGTTCGTGCATAAGAAGATAATCTACTTTCCCTATACCAAAATGATCAGCTTCAAGCTTAATTGAAAATTTCAACACAAACGGACCTACAAGGAAAATTGGTTGGCATAAGATAATTATATATTGTACCATTCATATTCTTTATTAGCTGTGTAACATTATACACATAAGAGTTTCTGAGATGGAAATTACTAAGAATGTGATATAAAATCAACTAGAATATAAAGCGAGAATATTTCGTCTCCTGCATGTTTGAGAATATTGCGACTGCAACGATAGCCATCAGCCAATCTTGTGTGTTTGAGAATATTGCGACTGCAACTATAGCCATCAGCCAATCTTCTCTGTGTTTGTGTCATCAGATGGCCATATGACAGTATCCATTAACCGTTCACGCATCAACTGCAAGTTCTCATCAGAAATTTGTTGATACATTTTCGCATGATCACATTTCTGAGCATCAAACAGAAAGGATTAAGTTTATTTTTTATATTGAATAAGCAGTGATGCTAAATTATATTTATGTACATTACCTTAATCCATTTGCCATATAGGTGTAGGCGTGTAATCATCACTCTTTCCGCTAGGTCTTGCTTCTCCTACAAATTTTACAGGGGTAAAAGAAAATGTGTTTATGACTAGTCAACATAAACTATTGCCATTTTGATTGCTCAAAATGTATTTAACACTACCTTTCCAAGAATACGTAGAAAACGTTTACCATCACTTGGTTTGTTGGTTGCAACAAAACTGTAAGACATCTTACAATCATAAGCATGCAGGCCATGATATGCATAATACTAACATATGGGATAAATATAAGTTGTAAATTTTACATCTAAAAATGTCACATATACATTGACTTACTTATAGAACCACATGTACTTTTGTGGGTTCATTTCATAAAGCTGGTGAAGAACAGTCCTTGCAGCTTTGTAGGTGAAGTAATTGATAAGTTGCTGAAAAGCAAAAGTTCACAGTCAATGCCTCAAAAACACCATACGCTTGAAAAAACAGCAAATTCTAACTCTAGGTTTGTTTAATTATGTGTCCAGCCATCTCATATAAGATAGCAGTTAGCCAATACTCGAAAAGAACAGAACTTTAGATGAGTAGCAATAGCAATAACTTACAAGTTGAAAAACAGATTATGGAATTAACACCTTAATCAATAAATTATCATATTGGAAATGATCACAGCTAAGTTTTGCTAGAGTATTTGCAGATCGTTCTCTTAATACATAGCAAATGAATGAAAAATAACAACATTCTAAGTCCAGCACAAATTCTGCATATTATAGTAATTAAGTTATGAGTACATTAAACTGCAGCCCTGCATAGAAAATGCATATAAAACTTTGACCAATGTACGAGAGAATCTTTTTTCTAGTAGAACGACACAGACAACATCTTTTAAGCAGGCTTTTTTTTACAATGCGCTAAAAGCACTGTGACTCAAATAATGTATGCCATTACATGTTACTGGAAGCTCCCTAGTTTGTCCCACCAATACTATAAAGCACCTTGTTATCAATTACCACATTCTTTAAAGAAATTATAAAGAGAATCATCAAAACTAGTTTCTCAAGTTAGAAGAGCCATTTCCTCCGAATTAAGGTTCTTAAGTGACTTTGCCACTAGAGAATCCTATCAGTATGTTCACATGCTCAAAACGAATTAGTCCCTTTGATGTATATACATATGTAGGTATCCAAGAAGTCGAGAGAAAGTTGCAGCTGAGAAAAAGTTGGCCGTTTTAACTTTTTGGCTAGTAATGATCCCCAGAATGGTTTCATAGATAGCTTCAAACTGAATGTCACCAATCTTGCATATTCAAGCAAAAGTTGAGCCCGTTGAAGCAACAATGCATAGAAAAACTAATAATCGACTCCAATATTACAAAAGACATGACCATAATGTTCATAAAATCTTCTACAGCCAGTTATCAAGATATTAGCTGCATGTGGTAGAGGGGATAAGTTTTGGAAGGATATCTCTGTACTGTAAAAGGGGTAGGCTATTTCATGGTTAAGTCTTCTTTTGGCGTTTAGAGGGATAAGAGCCCAGGTAATAAATGAATACATCATTTTTCACAATGATTTGGATTTTTATCATAATGACAAAATTGCACTCTCGCTTTTTGTGTGTTTAAAGAGTGGATAAGGATAAAATAGTAATTGGAGGAAATAAGTTCCCCCTATTCCACAGGATAACTCTATTCTGCCAAAGTGGCGGAATAGGATGATCCCTTCTCTTACTTTTTGTACTTACCTGCATAGGCTTATTCTAGGCTTCTTTTGGAGTGGTTGGCAGGATATCCCCTCACTTATTCCCTATACCAAACACAGCCTTGGAAAATAATAGAACTGAAAATGGAAGTTCCGTAGAAATTCAATACCAAACACAGCCTTAGAAAAAAAAAAGGGAATCTTATTCGACTCAATCTGTAAATAAATCAGCTCGCACTTTTTCAGATAGAGTCAGCACAGATATTTCAGCAACTTTAAAAGTTTTCAAAAAATAATTCATTTGTCCACTAACTGATATTTAGCTATATCGAGTTAATAAACAAAAGCAAAGTCATTATAACATAGACATCAAGCAGGTTACAAATCAACACTGTATTACAAGTAACTCCATTTAGTTACTTATTCAAGAAGTAAAGTTTCAAGAAGTAACTCCATTTTGCTTCTTGAATAAAATGTATCTTCAATCAATGAAGTGGACATCAAGTGCATAACAACTACATGTGACATGTGAATGATGAGCATCAGTTCTACCTTGTGCAGCCTGTCTGCTTTGAAGGCCACAAAAATAAATAGTTATTTTTTTCTTTCTTCTAACAGACACTAGATATTGAATTGACCAACTATATTAGCACCAGTCACAAGCCCTGCTTATGCGTGTGATTAATGTTTTGTTGGCAACAAATCATAAAAAAAATTAAAGAAACTCCAAATAAATCATAGCTCATTAAAAATTTTCAAGACATAATATAGAAAGCTGACTTGAGAGAAGAAACAACCTGATACAGAATTTCATCGGAAAGTACACACCTTCAGAACATGCCCTCCTGACTTGCCCTTTTACATTTTCCTCTCGCTCACTTGTCACATCTCTCTTACCTCCTCTCTCAAGCCTCTCTTTCTAGCAAACATCAAAATCTTTAAAAGGAATATTCACCGTAAACTTTAATTGTTTACGTTCCAAAATAAATGTTGAAACTAGATCCGTAGAGAACTCTATGAAACCCAACTTATTAAAAGAGAACCGTAGTTCCCAGCTAAAAAAAATATTTTTTACCTCTATCCAATGCAATGCAATGCAATATACATGATTTACAAATAATTCTCTAACCAAAAATCCCAGACATGATGCATATTTCTTGATGGCATTGGGACCTTAGCATGAACCATTTATGCATTAGATTACTTTCCGAAAAAAAAAGGCTCACTTTCACAATAAGCTCCAGCTTAGCACACCGTCCTCTAGTTAACCTCATACCGTATACATGTCTTGATTGATTTTAATACTTAGCAACCAACTCCCAGCAGATCACTGCAAGCCACACCCTCTTTGCCACATAATATATTCTTTTTCTTGTTTTGTCCCTCGCACTTAAGCACATTCTTCACCTTAGAAAACTCCATCAAATTCAGAATCCAAGATCAACCATAACAAGAATTATATTCGTTCATCATAGTAAATTTCAGTTTAGCATTCATTAACCCATATCTCTTCAAGTAAGACCAATAAGCCTCTGTGTGTAATCTGTGCTTGTAGCGGTAATCTATGAGGCCTTCCATCCAACAGTAGTAGCAAGTCATCTCATTTTTCAAATTTTCACATCTTTTTTTCCTTTCATACAAGATGGAATTTCCTTAATATATCTGACCAGAAAGCTACAATGAACCTAAGTATTTCTACTAGCATCCTTTCCATGAAACAGAGTAACAAAGAAATGCTCAAAAGGAGGGAGAGAGAGCAATACCTTATATTCGAATAACGGTATTGAAGATTATCAAGATTCTTGAGCAGATTTCTCTATTCTTAGCCTACTCCATGTTGTTTTCTTGAGTTCAGCACAGAACTTTGCCTTATATGCATGCGTCTAACTAAATGGTAACTCCTTTGTTCTGCAAGATGTTCTCAAATCTTTCTTTTTCTTTATTGTTTTCAAAAGGTTTGCTTCATAAAGACTTCCAAGCACACCACAGCCATCGATCTTTAGTCTAGACTCAAATCAAATAATGCCTCGAGTGATTATTGGAGGAGTCCTTAATTAACTCAACAGTTAGCACTCTAACTCGATTTATAAATCCAATGGCATCAGCAAACATGACAGATATCAAATATATAAGTGAAATTCTGTAGAAATAATTCAGTTCAAATATCGATTAACACATGGACCAGAACAAATAAGAACAAAGAAGGGGGAATTAGAGAGAAGTTCCACTTACCACATGAACATCATCGAAGCCCTCTTCATACTGCCCGCCCAGTTCATCCAGGACAACAAGGCTCCTGCTCTTGCTCTTGCTCTTGCTCTGCCGCTTCCTGGAACGCCCCGAGGGACGCCGCCCTTGCCAGGTGTCCACGAAGGAGCTGCTCAGCTCCAAAGAGCCCGGCGCCGACCTCGACGGCTTCCGGCATGCCGTGATCCTGTGAGCGTCCCCGCTTCCCCTGAAATTGAGATTGGAGTGGGGCAGAGCATCGACGCAGAGGCAAGGGGAGGGATGGGAGTCGACGGCCACGGAACCGATCGCCATCGACCGAGCTCCAGCCATCTCGTCACCAAGAGTAGCTTCCCAAGATCAAATCTTTAGCTAGGACTCAGATGGAGTGAACAAAAACTACAAGAAGGAAAGGAATTGGCAATCAACGAGGGTCAGGAGAGATCTCTCAAGATTTAGTCGGGGGAGAGAAAGGGGGGCACTTTCTTTTCTTGTTTGGTCTTCGGCTTCTTTCCTCCTTCTGGGAGCCCTAGTTTTAAGGTGGGGTTGGGTTTCAACCCTCGCCAAGCAAAATTCTGAGGTCCAAATCGCCTCACCAACCCGGAGAGGGCGAAGATGCTCCTCTCCCTCCGTGGCAGCTATTCAATAGCACGCTTTTCGACGCTTTCCGACCGTCGGGGCTCCATTCGGCGTCATACGTGGAGCCGATTGATTGGGCCGGTTGGATGCGAGATTCTAAAGCGAGCTGGAATGATCTACCAGGTATCTTTCGCGCGAAAGAAGGATTCACCTTCCTTCGCGCGAATCCACCGTTGGATCGCGCAACGATCACTCTAACGCGCGAAAGATGCGACCCGAACCCGGAAATTGGAACTCGAGAAGTCCTCTACCCACGAGAGTGAACTGAAAAGAAGACCCGCTTGCGGGCGCTACGATTACTAGAGGCGTAGCATATTGTCCTTGAGTTGTTTGGTGTAACGTGATTTCTGCGCGTTTAATCAAATATAAGGTCACCATCTTCTACGACCTTTAACACCAAGTTGGACGGCTGCTTCTGTGAGGAGGGGAATGGTTGAGGGGACAAAGCGAACTTATTTTCCCTAGGGACATGAACTAGTTGCTCTCAGCTCAGCAAAAAATACGAAGCACATACCTTGTCATTTGAGCAAATTTACCATAATTTGGACCTGATAATAATAGCATGCATGTTTGCCCGAGATCAATTTTGATAGCGTATGACAAAAGAGCATTCGATAGAGCTAACTTCGTTATCAGAAATTCTTATAGCTCCCTTATTGCAGCAAATGGTATCTGAGTTTTTGATATTATTCCAATGGCAGAATTGCACAATGCATGAGAAGGATGGGCATAAATTGTGAAGACATTGAGGGCTTTCCATATTGTGCTAGAGGGGTTATCAATGTCAGACACCAAATGTGCAAATGATGGCTAGCCTTCGCTTCTTTGAGGTGACGCATATTTTCAAAAAAGCTAATAGCTCTATTAACCGGATGGCTGCTTATATAGCAAAACACAAACACATAGGGACTATGCCATGGGACTCTGCTTCTACTGCCTCCCTTTCACCTCCCAGCTCATGAATCCTATGTACTCTTAACTCTTGTACCATAAAAGAAATATATAATATATCAGCTTTACCAAAAGAAATGGCACTTTAAAAAAAATATACTGCGATCCTAATTCATGCAACAATATGAAATTTGCATCGTATTCAAGCTGATACACTAAAAATATCCAAGTTAGTTAACTACCTTGCAATGCAACTCCATAGCATAATTATTCAACGCATAGCATAATAATTCAACTGCAAGACAGTGTGCCATAGTAGCGCACTAAGGTCATCATTTGACAGCATCATCATAGGCTTGACAATGGAACGTGCAATTGTAGACCGAAAAATATGGATGGTCCAATTCAATTTCATAGCATGCGTGAAGAAACGATATGGTTAAGCTTGTACAGCCGACATTGTAGTACAAGAAGCCTGCTGGGGACAGGACTTACGGTCTTGACACTTTCAGCAAGTAACCTTAACACCTGGAGAGAAATCATGCAACACCTTGATTGGCATGGAAAATATTTGACAAATAGTTAAGAGATCAGTGCCTCTGAGGGCATCTTCACTCTCTATGATGGGTAGATTGATGATTAGTGCTAGCTTCCATGCCTTTCCATTTTATGGCAAACACAGTGGTTCCGAAAATAGTGCTAATGAGGATCGAGTAGCTACTTTGGAGCTTCCTGTGAAGGTTGTATGGGGGGGGGGTTACGGGATGCACATAGTACCATAGAGGAGTGTTGCCTAGCGTTGAGTGAGGGCGACCTCAGTGTGTTGTCTCTTCTGAAGAGGCGCGAGGCGCTGGTTGCCCGACATGCAGCTTGATTCACAATGGAGCCGCAGGGGTTCTGGAGTCAAATCATGGCTGCCAGATATGGCCGGACGGGCACTGTAAGAGCGATTCGCAGCGGGCGTCGTTGCTCATTATGTGAGATCACAAGATACCTACCAACAGTTGTGGAGAATACTGAATGGTTGATAGGCAATGGGTGGAGTATCGATGTGGTTGACGACCCATAGGTGGGTGCCCTACCTTTGAGACTCTAGCCGACTATGGTTGACATTGAGGTAGTGGAGGGACTGCGAGTTTGCGACCTCTTTGTCCCTGGCAGGGCTACTTGGGATGAGGCTAGGTTGGATCATATGTTTGGGACACACCTAGCTGAGAGGGTCCAGTCCCTTCTGATTTCGGGGTATGCGGGTCCGGATACTCGGGTGTAGAGCATGTTGTGTAGGACCAGCATTAGGGTGGGGGAGCTCTCCCGAGTGCTCCGGCCGGAGCATGAGCTAGGTCTGGAGTATGCCTGGGTCTAGGCCTGTTAACGGGCCGAGCTGCTCGGGCTCGGCTCGTTAGGCAAACGAGCCCGAGCCCGAGCTCAAAATGAGGTCCATTTAAATTCGAGCCCGAGCAGCTCATGAGCCTAAACGAGCCCATGACTTAAAGTTTGAAATTCAACAGTCGAGATCATTTGGAAACCAAACCCTGCATCCAACAGGCCAAAGCCCTCCTCCCCTAGCTCTCCCTCTCCTAGTCTCCTAATTTTCTAAACGGGCAAACGGCTAAGCCTCCTCGGCTCCTCTCCAACTCCAAGACAGACTCCAACCATCCTCCATTCCTCCTTCCGGCGGCCAGCGCGGTGCTTCTCTTCTTTCTCATCGTCCTCCTCCTCGGCATCACGATGAGTTCCCTCTTCTTTTCTTACTTCTCCTCATCGCGACGGAAATCTCTTTGCTCCTCTACCGTCATCTCTTTGCTCCATCATCTGTCTGCTTATCTGCTTTTGGTGCAACCTCCATCTCCGTCAGCGACCTCCACTCCAGGATCCTCCACCTCGCCAACCTCCCGATCTGCCGGTCGCCGATTTCAAAATCGCCTGACATCATCGATCTTGGCCATCATCCCCAGCCCTAGCTGGCCCGCCGACGTGATCAAGGACGAGAATAGCTGGACCGACGTCGACTATTGCAAGCATGTTGACCCCCTAATGGATTTTGATGAATACAAAACACTAGAGTATAATTTCCTTTATATTAACAATTTATTTGAGGATTTCAGGTGTTTAACTAAGAATATTGTTAAGAATTGTCAAGGCATGTTCCCATATTTTTCAAGAATTTATTGAAGATTTTTTGAGATAAAGAAAACAGATCAGGGACAGCCGAGACGTCTCCGGTTTGTCCCAGAGACGTCTCTGCCACGAAGAGGAAGAATTGGCACGTCTGGAGACGTCCCCGGCACCTAGCGAGGCGTCTCGCAGGGTTGGAGTCGACTCCCGACTCTGCGGAGTCGACTCTCTCAGAGACGGCAGAAAGGCCGATTTCAAAGGATGCGCGCGAGTCGTCTCCGAAGGACGCGGAGTCGTCGCCACGCATAAAAGACAAACATCCCGAGACGTCCCCAGAAAGCGCGGAGTCGACTCTCTCAGGGATTCCAGAGGACTTGTTTTTCGTTGATAAAACTACAGAGTCGTCCCCGACGTCGCGGAGTCGTCTCCATGCAAAAAGCGCAAACATCCCGAGACGTCCCCGTAAAGTGCCGAACCGACTCTCTCAGAAAAATAGAAAAACAAGCATTCAAGCTTTTCTTCTTCAGAGACGTCCCCGTAAAGCGCAGAGTCGACTCCAAACATCATCAAAAGAATTTTTATACAGCCGAAACGTCTCGCGTTCAAGCAGAGACGTCTCCGGAGCGCCTGGGACGCGACTGACACACTTTTGCAGGTTTGTTTGAATTTCAAACGGTAATATCTTTGTGTCTAACGGATCTATTGCTTGTAGGGCTATAAAAGGGAGCTTTTAAGTGCCTGTAAAACAACTCACCAAAAAAACACAAGATCATTCAAGAGAGAAGAAAGAGAAAGAGGTTCAAGGGAGTTAGAGCTTTCAAGAGGAGAAATCAAGTGCATTCAAGTTTTTCCATCTGATTTCGTGCTCAACTACTCACTCCCACTCGGCATTCAAAGCTCGCATTCAAGCAAACGTGATCCACATCGGAAGAACCTCCATCACCCACGCTTCCAACGGCAAAAAGGGTTCTTCCGGTTTTGTTGTTTTTCATTGATATATTTGCTTTCATAAGAGCTTTCAAATCTTTGTAAAACATTTGATTATTGTGCTTGTTCCAGTCAAGGGACTTGGAACAAGGGATAGGCGTCCCAAGCCTAGGTTAAATTGGGGGATTGTAGGGTTCGTTGTTAGCCCGGGATAAAACAACGAGTTGGGTAGTGCACTCGGAAAACTACCGGACTGTAATCGCTGATTATAGTGGAAATTCTCAAAGGTGTTTGGGGAGTAGATGTAGGAGCAGTGGAAGCTCTGAACCACTATAAATCTTTGTGTTTGCGATTGACTGTGCTTATAACTCTATCTTTACTTTAGCACATACACTTGTGTGTCTTGTTTTAATTAGACAAAAAGTTTTAAAACACCCAATTCACCCCCCTCTTGGGTGACCATCTCTGGGCAACAAGTGGTATTAGAGCAGGTGCTCTGTGTATTCTTGAAGACTTAACCGTCTTTGCCAAAGATCAAGATGGCAACACCCTTCAACAATGTTCCTGCTGAGGGGCAGGGAACCAATAGACCTCCACTCTTCAATGGGACAAATTATTCCTATTGGAAGACTAGAATGAGAATTTTTATTCAAGCACAAGATTATGCCTTGTGGAGGGTTATAATCAAGGGACCACACGAACCATCTCACATAGTAAATGGCATTCAAGTTCCCAAACCTGAGGAGGATTGGGATGAGAATGATAGTAGGATGGTTCAACTCAATGCTAGAGCCATGAACTCATTGTTTTGTGCTCTAGATGTAAATGAGTTTAATAGAGTCTCCACCTGTAGTTCCGCCAAGAAAATATGGGATAGGCTTGAAGTTACCCACGAGGGTACCAATCAAGTCAAAGAGTCTAAGGTGAACATTCTAGTTCACAAATATGAGTTATTTAAGATGGAACCCAACGAAACTATTTCATGCATGTTCACACGCTTCACTGATATAATAAATGGTCTAAAGAATTTGGGTAAATCTTACACTAACTCTGAACTTGTGAGGAAAATTCTCAGGTCCTTGCCAAAAGTTTGGGAAGCAAAGGTCACGGCGATCGTAGAAGCTAAAGACCTCAACACGTTGGCACTTGAACAACTATTGGGCTCATTGATAACGCATGAGCTCACAATGAAGCAACATGAAGAAGATGTGCCAAAGAAGAAGACAATCGCCCTCAAGGCTACTTCAAGTGCTTGTGAAGAAGAAAGCAGTGAGAGTGAAGAAGAAAGTGAAGATAAAGACTTGGGCTTAATAGTAAGGAAGTTCAAGAAATTCATGAGAAGAAAGAAACCCTTCCCAAGAAAGAAGTTTGGAGGGAGAAATGATTGGGAAAAGGAAAAAGAAAAAGAAAGAGACCCAATCATATGTTATGATTGCAAGAGACCGGGACACATCCGCTCTGAATGTCCTCAACAGAAGAAGCACTATGGAAAGAAGAAGAAGAAGGCGTTGAAAGCAACTTGGGATGATAGTGACACATCCTCCTCCGAGGAAGAGAAGGAAGAGACCGCAAACTTGTGCTTCATGGCATTCGACGACGATGAGGTATGTCAAAGCTCAACTACAGATTTTACTTTAGAAGAATTATATGAAGCTTTTCAAGAGCTCATGAGTGATTGTAGTATGTTAGGAGCAAAAAATAAAGAATTAAAAGCCTCCAATCAAAAACTAAAGGATGACATTAAAAACCTATTGATTGAGAAGGAGAGCTATGAAAATGATAACACCATTGACCTAAAGAATAAAAATTCAAAGCTTAGCATTGAAAATGAAACGGCAAAAACACTCATTAAGGAATTAAATCTAAAAGTCAAATTCCTACTCAATAGTAATACCTCACTTGCACAAAATGTTGAATCCCTTAAAAATGATAAGGAAGAATTGGCTAAAGAAAATTTGGACCTTAAAAATGAGGTACACAAGTACAAACCAATTGTGCAGAGATTTACACATAGCTCTGAAAAATTAAATCTCATTCTATCCAATCAAAGAGCTATTTTTAATAAAGCCGGATTAGGATACAAAACTAGCAAACAACAAAAATATCTAAAGAACTTTTTTGTGAAAGCAAAAGATATCAAAACTGAAAACCTACATGCTTTCATTGTGGGAAAAATGGACATAAAGCCTATTCTTGCATTCAAAGAAAGATTCAAACTAACAAGAATACATTTGTAAAGGGTAAAAACACAACTAAAGTGTGGGTGCCTAAGGAAACCAACTACACTAACCAAGAAGGACCCAAGAAAACTTGGGTACCTAAGAGCTTCACGTGATTATTTTGCAGGTATGCCTTGCAGCCGGGAGCAAAAAAAGAATGTGGTATCTTGATAGCGGTTGCTCAAGGCATATGACCGGTGATGAGAGCCTTTTCGTCACCTTGAAATCAAAAGAAGGAGGAGTAATCACATTTGGAGATAATGCTAAAAGTCAAATCATTGGCGTTGGTAAAATCTCCATATCATCCTCCTCATTTATTGATAATGTATTGTTAGTTAATGGATTAAAACATAATTTATTAAGTATAAGTCAATTTTGTGACAAGGGGTTTAAAGTGTCATTTGAATCTTCCCTATGCATAATTAGTAGTCCAATTGACAATGAGATCATACTTATGGGACATAGGCGTGGAAATGTTTACATGGTAGATCTTGATGATCTCACCATGAAAGATGGCCAATGTCTTGTAGCCATGGATGCCAAGGTCAATGAGACTAGCTGGTTATGGCATCGTAGGTTAGGGCATGCTAGCATGGATTTAATTTCTAAATTGATTACAAAAGATCTAGTCAAAGGACTACCAAAAATAGACTTTGAAAAGAACAAAATTTGTGCTGCATGTCAACTAGGGAAACAAACAAGAAGTTCTTTCAAGTCTAAGAACATAGTTTCAACATCAAAACCCCTAGAACTAATTCATATGGATTTATTTGGACCTACTAGAACTGCTAGTCTAGGGGGTAAGAAGTTTGGTCTTATAATTGTTGATGATTTTTCACGTTTTACATGGATTTCATTTCTTGCCCACAAAGATGAGTCCTTTCCCGCTTTTATCAAGTTTCATAATAGGATTTCGAATGAACTTAATCTTAAACTAAAAGCAATTAGGAGTGATCATGGTACCGAGTTTGAAAATCAGCATTTTGAAAAATTTTGTGAAGAAAACGGTATCAATCACAATTTCTCGGCTCCTAGGACACCCCAACAAAATGGGGTGGTAGAAAGGAAGAATCGCACACTAGCAGATATGGCTCGTACCATGTTGTGCGAATCGGATCTACCAAAGTACTTTTGGGCTGAAGCAATAAATACTGCTTGTCATATTTTAAACCGTGCTTTAGTTAGATCTATCTTAAAGAAAACACCTTATGAGTTGTTGAAAAATAAGAAGCCCAATATAAGCTATTTTCATATTTTCGGTTGTCGCTGCTTTATTTTAAACAATGGAAAGGACAATTTAAGTACATTTAGTGCTAAATCAGATGAGGGGATCTTCTTAGGTTATTCCTCATCTAGTAGAGCATATAGGGTCTTCAACAAGAGAACTCTCGTTGTTGAAGAATCCATTATTGTTGTTTTTGATGAAGCTAATGGAGATTCTTCTAGAAAAGAAGAAGATAGTGATGCAGGTATACTTGAAGACAGAATGAAGGAATTCTCCATACAAGACAAACAACATGAGGATGAAATCAAAAAAGATACAATTCAGCAAGATGAAGAAGATCAACCTCCAGCGAGAAATCAAGATCTTCCTAGGGAATGGAGGTATGCTCATGGTCATCCAAGGAATCTAATCCTTGGTGATCCTTCACAAGGGATAAGGACAAGATCCTCCTTAAGAAACACTAGTAATTATCTTGCATTCGTTTCACAGATAGAGCCTAAATCACTAGAAGAAGCCGAAAAAGATGAAAATTGGATAAATGCTATGCAAGAGGAATTAAACCAATTTGAAAGAAATCAAGTTTGGACTCTAATGAAAAGACCCCCTAATGTTTCAATTATAGGCACCAAGTGGGTATATAGAAATAAACTAGATGAAGATGGAATAGTAATAAGAAACAAAGCTAGGCTAGTAGCCAAAGGATATAATCAGGAGGAAGGAATAGATTTTGATGAAACTTTTGCTCTTGTTGCTAGGTTAGAGGCTATTAGACTACTTTAGGCATATGCATGCTTCATGGATTTCAAACTCTATCAAATGGATGTAAAAAGTGCCTTTTTAAATGGTTATATAATAGATGGAGTTTATGTAGGACAACCTCCAAGTTTTGAGAACCACTTACATCCAGATTATGTTTTTAAATTGCATAAAGCATTATATGGACTTAATGATCGGTTCTTTTCAATTTCAAAAATAAACCACGCAATAGCACGTATCCTGTAGGATAGTGATTACGGGTGTCGGTCCACAGGGATTGAAGAATAGGTTATTTTTCTTTTTAAAATATTTTTCTTTTAAAAATAACTCAAAAAGAAGAATTTGCTAACTTGATTTAACTAAATTAAACTATGAGTACGGATTGGAATTTATCAAAGTAAATAGATCTAGGGTTTGGAATCCACCACATAGCATTGCATCAAGGATTGTGTTCTTAATTTTTGTCTTTTGGAGAGGCATGCAATTTTGGCTACAAGCCTTTTAAAATAAAAGCATAAAGAGTGTTAGGAAGATCCATCTTCGGTGTAGCATGAAGTGTCTACCTAAGTATGCTAATCTAGGATGCAGCACACTTCATCTTCCTAGGCATGGATCATCTTAGACTACTTTAGCAAACATGATTAGTAACTAGCATGCTCGAAATTTAAATATCATAAAGAAATATTTCATTGAAAATAAGAATTTAAACAAGCTCCAAAATAATAAAAAAGTAAGAACTACAATTGCCCTGATACATTGCTAGGGCTTCATCCAGCCCTAGATTGGATGTTTAGCCAAGCATGGCTTCCGGACGACCTCCCATCTTCAAATGAAATTGATCAACTCCCATTATTCCCAAAATATCAAAACTATTCTCTTTCCTCCCCTTTTTCTCTCTTTTTTTAATTTTTTTTTCTCCCTTTTCTTTCGGCTGGTGTCTTCTTTTCTTCACCGAAACAGGGGTCTCCCCTGTTTCTTTCTTCTCCACCGAGCCCCCTCTTTCTTCCCTTCCTCCCCTCTCTTATAGATCGCCTGAGCTTGCGTGATGGCTGGATTATGGGCGGAAGGAGAGGGCGGACGCGGTAGAGGGGGAGGGCAGCCGCTGAGTA
The DNA here is from genome assembly GCF_009389715.1 of Phoenix dactylifera. NCBI lineage: Eukaryota > Viridiplantae > Streptophyta > Magnoliopsida > Arecales > Arecaceae > Phoenix > Phoenix dactylifera. The sequence continues at coordinate 1,126,352 of NW_024067692.1, forward strand.
CGCCTCGAATCCGGACGGCTTGGATCACTGGAGGAGCCGGGGTATGTGGTCGCGGGATGTCCGGACGCGGAGGCTGCATTGGTGGGATCGCTGGAGCTCCGGGATCGATCGCGGAATGAAGGAGGCGCGGGCTGAGAGGAGGCATTTTCGGACTGCATTGCGGGAGGTGGATCCGGATTTGGACAGCTGAGGACGCTCCTTGAATCGGCTAGGCGGATCGCGGGATGGTGCGATGGATGACAATGAAGGCTCGGGCTGAGCGGAGGAGGCTGCTGTGAGCGTTGATCACGAAGGAGTGACTTCCGGCTGCTGGGAGGTGGAACGGGTGGCGGATGGCACGCGGTTGATGCGGCTGGGAGGATCGCTCCGAATGGTGGGTGGCCGCGGGATCAACGGGGAGACGCCGGGATTTCGACGCGGCTTGATGGCGGAGCTGGATCTCGGCTGCGGGCTGCGTCACAGGCGGAGGACGAGGCGGAATCGACGGGAAGAAGGGGAACGGCCCGGATGCACTGCGGGGGAGGGGGGAAGAAGATAAACAGTGGCCAAGCCTTTTTTTATATATATATATTTTTTTTTATTGTTATTTATTTATTTATTATGTATTATTTATTTTTTCTCTAACACTGTTCACATGAACAGTGTTTTTACGGAACACTGTTCATATGAACAGTGTTCTCGGCATTTTAATTTATTATTATTTTTTTATAACACTGTTCATATGAACAGTGTTTTAACAGGACACTGTTTATATGAACAGTGAATCGTGAATTTTTAGTTATTATTATTATAAATTTTATATGAAGGCAGATAACGAATTGGTTGGGAATTGACTTTGGGTTTGAGGTGGGTCATGATGGTTGACTTGTCCTTGAGCCCATTGTCATTTAATTCTTGCTAAGCTGCTTCAGATCGAACTCGACCAGACAAGACTAAAGACCGGACCGTGACCTAATAAAAAGGGTTAATCAAACCTTTATCCCATACATAATTAATTATAACTTTCGATCGAATTAGGACCAAAAACCCATTTAATTATAGCCTTAGCTTGATTACAACTCCATTAGGTTACCAAATCGGGTCAACACAATCTCCTCCTTATATGTTTTCATGAAAGATTATAACCAGGAGAGAGACAAGTTTAGAGTCTGTTTTGAGAAAAGAATTATTTACCTCTTACCATATTTTAAATTTATTTCAATGTTTATTTAATTTTATGGTAAAATATATATTTATCAGTTTAAAAATATTGATAAGTGCTATGGAAAGATAACTAAATTATAGATTATTAAGCACTTATCACTTAAGCAAGCCCCTAGGGCATGGTATGATAGATTAATTAATTTTCTAATTGAAAATAAGTTTAAGAGAGAAAATGTAGACAAAATCCTCTTCATTAAAAGAAAAGGGAATGACTTATTGCTTGTGCAAATTTATGTGGATGATATAATTTTTAGTGCTACTAATGATAGTCTTTGTCAAGAGTTTGCTAAGCTTATGCAGGGAGAATTTGAAATGAGCATGATGCGTGAGCTCAATTTCTTCCTTGGGCTACAAATAAAACAATCAGAGGAAGGCATCTTCATCAGTCAGTCCAAATACATCAAGGAAATGTTGGAAAAGTTCAAGATGAAGGATGCAAAGGAAATCAGCACACCCATGGGCTCAAGTTGCAAGCTTGACAAAGATAAAAAAGGTAAAAGTATAGACTGCAAATTGTACAGAGGTATGATAGGTTCTTTACTTTACCTTATTGCTAGTAGACCAGACATATTATTCAGTATTTGCATGTGTGCTAGATACCAAGCATGTCCTAAGGAATCACACTTGCAAGCTGTTAAAAGAATATTCAGATATCTAGTAGGGACATCTAATGCAGGCTTATGGTATTCTAAACAATCTGATTTAAATTTAATTGCTTATTCCGATGCTGATTTTGCCGGGTGCAAACTCGACAGAAAAAGCACAAGTGGTACTTGTCAATTCTTGGGTGCTAACTTGGTTTCTTGGTTTAGCAAGAAACAGAATTCAGTTGCATTGTCCACAGCTGAGGCTGAGTATATTGCAGCCGGAAGCTGTTGTGCCCAAGTTCTTTGGATTAAGCAACAACTTGAAGATTTTGGTATCAAAATGGACAACATACCAATTAGATGTGATAATACAAGCGCAATTAATTTAACAAAAAATCTTGTCCAACACTCTAAATCAAAACACATAGAGATTAGGCATCACTTTATAAGGGATCATGTGCTGAAAAATGATGTATTGATTGAGTATGTATGCACTGAAAATCAATTGGCCGATATCTTTACAAAGCCCCTTTGTAAAGATAGGTTCAACTTTTTAAGGAATGCTTTGTGCTTGTATGATCCTAACAAATAGATTGAACCTGTAATGCAATGCTTTGTAAGCTCTAGAGATACATATGAATGCTACTCAAACTAATAATACACTTCAAGGTCACGTATAGCAAACCTAGTGCCTATGAAAACTTGAATCTATCAAAGTTAGATGACGAATTGTTTGACTTTCCGGAGGATGGTTACCCTCCCTTGGACTCTTCATGGAGATATTTTCAGAGCCTATTTCATAGGCATTCGAAATTTGGTCAAACATTTCTCATTTCAATATTGATAATTCAATATTGATAATTTGGTCAAAAGAAATCACACTGATTATTGTGGTTGAATAAAATAAATTGGGAAAAGATAGAAATCATTCTGAAATTTTTCAGTGCCGGAGACGTCTCTGGCAAATCACAGAGACGTCCCCCCGGCGAGACGTCTCGCATTAGTCACGGAGACGTCTCGAGGACCGAATGAAAGTTTTTAAATTAGGTCGAAACAGCTCGAGCCGTCCCGAGCTGCCTTCCTTCGTCCCCAACGAAAACATAAACCCTAGCCTCCATTTTCTCTACATCACAAACCGAACCAAAATCTCTCCCCATTTCCCTAGATTTCCAATCCATGGCACCTAAGAAAGCTAGGCGAACGGGTGGGAGGCGTCCTAGGGTAGCGAACGACGACGAGGAATGGAAGGAAGAGCCCTCCGCGCCGTCTCCTCCGGTTGCTCCGCCAACCGTGACCCTCTCCTGTGCGAATCGCACAGTAACCACAGGTAGATATACTGATTTTCAGTTTCTAGCTAGTGAGGGGTTCTCTATTGGAGAGAGACTCCGTGCCCAAGGTTAGGAACACCTATGTTCCCTAAATATGTCAACCTATCCCGGCCTAGTGAGAGAAATGTTTAGCAATATGGCCTTAGGGGACTCGGGGTACAGCGGATATGTCCGAGGCACATTGATAGAAATCAATGAGGACATCCTATCTAGCTTGTTACAAATCCCCAAATACGGTGAGGCTCCGACCACACATCTCCAAAGGGAGATTGCCCTAAACCTAATTTTAGGAAGAGAGGACTGCGGCCCTCTTGACATAGTTAAGTCCCAAGACCTCAATGCCGAAATGAGATTGCTTTTGAGCATAGTTAACCGGGTCTTGTTTCCAAAAACCGGTCGCTTCGATTTCGTTTCGGAGCGAGACTTAGCCATCATGCACCACATCTTGCTAGGGATTCCCCTAAACCTCCCTAGGCTCATGTTGAACTACATCTCCATATGTCATAGGTATTCCAGATTTAGCATACCATATGGGATGGTCTTCATCCTACTGTTCAAACATTTTAAGGTTCCAATTCCTGAAAATGAGCCAGAAAAACCTTTGAGAAACACTGACTACTACAATGAGAGCACATTACATAGGATGGAGTTTCACAAGAAAGACGGGTCTTGGGTTAAGGTCTCTAAAAGAAAATCCCAAACCATAGAGCCTGAGATCCAACATCAGAAGCCTGACCACCTCTCTCCTCCACATAGTCCTATGGCCTTTCCTGATGTACCTTCCAGCTCAGCTGGACCATCCACCTCAGTGCCTCCTCCTCCAGTCAGTGGATCATTGTTCTTATCAGATGAGCAGATGCACACCCTAGCATCTGTGATGTGCCAGCAGATGAGGGAAGAGATGAGATCAATAATCTCTGCTGGGTTAGCTCCCATCCGTACCTCACATGAAGCACTCCTAGAAGAATTGAAGGAAATCAAAGTTCAGATAGAAGCTACAGCGTCAGAATTGGTTCGTGTAGCAACAAACCAAACTCTAAGATCAATTGAGATAAAGGCTGAATTGAAGACCATATCGGATGGTCTTCAAGAGTTGACGAGCCCTGGAGGCAATGTGGGCAGTGTGGCTGCCCAACTTAGAGGAAGGATTGACAGGGCAACTCATGAGTTTGAAGTACTAGTGACAGCCTTCAATCAATCTCAGGGAGATCACTTTAGAACCCTAATGGATTCAATAAATGGATTTATAGAGGCTGCTGCTAGGGCTATTGAGCGTGGTCGCCGGTGAGGGACATTTTGTGGACGTCTAGGGTTCATCTTTTTGTAAAACCCTAGGCTTATTTGAAACTTCTTCTTTTGTATTAGCAATCAATACTTGTAATGGCCTTTTATACTGGTAATGGTTTTCTTTTTATCCTTGTAATGACTTCAAATGATTGCAATGATATATGAATGTCATACACTTCTTTTTGAATCTTGGTGTATGTTTTTAATTTTGTGATGTGCCATGAGAATGTTCAAATTTGACAATGTGCAACCACTTTACTATTTTGCCAACTTGTCAATGCATGTGAAACAGGGGGAGCACAACTTGTATTCACTGCATTCAAAAGGTCTGAAATGAATTCCAAACCAAAGGGGGAGTAAAATGAATGCTGAATTCATGGATGGCAATAACTTGGAAATCATTGATTGTTTCATTATAATATGAATGCTGAATTCTAATAGGCATCGCATTTTTAGGTACCTAAGGAAAATTTGTCCCCTTCATTGTTGATGACAAAAAGGGGGAGTAGAACCAATATATGGAATAGAACCAATATATGGAATGCAAAATATAAAATTTACACTCATACTTAAAAGTTGAATTAGAAAAGATAAAATTGAAGAATATTGGCTTTAAGACAATTGCCCTTCTGGAAAAGAAAGGGGGAGTCAAAAAGTATTTAGCTTTCAATTGTCTTTAGCATCAATATTTCATTAATTTACATTTTAACTTGATTCAAATCCAGTTGATATGCCAAAATTGCTCAAGAGCTACTAAGATTAATACTTATGCATAAGGATAGAACTGAAAGTTGACTATATTGAATTATGCACACTGTATCTAGCTCTAACCAAAACATAATACTTGTACATCTGAACAAATACTGTGTATATGTTTAAATTTTAAATTTTGCATATACTCAGTGTTTTGTCATCATCAAAAAGGGGGAGATTGTTGACCCCCTAATGAATTTTGATGAATACAAAACACTAGAGTATAATTTTCTTTATATTAACAATTTATTTGAGGATTTCAGGTGTTTAACTAAGAATATTGTTAAGAATTGTCAAGGCATGTTCCCATATTTTTCAAGGATTTATTAAAGATTTTTTGAGATAAAGAAAACAGATCAGGGACAGCCGAGACGTCTCTGGTTTGTCCCAGAGACGTCTCTGGCACGAAGAGGAAGAATTGGCATGTCTGGAGACGTCCCCGGCACCTGGCGAGGCGTCTCGCAGGGTCGGAGTCGACTCCCGACTCTACGGAGCCGACTCTCTCAGAGACGGCAGAAAGGCCGATTTCAAAGGATGCGCGCGAGTCGTCTCCAAAGGACGCGGAGTCGTCCCCACGCATAAAAGACAAACATCTCGAGACGTCCCCAGAAAGCGCGGAGTCGACTCTCTCAGGGATTCCAGAGGACTTGTTTTCGTTGATAAAACTACGGAGTCATCTCCGACGTCGCGGAGTCGTCCCCATGCAAAAAGCGCAAACATCCCGAGACGTCCCCGTAAAGTGCGGAGCCGACTCTCTCAGAAAAACAGAAAAACAAGCATTCAAGCTGTTCTTCTTCAGAGACGTCCCCGTAAAGCGCAGAGTTGACTCCAAACATCGTCAAAAGAATTTTTATACAGCCGAGACGTCTCGCGTTCAAGCAGAGACGTCTCCGGAGCGCCTGGGACGCGACTGACACACTTTTGCAGGTTTGTTTGAATTTCAAACGGTAATATCTTTGTGTCTAACGAATCTATTGCTTGTAGGGCTATAAAAGGGAGCTTTTAAGTGCCTTTAAAACAACTCACCAAAAAAACACAAGATCATTCAAGAGAGAAGAAAGAGAAAGAGGTTCAAGGGAGTTAGAGCTTTCAAGATGAGAAATCAAGTGCATTCAAGTTTTTCCATCTGATTTCGTGCTCAACTACTCACTCCCACTCGGCATTCAAAGCTCGCATTCAAGCAAACGCGATCCACATCGGAAGAACCACCATCACCCACGCTTCCAACGGCAAAAAGGGTTCTTCCGGTTTTGTTGTTTTTCATTGATATATTTGCTTTCATAAGAGCTTTCAAATCTTTGTAAAACATTTGATTATTGTGCTTGTTCCAGTCAAGGGACTTAGAACAAGGGATAGGCGTCCCAAGCCTAGGTTAAATTGGGGGATTGTAGGGTTCGTTGTTAGCCCGGGGTAAAACAACGAGTTGGGTAGTGCACTCGGAAAACTACCGGACTGTAATCGCTGATTATAGTGAAAATTCCCAAAGGTGTTTGGGGAGTGGATGTAGGAGCAGTGGAAGCTCCGAACCACTATAAATCTTTGTGTTTGCGATTGACTGTGCTTATAACTCTATCTTTACTTTAGCACATACACTTGTGTGTCTTGTTTTAATTAGACAAAAAGTTTTAAAACACCCAATTCACCCCCCTCTTGGGTGACCATCTCTGGGCAACAAAGCAGAACGAGGTGAGTCCTCAATTAAAAGAATCCCATTAATTGATTTTAGGCAGGAGGAAAAAAGGCGAGATTTTGAGGGGATTTTTGGTGGTTTTTTTTTTGAATCTTTTGAGGATTTTTAGATCGGCAGATGCACGTGTGTGCAGCTGGAGAGGGTGAGTTCTTAGCGTCTTCTTGGATTAATTTAATGCTTTCTTGGAAAGTTGGAATGGATTAGAATACAGAGGATTCTGATGTCACCCACCTTCTTCGCCTTTGTTTGGCATTCACTGCACCCATCTCTCTCCTCTCTATATCACTTTTCTAGTGAGCTTTCCTCTGTTCTCTTCATTTTTTTTGCTAATTGAGATTTTTTTTATGAGCATAATGTGATTCCCAGTTGGTTTTGGGATCTGAGATTGCCTAGTTTTGGAATTCTAAGGTATGTTGGAATGGGATATTGATTTCCAAGCCTGTCGTCTTTCTTTAGCCGAACATATGTTTTCTTTTTTGTCTGTGACCAGGCTTGCTGTCATTGCCTTTTTTTGTCTGTGACCATTTCAACAATTGCCAACCCACTTGATGGATCAACAGAAACAAGTTAGTCATGTTCATGGTTTCTACATCCTTTAGTTCTGGGTCGTCATTTTATGGTATAGATGGACGTCCATATTACAATGATGAAGATGGAGCTAGTGGTGCAGATAAAGATCATATGACTTCTTCGCAAAGAAATTTTGGTCCAAGTTCATCCACCTATGAGCAGGAGGTACCTTATTGTTATTCTTGTACTCAAGGTAATGCTTCATTTAGCATTTGTCAGTTGTATTTTTGTACTAATATTGGATGCAGAACCTCTGGAATCTTCAATAGTGAGCACTCAAAATGTTGACATTAGTTACAAGCTTTGCAGATCATTATTTGTCCTTACAGTAACTATTATTTGTTTTGGTCATATAGACTAATCTTTTGTTGGTTTTCAGCTTCCGTATGATGTATATGGCTATATTTTGATTTCTTAATATTCTTATCTTTTTCTGCAGAGACAGATGCTGTAATTTATGCGAAACTGAACAGCCGAATTTGTTCCCTAGTTTTGATGCATAATCTGGTGATTATTTTCCCAAATTATAAGATCAAAGGAAAGACATCATGAATTTAAAAAATCGCATGTAATTGCAGGAATTGGGTTTTAAATTTTAAAGATCTTTTTCAATTTCAGGAGCTAGGCCTATTAGCTGGAACATTGTTTGGAACTTCACTTATTTAGCAATGGATCGCGGCTGAAAGTCCTGATCTTGATAGAATGATAGGATCGCGGCTGATCTTAACGGTCTGGGAGGAAAAACGAGACCTTGTCGAAGTTGGGTCATTGAGCAGTGTTCATCAGCTATCCATCTTCATCTTTGTTTAGTTTATTATACCTTTTTATATAGGCAAGAGCCAATCCTGTTAACATCAATTCTTAGTTGTTTGAAAACAGGTTGGTGAATGCTACTTATCCGAGTCTTTGATTTGCCATTTCGAAACATGCAAATTAGTTCCCTTTCTTTTTTGAAAAAAAACCCTGCAAATTATTTCTTACATTTGCTTTTATAATCTTGTTTTGTTTAGCAGCCACAGCACCTAATTGCTTGTTTGCCATGATACAGTTTGACTTGCGTCCAAGATGGCCGTTGGGTGAGGAATACTCCCAAGGGAAAAGCGAAGCTCGTTCCTTGAAAAGAGCCAGGATACACCCATAGTTGACATCGCCATAATTGCTATCGTGCATCACAAGCTGAACCGATGCATCAAATAGCCAATTTTCTCCTTCCAGGCCACAGGATGTTACTGAAATGGAGCCATGAAGGTTATCAGCTCAAACAACATCCAGAACACCTGGCGGTCACCATAGCTTGCTCATGCAGCGCTCTCTTTGTAAATTAAGCAGCAGGGGACAGTGATGAATGTCTAATTTAAAACTTTCTTGTCCTTTTTATTGGCAGCCAATCTGATGAATACCATTTAAGATGTCTTCGTTCAGGAAAATGCATCTTTTTAACAACTTGTGTTCATACTTTCCCTTAATTTCATGTGACACTTGTATCTGTGGTCTTATGGTACTGCGAGGCGCTGAGCCAAAAAGAATTTATGCTGGCATAATTAAATCTCTCAATCTTGCTCGTCCATTTCCTACTTGTTTATTGTTCTACCACTTTATGATTTCTTTTATATACATTCAAATTATTTCTGTGCTATTTCAAGGAAACAAAAAACAGACCACCGGGCTCGTATCGAGCCCGAGCCCGAGCCCGAGCTCGTATTGAGCCCGAGCCCAAGCTCGAGCTCGGGCTCGAGCTCGTAATTAAAACTAGCTTTACGAGCTCAAGCCCGAGCCCGAGCCCGGGCTCGAGCTCGCAATTGAAACGAGCTTTACGAGCTCAAGCCCAAGCCTTTATTTTGCCAAGCAAGCTCGAGCTCGAGCCCAGTACAGAGCTCGGTACCGAGCCCGAGCCCGAGCTTCTGTGAAACGAACCGAGCCCAAATCTCCCAGGCTCGGGCTCAGCTCGGCTCATTAACAGGCATACCTGGGTCTGGCACCTGGGCCTCCATCCGAGGGTCTCACTGTTCTTATAGAAGGTCGTGTAGGATCAGTTTCCGACGAGAGCAGTACTCAGCGGATGGAAATTAAGGCTGCCCTTGAGTGCAGGGCATGTGGAGCCGATGAGTCGGTGGACCACACACTCTTTCAGTGCACATGGGCGAGGGCAGCGTGGCGTGCGGCAGGGTTGCTGTGGAAGGGTTGGTCTCGGAGGGACTAGTTCTTACGGACCATCCGTTGGTGGTCGGGCAACCTATTGACATGCCAGGACGCGATTAAAGCGACCTGCACAGCATATCAGATATGGCTGGCAAGGAATGCTCGAACTTTCAGTGAGCATAGCATGTCGCCAAGGCTCGCGGCGGAGAGCGCCCGGGCGCAGGCGGTAGAGATTAGTCATGCTTTCTCCTTAGAAGGACTTTTGACAGCTCGGGATATCTGGAATTCCCATTCTACCTCGGCAGCTCCTCGTACGGTGTTCTTCACCTGGGAGCCCCCACTCCAAGCTTCCTCAAGGTCAATTTTGATGGGTCAGTGCTAGATAGAGGCACAAAGGGTGGAACGGATTTCGTCATTAGGGATCCGAACTCCAAGGTCGTGGCAGCGGAAGGCTGTCAGTTATTTGACTGCACGGTTTCTGGTGCGGAGCTGAGAGCTGCCTGGGCAGGTCTTCAACACGCTTAGCATGTACTCTCAGCTGGTTCAATCATCTTGGAAGGTGACTCAACTACGGTCATCAGCTGGATCCAGAAAGGTCCGAGGGTCATTGCTGCTGGCCATCCACTGATTCGATATATCTAGATGATGATAAGGAACAGAAGGATTGCCTAGATGAAGCATGTGTTTAGAGAAGCCAACGAAGCTACGAATTAGCGGTCACCTATATAGCTAACCATGCCAGTAGCACCCTATCGACGAAGGATGAAGAGCTGCCTCAAGAGCTCCGTGATATTTTAATTTCTAATTTTATTGAGTACATCCATCCACGGATTGTATGAATCACCCGGTATAAAAAAAAAATTGAGAGAGAGAGAGTTAAATCCTACAAATTTTAGTGACCCAATCCTAGACAAGTGCGTGTGCGCATGCGCGCGTGAGAGAGAGAGAGTTCAATCCTACGAATTTTAGTGACAGTCCCGAATCCTGATAGCATTAAAACTAGTTTTTGAACAGATTAAATGTCGCGTAACCAGCCCTTTGTGGGGAAAATCGAAATCTGTAAAATGCTTAAGCAAGGGGTAAAATCCAGGAATTCATGCTCTGAATATCATACAAAGACTGTCAAAAAAAAATAACGAAATGTTGGAACCAAGAATGACCATATGACTTTGTTCAGGCTAGAGGGAGCCATCATACAGACTTACCCCCAGCAGCCACGGCCAAAAAAAAAGCATACCCAAGGTAACAGCATCACTATTCAAAGCCTATGCAGTTTGCTGGAAAAATCTACTGTGCTGAACAGCCAGAAGAGACTGTTCGAACCCAAATCTTCAGTTCATATGATAAGGAATAATAAAGGAACAGGTTTATTTAATAAAAAAGGAAGCTCTATTAAAACCAAAGGGCCCTTTGTAGATAAAGTGCAATATAGCAGATGGCCTGCTATATGGCAGGCAAAAAATGGTCCATAGACGATAAAACTCATGGCTCCATCCTCCGGAGCACCATCAGTATTTCACTTAAATTAAATAAAAACCCATCAGCTGTCTATATATTAAAGAACTCTTAAGACAAAGCAAGCACCTCTAATAACAACTAAACATTCAGCTGTCTCTGCATCATCCAGCTCTGATTACCTCCTATAAACCACAACGCATGACAGGCAAAACTGCCAAATAAAAAAGAAACTAAAATTCTCAGCATTCTAAGCTTCCACTCCTTCAAGATCCTCGATAACAATCGCTTTGGTGGGCTTCGCAAGGTAATCCGTGTACTCCTGGAATGGTGACTTGGTGAAGCGAGTTTCTCTCCAGAAGTCAGGTGTCAGGAATCCATAGGTCTTCATGAGACAATCAAAAGTAGCCTGCAACAACATTCATCACATTTTATATCACATCAAAACAATATTAAATCAATCCTAAACTAAACTGTATGCAAATGCGACACATTCAGATACTTATGTAGAGGTTAATAAATGATTTGGGTTAAATTACCACATTCATAGGAACATAATCATACACATAAAGGTATTCATGTCAAATGGTAAAGATGACAACATGGTAACCAACATGTGAACATATGATAGCACCATCATTTTCAATGGCTATATAAACAGAAGATAGAGAACATATACTTCAGTGTTCCACCTGAATGTCATCAACCTACACTGCTCCCAGGGTTGGGTAGAATTTGCATTGAGATGCCTAGCAACCCAGATGCAACCAGAAGCCAACCTGCTGCAGCATAACCTAGTTCATGCCAAAATTTTTAAATATTTATATATATGTAATATGTTTTTGACCATACAAAATACAAACACAACAAGATATATAATAACCAATTTATCCCTCTACAGATTATACACCATTCAAACTAACCTAGCAAAATCAACTAGACCTGACTACTTGTCAATCTAACGCAGCCCTCCCTTATTTAGCTTACATAAAGTTACGTAGAAGAAATTGCAACACAAGGCTGGGTTGGATCAGTTAGGTTAAAATATATAGAGCTCAAGTTCCCAAATATCCAGCCCTGCCAGAACCCAGAACCAGGCCACTGAAAATTTCGAGCCTGTGTTCCTTCAAATAGAATATTAACACTTGAACTTTATTAAATGATAAAGTTTAGTGAACTCCTTAGATCATACTGTCCTCTGATGTACATTTTAAAACAAAACCGACTGTTTTTTAAAATTCTTCATAACCTTAATGCCCCGAACTTACCCCTTCATAACCATTATTAGCTTCAATCATAATTTTCAAATCCACAAATGCTAGAATATATAAGATATTAATTTATCATGCAAAAATTGCCATAATATTCTCTCACACTAATCTTCTTACATTGAGCTCATAATAGGCAGTCTAAGATGATTAAGCTGAACTCTTCAAATTGACAAATTTCTTTCATAAGGTTGAGAAAATAGGAATAACACTCTATGTAGGTTCAATAATACATGTAATCTCGACAACTAGAAGGATTAAATCTTTCTAGTGCGAGTTTGATTTAGACATCATGAGCTTTTATTAATTCCATTTTACATAATAAAAAAATTTAAAACACACTAATTGCTTAAAAATACTGACGAGGGTTACAGGAGAATACATGATAATCAAAAACCTAAAAAACAGGAAGAAAAATTTTCAATGGAACTTTAGAACACATATTATAATGAAGAAAGAACATGATGTAACATTAAAAAAAAGGATAGAAAAAGGAGGCTTCTCATTATCATGAATAAAGATAGAAGCCCCAAAACATAGCCTCATACTGCATAACAAGCATGACTCCTCATAAAATATCACGAAAGGCTTTCCAGCTTTGTTTCTCCGTGCATCGTACTAAGCGAACTACTAGCAGTACCTCATGCAAACTTCAAACAAAAAAAATAAGTTGATTGAAATACAAAAAATACTCGATAAAATTTAAATTAGATGCCACTCCTCATGCTAAATGCTCATTTTTAGAACCATCCAAAATCATTCAATAATAGAACCATCGTCTAAGAGTGCAACAATGAACAAACATTATCAGTTGATTGAGAAGTAAGCTGCATTGAACATGAGCTACGCAAATCAAGGTAATATGACACATGAAACATGGAGATGAGTTTCAACAAGTGGCTAAAAATGACCATTTCTAATTATTTAAGAAGCTTATGCCATAAATATGCAAAAAGACTAAAGAATATCCACTACAATGACAAACTAGTTGGCAAATTTTCATATTGATATAGTGGGACGAATATAGGAGGAAAAAAGGCATAGGTTTAGATAAGTAACTAACATCAGATTTCTTTAAAAGCCTATGACTCAATATTGCCAAACACCATTAATTTCAACAATTGAATAAAATCATGAAACATAGATTTCCTCAAACGAAATTATCCATGAGGGCCAGTCAAAATCAAATCAAAAATATCCAGACTCCAACATGCAACTCTCTAATAATAAGATTGTAGTGCTGAGATAAATATCAGATTCACCAGCATTTCTTCTAATTCCTGTGCAAGTGTCTAGCTTTTATTGAAAGTACAATCATTGTGAATTCCAACACTGAAAAAACAAGCTTCAAAGATCAGAAGCAACACTAAAGTAGCACCACCATGTAACAACAGACAGAACAACTAAGTTAAGTGCCTAAAAAACCACATATAACATTTGCAGACAACAGCAAAAGAATAAAAAAACATACCTTTTTTCACTCTAGTACCCTTAGCTTTTATTTTCTAAACCACGCAAAGTCATGAAAGTCGTTCTCAATTTGCATCCTCCTTTCAAAATTATTCATCAGATGGAAATTTACCACAAACACTTTTGATGACCAAGGAGAACTCAATCCAATATCAAAGCTCCTAACTCTAAATCAGACATATAGAATACCATCAAGCATATCGTTAAAAACATTGTTCCAAAACATGCATCACATTACATAATACAAACCAGATGAAATGTAGCTAACCCGATGCAAACACATCGTTGCCAATCCAATTAATAATAAGTTAAAATAAAAAGTCGCAGGTATAAAAAAGGAAAAAGGGCATATTCAGCACCTAATTACTTCAACCAATCCAATAAATCAATAGAAGTAAGAAGACAAACAAAGAAGTAATCTTTATCATCCAAACCTTGACAAAGTTCCCGAGGGTCTTGGTGGAACCACGAGATGACGTGAAAACGTCTTCGATCCCTGCGAACTGGAGAACCTTCTTGGGGACACGGGCAGCAACGATCCCAGCACCACGAGGGGCCGGGACCATCCGAACGGTAACCGACCCGCACTTTCCGGTGACCTTGCACGGCACTGTATGGGGCTTCCCGATCTTGTTCCCCCAGTACCCCCTTCTCACCGGGATCACCGAAAGCTTGGCCAAGATGATAGACCCGCGGATGGCCGTGGCCACCTCCTTGGAGCACTTGACGCCGAGACCGACGTGGCCGTTGCCGTCGCCGACGACGACGAAGGCCTTGAACCGGGTCCTCTGGCCGGCGCGAGTCTGCTTCTGGACCGGCATGATCTTCATGACCTCGTCCTTGAGCTGGGGACCGAGGAGGGTGTCCACGATCTGGTGCTCCTTCACGGCGAGGGAGTGGAGGTAGATTTGCTCGAGGCTATGGATCTTGCCCTCCTTCACCAAGCGGCCGAGCTTGGTGACGGGGACCCACTTCTCCTCCTCCTCGCGGCGGCCGCGCCGGCCGCCGCGCCGGTCTCCCCGCCCGCGGTCGCCGCGGCCACGGCCTCGGCCGAATCCACGGCCGAAGCCGCCACGGTCGCCGCCTCTCTCCGCCATCGGGGGTGTGGGGGATGTAGGGGGTTAGGGTTTTGGGTGGAGTTGGAGGAGACGGAGCGCCCGAGGGTATCGTGGCTCGATGTTGGGGAAGAGGGGAATTTATAGTCGGAACGCTAGGGTTTTCTCTACAGGTAACGCCAATGTAGGGCTTCGATTGGGCCGGGCCGGGCCGTAGATTGACAAGCTTTAGACCGGATAGTTATGGGCCGCATCCAAGCTTTATTGATGGGCCCACAGGTATCAGTATGCCGCGCTGCTGCCACGTTCGCGATTAGATAGACGACTTAGGCCCTGTTTGAGGGAGCTGTTGGAAGTAGAGCTGTTATAAAAAGCTGTTTGATGTTTGATAACTACATTTGTAAAGTGCTGTGGTACTTTGTTTTGTGTTTAATAAACAAACTGAGAAAGTACTTTTATATGATAAAATTACCATAAAGAACATTGCATAGTATTATACAACACAACATAATAAAACATAACATAAATTAATACATAAATATACGATATAGTATAATATTATTGTAATATAAAATAATATTATATTAATATAGCATAATAGTAATATAATTATTAGAGTAAATTAATATTTGGTAATATAACATAATATTAAATTATTTAACATAACATATTAATGTATTATGATATAATGTAATATATATTATATTTATAATATAATACAATAATAAAAGTATAAAATATTATAATTATTAGCATAAATTAATTTCTCATAATATAACATAATATTAAATTATTTAAAATAACATATTAATGTATTATAATGTAATGTAATATAATACAATATTTATAGTATAATACAATAATAAAGGTATAAAATATTATAATTAATATTATAAATTAATTTTCCATAATATAACATAATATTAAATTATTTAAAATAACATATTAATGTATTATAATGTAATGTAATATAATACAGTATTTATAGTATAATACAATAATAAAGGTATAAAATATTATAATTATTAGTATAAATTAATTTTCCATAATATAACATAATATTAAATTATTTAACATACCATATTAATGTATTATGATATAATATAATATGACATTATATTTATAGTATAATACAAAAATAAAGGTATAAAATATTATAATTATTAGTATAAATTAATTTTCCATAATATAACATAATATTAAATTATTTAACATAACATATTAATGTATTATGATATAATATAATATGATATTATATTTATAGTTTAATACAAAAATAAAGGTATAAAATATTATAATTAATATTATAAATTAATTTTCCATAATATACCATAATATTAAATTATTTAAAATAACATATTAATGTATTATAATGTAATGTAATATAATACAATATTTATAGTATAATACAATAATAAAGGTATAAAATATTATAATTATTAGTATAAATTAATTTTCTATAATATAACATAATATTAAATTATTTAACATATAATGTATTATGATATAATATAATATGATATTATATTTATAGTATAATATAAAAATAAAGGTATAAAATATTATAATTATTAGTATAAAATAATTTTCCATAATAATTTTCCATAATTTTTTATAAAATAATTTTCCGCGGTCCAGGGGCTCCTCTTCATGGTCCACGCTCGAGGAGGACCTCAGCGTGGGCCGCGAGGTTGATGATAAAAAAAAAACAATAGATTGATTTTGGAAGGTATGGAAAAGGATTAAAATTTTTTTCTTCTAAAATATGGTTCAAGAGATGCATACAAAAATTGAAAAGAAAAATACCTTTTCTTCCAAACATAGTTTTTCATCTAAAAGTACTTTTGGAGGGCCAGAAAGTGCTTTCTGGCCCTCCAAAAGCTCCCCCAAACAGGGCCTTATTACTCACGCAAATTAAAGTAGGAATTGTGCCTAATCCTTTCATAGGGTTTGATCAACACTTCATAACAAGTGCCACACAAAGAATTAATATTTACAGATCGGTAAGGTTTCAGCAACATTGAAAACAAACATAATAAATATTGTTTTGCAGATTCTGTTTGAGTTATCGGTGATGAGTTCGATGAAAGAATTATGCACCAGCTATTATAAACTTTTGCATTAGATTTCTGTTTCTTCATCATTTTTCATTTGGGAAAAATTTCTACAATCAATTCATCCGGTATTATATTAAATCCTAATTAATACACCGGCAAAGCTTAGGCCCTGTTTGGGGGAGCTGTTGGCAGTAGAGCTGTTAGAAATAGAGCTGTTGGAAGTAGAGCTGTCTGAAGTAGAGCTGTTATAAAAAGCTGTTTGCTGTTTGGTAACTACATTCGTAAAGTGCTGTGGTACTTTATTTTGTGTTTGGTAAACAAATTGAGAAAGTACTTTTGTATGACAAAATTACCATAAAGGACATTGCATAGTATTATACAACAGAACATAATAAAATATAACATAAATTAATACATAAATATACGATATAGTATAATATTATTGTAATATAAAATAATATTATGTTAATATAGCATAATAGTAATATAATTATTAGAGTAAATTAATATTTGGTAATATAACATAATATTAAATTATTTAACATAACATATTAATGTATTATGATATAATGTAATATATATTATATTTATAGTATAATACAATAATAAAAGTATAAAATATTATAATTATTAGTATAAATTAATTTCTCATAATATAACATAATATTAAATTATTTAAAATAACATATTAATGTATTATAATGTAATGTAATATAATACAATATTTATAGTATAATACAATAATAAAGGTATAAAATATTATAATTATTATTATAAATTAATTTTTCATAATATAACATAATATTAAATTATTTAAAATAACATATTAATGTATTATAATGTAATGTAATATAATATAATATTTATAGTATAATACAATAATAAAGGTATAAAATATTATAATTATTAGTATAAATTAATTTTCCATAATATAACATAATATTAAATTATTTAACATAACATATTAATGTATTATGATATAATATAATATGATATTATATTTATAGTATAATACAAAAATAAAGGTATAAAATATTATAATTATTAGTATAAATTAATTTTCCATAATATAACATAATATTAAATTATTTAACATAACATATTAATGTATTATGATATAATATAATATGATATTATATTTATAGTATAATACAAAAATAAAGGTATAAAATATTATAATTATTAGTATAAAATAATTTTCCATAATAATTTTTCATAATTTCTCATAAAATAGTTTTCCGCGGTCCAGGGGCTCTTATTCGTGGTCCACGCTCGAGGAGGACCTCAGCGTGGGCCGCAAGGTTGATGATAAAAAAAAAACAATAGATTGATTTTGGAAGGTATAGAAAAGGATTAAAAGTTTTTTCTTCTAAAATGTGGTTCAAGAGATGCATACAAAAATTGAAAAGAAAAAAACCTTTTCTTACGAAAGGGAGTCTGACGGCTAGGGTTCTTGGCTCTAGCAGATTTTTAGGTTTATAAAGGGATAAACTATGTAATTATGTTATTTTAATATGGGCATTTTTGTCAAAAAAAACAGCTTTCCAAAAAAGCTGAAACAGCTTTATCCCAAAAGCTCCAAATTGGAGCTTCCTCCCAAAAGCTGTTTTCAACTTCCCGCAAAAGCTGAAACAGCTTTTTGAAAAATTTACCAAACACAGTTTTTCATCTAAAAGTACTTTTCGAGGGCCAGAAAGTGCTTTCTGGCCCTCCAAAAGTTCTCCCAAACAGGGCCTTAGGCTTTAGAGGTGCATTAGATTTAGGTCTTACCTAGGTATTTAAAGGACCACCATGCCTCGCAGCCTAGCACCATGTCGGCCAGCTTTGTGATGGTTCTCGCTCTAGGCTACGTAATTCTTCAGCAGCTCAATGTATTTAGGGGCCTAAGGCGAAGTCAAAGGCCCCAACATGAATGCATTTGGGAGCCTCAATGCATAAATAAGGAAAGAGATAATAAATTTCTTTAAGTAAAAAATACGTTCCAACATAAATGCATTTGGCGGCCTAAATGCATTTATAACTATAAGGATACGTAGCATTTGAGGCTTCAATGCATTTATAACTATAAGGATACGTAGCATTTGAGGCTCCCAAAGCCTCCAAATGCATTGGGGGCCTCAATGTATTTAGACGCTCATCTTGAAACTCACTATAACAAATGTATTTGGGGGCCGAGGTTTTTTTTTTTTTAATGAAAACGGCAATTCACATAGCTCTAATATGAGTACATCCTGCCAAGTCACCAGAAAGTAAAGAGTACAAAGAAAGGGGTATATTTACTGCAGATGTCCAGAGAAACTCTCCAGTATGTCGGGCGACAAAGGAGGCGACGTAATTTGCTGCCCGGTTCGCCTCCTGGAATACACATGCTGCCTGAAAATCGCTCATCTCCTGAACCAGTCTGTAAGTCTCCCGAAGCCAGGATTTTAGGCGGCCGCCTCAGTCACCTAAGAGTTAAGCCAGCCCTAAATTCTTTCCATGCATGAAGGTGACTCCCGTTGTAGCCCTTTTCTTCCAAGGAGTCCTTTCTACGGGTCATCCTTTTCATGACTTGAACTCCAAACATGAGGCTAGCTCTGATATCAAAAGTTACGACCGTATCCAATGCATAGAAAATGGCTATGCATTAGAGTTGTGTGAGATCTTAAACAAGTATGTATTATATCGGTCGCAGTAGGGAACCCAGGTGGGCACTAGTGGCAATGCAAGGAAAAGGAGGAGAAATAGCTAGATGGTCAAGGACACACATTAACTGTGGAATTACTTCGACGATATTTGATGAGCAAACCAGATCATGCGTGCATACATCCTTGGTATTACTTAATGAGCACCACTTTTTTTTTTCGAGTCTGACTAAAGCACCTTCCCACCACAAGCGCTAGGTGGAGACTTTGTGCAATCCGACACTGCGTTATGATTATCCTGCGCCTTGAAAATAAGAGGAGTTATAGCTTAGTATTCTGCAAGGCATGCATTTAAAACACTGACAATGAATTGTGTCTATAGTAATAGAATTGAAAGAAGTAATATTATTATCATTCCTGATGAATGATAATTAATTATAGAAGTGTTGGCCTGGGTTTCTTGTATGCTACACCAACGAGCCTGCCTCCTACCTGTCTGAAGTATGCAATAGTTTTTACCAACATAGGAATAGCAACTTGAGATATAGAGTGGCACATGAATTTTGAGCGACTATGAATTGCTAAAAGCTATTATATTATGGGATGATATTGATGATATTCTGAAAATAAGTATTTGCCATAAAACAAAACCTCTAGGGTTTCGCATTCTCAAGCTATCTGTGTCTATGGAGCCGATTTCACGAAGCAGTTGAGAAAGAAATAGCAACGAATTAACTCAGTCATGTTTGCATTCGTTAGATTGTAAGGAAACATGTACATCAATGCTGTAGTTAGACTTCCACATTTTAATAAAATCGACTTTTTTTACTACACATAAAAGCAAGTGATGAGAGGAGAATTTTGTTGACTAATCAGTATGAACCAAGACCAGGCCCTACTAGGGTTATTCGGCATTAAATTAAACTATCTATAATGGTGTAGGAGTCAGTCGATTCAACCAGGAAAAAGCATCGGTCATCCTCAACAGTTATGGCCAAATTGAATCAACAATGACCAATCAAAGTCAACCATATGTCATTTTGATCAAACAATTCATATGTCCGCTAAGGTAATTATTGAACAATGTACAAAGCAAAACAGGTTGGCCGGGATAACCTCAGGAGGGTAATTGAACACTCTTATTTGCAAGGTGACACTCTTCCACTAAAAGACAACCAAACACAGATTTTGAAATTTTAGTTTCTAATTACAGGCAACCAAAACAACTAGTTACTACAGTTGCACCTGCTTGCCACCAAAACAAGTTATGCCTGTATGCAGTTCCAATTACGATGCAATATCAGCTACAACCTAATGACCCTTGGACTCCAAAGAAAATTAAGCAGTAGGTAGCATCTTCCTGGGCATGATTAATTGCTAAAAAAAAAGAGTCATATTTGTTGAAAATCTATATGCAGAAAGAACTCAAAAGCAAAGTGTAAAATCTAAACTTTATCCAAGTCCATGGGAGTACAAAGATCATCAAACAGAAATTGAGATTCCATCACAGTCGAATCATTTTGCATTATTATCCACCAACTGAACTGCACTGATTTTATGCTGTAGCATCCAGTTGCATGTACTTACCAACGCCGTCAGTTGTTAAACCCCACTGGACTCGTCAAACAACACGACACAGAAGGTTAATTTGACTGGGTATAAATAAGGGTTCAGCTTCTCCTACCCAACCTCATGCTGCAGATAACAGAGCCCATTATTTTTTCCAACAACATGCCCCTCCCTTGATTAAGTCGGGAACGCCAACAGCATTGCATCTTCCACATCGTAAAAGAACAACACTACACAAAGAGAAACCAGAAGTCATCAACAGAGAACCTCTGAGGAGAACAGGGCAACAGGAGCTTCTTGTTCATGCCATTCTTCAGCAACAAAACTAATCCAAGTTGAACTTGATGCAAGGAAACAGTTCAAAAGCATGCTTGATTGGAGGAATCAGCAATCTTCAGAAGATGACTCTATACAGAATGAGTTATTTTTTGCCTTAGCTTTGCTCTGCCTGCACAATAAAATGGCTAAACTTGTGATGAAATAAACAAGGAGGGCACCAATGCACCCATGCTACCAGGGAAAGCTACTTGCAGTCAGAACATACAGGTGACAACATTTACAGCAGTGATGCAGATAAGAACATGAAGGTGTTATAGTTTTGCCTCTTTATGTTTCTGAGAGCTTAAGCGAACTGCCTGCTTTCCAATCTCCAAGGTCTTGGAACTTCCATCATCTGTACGAACTAATAAAGATGAAATGCCTTCAACAGCATGACAAACCACTCCCTTGTGCCTACATTACAGACACTTACACTTTACCCAACAATTTGGGACATCTCCATAAGTGGAGCACCACCTCAACTTTTCTGCCTCCCATCGAGGGAGTATGATGCAGGTGCATGGACGTCATACAGCTTGCATGCCATTTTCAGAGTACTAAATGGCCAAATTTAGAAAAGTTATTGACATAAAAGTTTCAAGTCTCTCTCTCTTCTTTCCAACAAGCCTAAGAATATTAAAATTCGAGTAATGGTTGGAAAGTTATAGGTATTTTAAGAGGCAGGTGTCTTTTGACCTTTTAAATTTTCCAAGAGAATTTAGTTTTGGCTTTGATATCTTTTATTGTGTGAGTTACCCATATTAAGGTGACTCTTGGCCATTCATTTTCTTTTGTCTTTTCATGTTACCCATGACTTGCCTATAAATAGTCATGAATTGTAATGAGGAGGCATCCAAATTTTTGAATGAAAGTTATTTTCCTCCTTGTACAAGAAATTGTTCTTGTCTTTTCTCCCACTTCCATTGGATTGCAAATTGATCCAAGCGGTATCTAGTGGTATCAAAGCCAGGTTATCATCTCTTGACATTTCGAGAGGAAACCTATCACATTTCTCGTGGTGGTGGTGACGCAAGCTTCAACCAACCATGGCGAGCCGAGGCAACCTAGGTCCTTCTAGCGATGAAGAACCTCGTAGAGAGCGAGATCTTCGCGACATAGAGAATGATGAGTTACGGCGGCAATTCCAAAACCTTATCGAAAGGTTGGCTCGTTATGAGCAAAACCCAAGTAAAAAGGAGGGCGGCACCACTGAAGAAGATCGCAATACCTTCCGTGACCAAAGTTCACGTCATGGTAGGAGGAGCAATTCTTCTTCATCTCACCAACATCGTCATCAATTTCGATTTCCATACATCAAGGTAGGCATTCCTGAGTTTGAAGAAAAAATGCAACCCGACATCTTTCTAGATTGACTTAACACTGTTGAGCGGATCTTTGACTACAAAGAGGTCTCCGATGAGCTTTAAGTGAAGATCGTAGCTATCAAGCTTCGAAAGCATGTATCAATCTGGTGGGAGCGCCTCAAGTTGAAAAAAGCAAAGGAGGGCAAAACCAAGATCCGTACTTGGGAGAAAATGAAGAAAAAGCTTCGCAAAAAGTACCTTCCCGAAAATTACCTTCAAGATGCATTTCTCACTATGTATCAATTCACTCAAGGGATGCGAACCGTGGAGTACACTGAAGAGTTCGACAATCTTATGGTTCGTTGTGGTGTAGCAGAGCCCGAAGAGCAAACAATAGCTCGTTACCTTAGCGGATTGAGGCGTGACATCCATGATATGGTACACCTTCATTCTTTTATTTCTCTTAATGATGTTATTAAACTTGCTACTAAGGTGGAACGCCAACTTCAACAACGGCAAGAAAATGGTTCAACAAATGCTCCTGGAGGCCGAAATTTCAAGCGTGAGGGCATTCCTAACCGGGGGAGTGCATCGCAATCTCATTCGTCCTCTACAGTCAAGCCAACCACAATGGTGAAAAAAAATGCTTCATCTTCTTCTCGGCCAACATCATCTCGACCTCAATGTTTCAAGTGTTCTGGCTATGGGCATATTGCTTCTGAGTGTCCAAATAGAAGAGTGGTTTCTCTTGCCGAAGAAGATGATGGTGAAGAAAATGAATCAGATTCTATATATAATGAAATTGAAGAAGACATCACATATAGTGATCATGGTGAAGCTCTTGTGGTCCGTCGAACCCTGAATCAATACGAAGCAAAAATGATCACATGTGGCTCCGGCACAACATCTTTCATATTCGATGTACGGCTCATGACAAAATTTGCAATGTCATTATTGATGGACGAAGTTGCGAGAATTGTGTCTCAATGGAGATGGTGGAAAAGTTGAAACTCAAGACAGAACCTCATCACCACCCATATTCTCTTTCTTGGCTTAAGAAAGGAAATGAGATAAAAATTTTCCAACGTTGCCTTGTTCAATTTTCAATTGGAAAAAATTACCGTGATGAAATATGGTGCGATGTGGTTCCTATGGACGCTTGCCATTTACTTTTAGGGAGGCTATGGTTATTTGATAGAAGGGTTGTTCATGATGGATACAAAAATACTTATGCATTCTTGAAGGATGGTGTCAAAATAACCCTTGGGCCTTCAAAAATGGACAACACACCCAAACCCTTTAAGGGAGAGGAAAGTACCTTTTTGTCCATGGCAGAATTTGAAGTTGAAATTCGAGAAGCCTCCCAAGCATATTCTCTCATAATGGTGGAATCTAACCCGGAGGGCAATTTATTTCCACCCAAGATTACTTCTTTTTTGCAGGAATTCCGAGATGTGACTCCTGATGAAATTCCTTCTGGTCTTCCATCAATAAGAGAAATTCAACATTGCATTGATCTTATGCCAGGTGCAACTTTACCAAACAAGGCGGCATATAGCATGAGTCCCAAGGAGCATGAAGAATTGCAAAGACAAGTGAACGAGTTGGTGGCCAAAGGTTTGGTACGTGAAAGCATAAGTCCATGTGCGGTTCCTGCCTTACTTGTCCCCAAAAAGGATGGAACATGGCGCATATATATTGGTATCCGAGCTGTTAACAAGATCACCATCAAATATTGTTTTCCTATCCCTCGGCTAGACGACATGTTAGATCAACTTGCCGGCACTTGCATCTTCTGCAAGCTTGATCTTCGAAGTGGCTATCATCAAATTTGCATGAGACCGGGTGACGAATGGAAGACGGCATTCAAGACAAGAGATGGACTATATGAATGGCTTGTGATGCCATTTGGGCTCTCTAATGCACCAAGCACATTCATGCGCCTCATGAATCAAATCTTCAAGCCTTATATAGGTAAATTTGTTGTTGTTTACTTTGACAACATTTTGGTCTATAGTAGAGATCAAGAGCAACACTTAGAGCATCTTAGACAAATCTTTATGATGTTGCGAAAGGAGAAGCTCTATGTCAACCTTCGCAAATGCGACTTCTTGACCGATAGCCTAATATTTTTGGGTTATATGGTCACCGCCAACGGCATCAAAGTTGATCCTAAGAAGATTGAAGCTATCTCTAGTTGGCCGGTACCTCATACCATTCACGAGATCCGGAGCTTTTATGGGTTGGCCACATTTTATCGAAGGTTTATACGGCATTTCAGTTCTATTATGGCTCCCATCACAAATTGTTTGAAAGGTGGATCCTATCAATGGACTATGGAGGCTCAAGAAAGTTTTGAGAAGCTTAAGGTATTAATGACAACGGCCCCTATCCTTGCCTTGCCAGATTTTGAAAAAGTTTTCGAGGTGGATTGTGATGCCTCTAATGTGGGCATTGGCACGGTGTTTAGTCAAGAAGGACGCCTTATTGCCTTCTTTACTGCCAAACTTGGAGATGGGCGAAAGAACTATTCAACATATGATAAAGAATTTTATGCTATTGTTGAGGCTCTTCATCATTGGCGGCACTATCTTGTGACTAAGGAATTTGTTCTCTACTCCGATCATGAAGCCTTGCAATTCCTCAATACTCAACACAAGCTTAGTGCAAGGCATGCCAAGTGGATTGAATTTTTGCAATCTTTTACCTTCACCATCCGTCATAAAGCCGGAAGTCTCAATCAAGTTGCGGATGCTCTTAGTCGAAGACATGCTTTGTTGTCAACCTTAGAGATTAAGGTAATCGATTTTGATTTCATCAAAGATCTCTATTCTAATGATGATTATTTTGGCGAGATTTGGGCTCGATGCAATGATGCTTCTCATGAAGATTATTCAATTCAAGAAGGTTACTTGTTTAAAGGTAACCAATTATGTATTGCTAATTGCTCTCTTCGCCAAGCAATCATCAAAGAAGCCCACAATGGAGGACTTGGAGGACACTTTGGCCGAGACAAGACTTTAATCCTTGTCAAAGAAAATTTTTTTTGGCCGAAGATGAGAAAGGATGTAGAGAGATATGTCAACTTACGTCGAACATGCCATATTGCCAAAAGCTGAGCTCAAAACACCGGCCTTTATACTCCTTTTCCTGTACCTCAAGCTCCGTGGGAGGATGTAAGTATTGATTTCGTTCTTGGTCTTCCTCGCACTCAACGTGGAAAGGATTCGGTCATGGTGGTTGTTGATCGATTCTCTAAAATGGCACATTTTGTACCTTGCGAGAAGACCTATGATACATCTAAAATTGCTGACCTTTATTTTCGAGAGATTGTCAAACTTCATGGCATCCCAAAGACTTTCACTTCGGACTGAGATCCAAAATTTGTAGGACACTTTTGGCGGACTCTATAGGCGAAATTGGGCACCAAACATCAGTTCAGTTCTTCTCATCATCCACAAACCGATGGTCAAACGGAAGTAGTGAATCGAAGCCTTGGCAATCTTATTCGAAGTTATTTGGGCAACAACAAGAAGCAATGAGACTTAATTCTTCCTCAAGCGGAGTTTGCATACAACCGCTCAAGTAGTTCTACTACCGGTGCTAGTCCTTCTGAGATCGTCTATGGGTGCAATCCTAATGGCCCCCTTGATCTAGCTCCCCTTCCTCATGTTGTTCGATTTAGCGGTGATGCAGAAGCAAGGCTAATGAAATCAAAAAGATGCATGAGCAAGTTCGATCCAAGATTGAAAAGAGCAATCAAAAGTTTAAGGAGAGAGCTGATAAGTATCGACGTTCGGCATCATTTAAAGAAGGCGACCTTGTATGGATTCATCTTCGTAAAGAACGATTCCCCCATGAAAGATATAGCAAATTACAAGATCATGCCGATGGACCATTTCGAGTTCTTAAGCGTATTGGAGAAAATGCCTATCAAATTGAACTTCCTGGTGACTATGGAGTTTGTGCTACCTTCAATATTTCTGATCTAATTCCATATCATAATAAAGAAGAGGCATTGGACAACTCGAGGACAAGTTGAGCTTCAACCAGGGGAGTATGATGCAGGTGCATGGATGTCATACAGCTTGCATGCCATTTTCAGAGTACTAAATGGCCGAATTTAGAAAAGTTATTAACATAAAAGTTTTAGGTCTCTCTCTCTCTCTTCTTTCCAACAAGCCTAAGAAAATTAAAATTTGAGTTATGGTTGGAAAGTTATAGTATTTTAAGAGGCAGGTGTCTTTTGATCTTTTAAATTTTCCAAGAGAATTTAGTTTTGGCTTTGATATCTTTTATTGTGTGAGTTACCCATATTAAGGTGACTCTTGTCCTTTCATTTTCTTTTGTCTTTTCATGTTACCCATGACTTGCCTATAAATAGTCATGAATTGTAATGAGGAGGCATCCAAGTTTTTGAATGAAAGTTATTTTCCTCCTTGCACAAGAAATTGTTCGTCTTTTCTCCCACTTCCATTGGATTGTAAATTGATCCAAGCAGTATCAGAGTAGACTACTGTCCTGTGGCAAAAATATTCGCACAAGGACAGTGACAACATTGTCTAATAAAAAAGTTCAGCTATAATGCACGGGCATGAATACAAGATATGGATATGGCAATATGAATATGCTGATACGGCAAACCTCGAAAAAGTAGGATACAATATAGCTAGGATACATCAATTGGTATATATTTTATACATTCATAAATGCATAAATACATAAACACACACACATATACAATAATAACTATGTATACATGCATGTGTTTATATGCGTGTAAAAAATCATCTAAAGATAACAATAAGCTATCAAAATAACAGCCCCTACGATACGTGATAGCATCAGTTTTACAATCTTATTATTTAGTCATCACCCAAATCCATAGAGCCCAGTTAATGCTTTATACTTTAATATTAACATCATAAAATACAAAATTGACCATGCATCATTAAAAGGTTGACATTAGAAAAAGAAGAAAACACCATCCTCCTAATTTTTGGAGGCATTAAATAAGTATCTCAATGAATAAAAGGTACACGGTACCGATTTTACCGACGTACCGGTGGGCATCGGTACCGGTACAGTACCGAACCAAACCGAGCCGAACCGGTACTGTACCGATGGGGCTAAAAGCCAAAAAAAATTTGAAGCCGGTACGGACTGGCCGGTTCAGGCCGGTACGGTTGGATACCGAAATATGTAGTTGTACCGTATCGGTAGGATCCAGTACCGGTATGTACCGACCGGCACCGACCCGTACTGACCGGTACGGCAAACCATGATCTCAACTGATTCTCAAGTGTGTTATCTGAAGTAAATTTTGAATAATAAAACACTTTACAAAAGTATCAGACATGTATCCGAGAAGTATCCAGCAAGTACCGCCGTCTAATACATATCCAATACAGACACGACATGTGATTTGAAGTATCTTTTTCGGAGTTACTAACTGGTAGGTTAAATCATGGGATGCTAAAAGCAGCCTTTGATCTCGTGCATGGGATTCACCTTATTTATTTATTTCAAGGTTTCCATCTTTATTACATGGTTCAATGATAATTGATAGAAGGCATGAAACTTTCACACACATCCATAAGATAAATATATGAATTTTCTGCAACATGTTTCGGCATGCATTAGTGTTTGCCAAGAAGGTTAACACAACCATATATCAAGATCATATAACAAACCATCCATTTCTTATGTAGCATTAAGCAGCACTTTTCAGATTTTATTGAATCTAATGATAAACCAATGAAGAACAGAAAACACAAGGTTTCAGTTTTTGTCTTAAAAAAATGATAAATTGAATGGTCCAGAACGCACGCATAGCACAATGTGGCCTCTACACTATAAGAGGATAAAGGTTTTCAGCTTGTCTCTGATATCAGTCCCAAAGAGGAATATGTATTATTCATCAAATTTCTATAATAAGAATTGAATATTGTGTCAAGCTTTTACAAGTCAAAATACTATGATTGGATGCAAGGTATTCAAGAAAACTCACCCAGAATTCTCTGATGCTTCATGAACTTCGACTCTTTCCAATCGCATCCTTACCCAGCTTCTGCAATGTCCAGTTTGCATCACCAACTTCATCTATTGGATCTTCCTGATTCGGCTGTGCCTTGTTATCATCCACCTGATTATTTTCTTTGTGAAACAATGGTCTCTTTCTCTTCGATCTCTGCCCTTTGACAGGATTCTTCTCCTCTCCTTCACTAGGTGCCCAAGAGTTTCGATGTTCAAAAAACGGGTTCTTGAATTTTAACTTCAATAATGGTTTGGGATCATCGGAGGACTTGGAAGTAAACGGTGATTCAGCCACATCATGGATTTCACTTTGCAAATTAACAGTTGTATTCAGAGAATTTTTCCCTGGCAAATCATCATTATGTGTCCATGTGGTCTGAGACCGAGTCTTTATTGCAGGGTCTACCTCTGTGCTTGTTTTTCTTATTATAAGAGGACTTCTGCAAGCAGTCATAGGTTCACACTCAGCAATATTGGCTCTTCTTTTCCTGTGTGTCTCGGATATCTTTCTAAGCTTTATCACACTATCTTCTCTATCTCCATGTCTTGAACTTTTAATCTGAGTTGAGTTTTCAAGTTTAGCCCCTGAAAATATTAGACTCTTATCTTAAGAATTTATGCCTAAGAATTTAGTCGATTAAATAACATCATGAGAGGGTTGAGAGCTTTCACCCATCAAACAGGAGCAAGAAGGTACTGAGAAAAAATATCAAACGAAAGTAGTTTCCTTAAAACTTAATGCAGGAAAAAAACAACACTACACAAGAAACAATCAGCTACCACATGATAACATTACCTTTTCCGTCATGATTTCTGGCAATTACAGGATGAGAATCAACTACATAGTTCTTAGATTCTTTCATTACTAGCTCGCTCATGCCTTCACTTCCTGCAACCAAGGTAAAGTAATTGCAATTGAGATGACAGTTAAATAGACGATTTAAATTTCAAAATGTAGGTTCGTATCTTTGTTTGCTATTAATACAACGGCTCAATATTCAAAAGCCAAGTAAAAAGGCAGGGATAAAGAAATTTACAAGTAGTTTTCCAAGGAAAAAGGGAAGAAGAGGAAGAAGAAGATGATGAATCAAGTAAATTTAGTATAAGTTCATTTACAAGAATTTTTTTGCTGAAATGCGTCGATTGTGGTAAGTTATCATAATGATAAATCAGAGTTGCCTGATCAGTATGGTGCATGCAATAGCCAAAGCTAAATCTGAGTACATTATGAATACCAAACAATTCAACAATATGACCAAATAAAGTTAAGAAATGTTTTGTGATAAGCTTTCACATTATTGAAACCATGAACTTGTCAAAATTGCACATGCTAGGGGCAATAGAAGTCCCAAGTGGTCATACTATACCATTAATCAGCTTCTACTTGATCCCACCAGTAAGCTCTTTTAATTTCAGTCAATAAGGGACAGTTTTAACCAATATCTTTCAGATAGGAGAGATAATGCTTTAAAACGAAAAAAAAAATAAGACTTTGGATTGAGAACATTTGAAAACAACTTAGTATGTAACTTGGAAAAGACTTATGGAAGATGAATGGAACGATTTCTGACGATTAGTATTTGTCGCGACAAGTTCTAGCAAACAGTGATGTAATGTCATGCCTTGGCACAATATTAACTAGATAAAAACAAGCATGTCAATTTCCAAACCAGGTGTAAAACTTGAGAACAGAGAACACGATCAACTGAATAACTGGTCAGGGAAAGGCACATACCTTTGGAGGCATTAACATCTTGATCCTTGTGAAAACTTGAAGCGTCAGACTTAGGGGGTGCATTTCTATTTTTTGCGCCAAAATGTATGACTAATTTAGTTCCTTTCACAGTCTCAGTTTTGCTCGATTCTTTTCCAACTCCCTCTTTCACATGCAATCCTGGTGATTTGCTACATTTTATATGGACCTTAGGCATCTTATCAGAGTTGTTACCTACACCTTCCTCAATAAACATTTGGTTATTACTTCCCATTTGATCAAAAGAAGATTTCCCCTTATCATTGCCTAGACTTCTGGTCAAAGGAGATGAGAAGTAGGCCTGGGCATCATTTCTGTATGGCTTTGTCTCATCAAACTTAGGGTCTCTGAGGCTGCTCTCCGGTGATCTCACCACATGCTGCCTTTCATTATGTTGATATGGCTCTTCAGGCTTACCAGAAAATTGCACCTGATGCCCCTTACTTGTATATTTCTTACTGGACGATCTTTTGGAGAAATTTATTCCATGTTCTTTAGAATTCTTGCTTGCTTTATCAGTCAAAGATTTGACAGAAATTTTTGATGATCTCCCATAATCATTCTTTGGTATAACTGGACTAGTTTCTTCATCATCTGAGTAGGGACAAATAGAAAATATCTCCTCCTGAGTTGGCAGTCCAGCAGCAGCTCTCAAGCTTGCAGTTAGATCACGGTCAGCTTTATCTCTCCTCCACCAAAGCTCTCGAACAGCATCTTCCATATCCTTGACCTGACCATTATGTAGTGCATCAGTTATAACACAAACAGGCTCCAGCAAATTTTCTTCCAACTACAAGAACAGTAAATGTCACCTGGTAACAATCTCCACGACATGCAAGACATTTGTAGTACAAGTTTCCATCTGCCTGGAACTGCTGATACTTTTCATCACTGCAAGAAATGTAGAACTGAGACACGAAGCTGACAATTGTGCTCTTCAAATCTAATCATAAGAAAAGATAATTCTTCTTCCAAGAAACTATAGTTTTAGAGAGGCGGTAAATAAGACAGTCAACTCGTGGATGCATCAAATGTGAAATGCAATTAAAGTTGGGTCCAGGACTCAGGTTTGCTTCCGATACATTATCACATCAAGAACAGTTAATCTCTTTATATATATATATATATATATATATAATGTCCATGCTGCAAGAACCTTTCAGACAGTATTAACAGTAATTTATTAGGAAATAAATTGTACCGAACCATTCATGATACTGACCAACAACCATGTGTTGATTTTGTCATAGTTAACAAACAATAATAGTAATTCCATTGCTAATAGGTAGAATCCCTTGTGTGCTTTAGACACGACGGAAAGTGGATGGAAAACTGCAGCTTTGAGGGAGGCTGCACACCTGTGTATAATTTCTTTTTAGGAAAGCCTGTTCGCTCTTTGTTTTCTGAATTCAGAGTTCAGAGTTGTGCCAAGTTCCTTTAAAATGCGGAAGCTCTTGGAGTCCAACACACACATGCAGGACTCCGAGGCCTTCCCAATATACATACATAAATAACTCCCAGTATATATAGAGATATACATAGTCCCTATACATCCATAGTCTGAACAGAAAATGTCACTCTTTAAGAAGTTAAATGAAACAGAATGAGAGATGAGGGTGAAAAAAATGCTAAAAGGCAGTAAGCCATTAGACAATTTAATACAAACCTGATGCCATCACATACACAGTGCACCCATTGTTGACAAACATCACAGCAAACCATGGGCGTCATTTCAGAATCTCTGTAGACCTACAAAATTTAAACATGAGAAAACTTGGTCACTCATTAAATCTATATGGACATACTGGTCCACCTTCATGCATTACCAGCAAACAAGAGAAGTAGTTCAGAAAAGGAAAGGGGAGAACATATCTAAGCTTGAGGTACGCCTACATCTTTGAGGTGTCTGTATCTTTGTTTTACAATATATCAAAATGTCTTTGAAACAAAAGCAGCTAAGCATGAAAACCAAGCATATATACCAAAAGCCCATTATCTACCAGAGAAATTTTCAATCACAATTTCAACAATACGAACATTTCCAGAGACAGTAATTCTGAATTTCTGTCTAGGGATATTTCAATAGAAAATCAGTTTGCTTATGGTTCTAAAAACATCGACCAGTACCTTCAAACAAACAGGACAATATTTTCCCTTCACAAACAATCTTCCACAAGCATCGCAGCAGGTATACCCTAAAAACCACCTGCATGACCAACAAACACATCATGCCATGTGAGAACAAGTTACTAGACCAACATATACACTGATTACCTTAACTTTGTTGTTCAAAAACACTTCATGCATCAACAATCCAACAAAAGAAGGCTAAAGCCCCCTGACAGAACACAAAAATACACAAACCTTAGGACAAAAATGAACAGCCAATACCTTGTGCTAAGTCCACTTCCAGGGACAGTAGATCCACAGCTATGACATCTTGTATGTTTTGGACATAAATAAGGCCCATGACTGACGTTCTGAATTTTTTTCAAAAAGAAATGTTAGTTATTTCAAAATTTTCAGACAAGAAAGCCAGAGAACTGAATTCACCTTGTGTGGAGGCTGTTGACAATAGCAATGGTAAGCACCATCACACCTTTTACAAAACATTAACTTAGTGGGATCACCTACTCTTCGACAAATCTGAAGAACAAAAAATTTAACTGACATCAACACCTACATGAAGTTCAGGCCCCTGGTACTGGCTACCTGATTACTTTCAGTACATTTACTTAGAAGGAAGTAAATTTGTCTTTGTAAGCAAAACTCCAGCAACCTGCTGGGAGTTGATCAATATGGAATAAACATCCATGCTATGCACCAACAGAAATAGGCAAACAGGATAGTCATAAGGTTTTTATGGCATACATTTGTTAGCCAAACCTTGGAAGTGGCAAAAATTAACAGAAACTTATTGTTGTGGGTTACTTTCGGCTTAGTTCCAGATGAAACTGATTTGATTTGGCCCATTTCCAGCAAAAAATCTCTCTTTTGGCCTTAACTTCAGAACTTGACTCAAAGGCCTTTATAGAAAACATCCATGTCTCCTTTTTTTTGTTCAAATCACATATTTATCTAAAGCCATGATTTATAACATGGAGCAACTGAGGCTTCATACCTACCATATTAATCAGTGGATCTCTTGAGAAGAAAGCACTTAATGGAGGATTGAAATTTGAACAGTTATCAAAAAGTTGTGTATGTTCGAGAGTCTCTTCTCCCAAGAGGCAAAATCTGAGCAAGTTACTTGTCTAACCCACCTCTTCTTGTTTGTAACTACATGAATACGTATACTTACCTGTGAACCATAAGAAGATGTATACCTGCTGGGAATATTTAATACTTAACACCATCTTTCTCCTCCTATGATGAAAGAATACAAAGAAGCTCTCTCGTGAATTCCACCCCAAATATCTAAAAGTTTGGTATCATGACATAAGGTTTGGTAGATATTAGATAATAAAGAGAGAGTAGAAGAGCTCAACAGCCTTCTCACACAGCAAAGAACTACTTGAGGTGAGACACAACTCCTGAAGCCTAAGCATCAAAGAAGCTTCTATCTTTCATGAACTTATCCAAAACAAAATCAGCAGCAGTAAAAAAATAACAACTGGAGATCATTCAGCAAACTAGTAATCAGTCAGAAGAGAGTAAAGAGTCTTTCCAACCCTCGAGAAGTTATAAATTCCAAAGAGGAAAATCTTAAACCATAATGAAAAGCAGTAAACAAAATTCCATCAACTTGGGCCAAGTCTAAGAGTAGACTAAAACTAAAATGCACATCCTTTATGTGACTCACAATGCATCATTGTGGTTTTTATGTATAGGTTAAGGGCTACTACCTTGGAGAAACAAAGAACTAACCTCACAAATGCGGCAAGAGGGGCATGCCCATGAACTCCAATGAAATAGATCTGCAAGTACAGCACGTTCAAGTACGTAAGTAGATGTAAATGGTTTTCTAAAAGAACTGAGAGGTTAAATCAGAAACCTCTATGTTCAGCCCAAACTTTCAAGCAACTTCTATGGTACTTCTTATGGCAGAATTTGCATGGCAGCATCTTCATAGCTCTTTCGCTGCCTTCACTCTCACCAGAGAAGCAAATACGGCACATAACCTTGATTGAAGAACATTGATCTTCTGTAACAAGAGTATTAGCTGCTTCTCCTGGTACCTCCTGTGACAACACAAGGATCTTTGTCAACCTCCTTCAAAAGGATCATCTACACTTTCAAAAGAAATCATTAAATGGAAAAACTAAATTCTTCAAGTGATGCTTCACTCAAATCAGATTGAAAACTAAATTACTAACATCTGGATTTCAACATAGTAAGAAATCCGTTAACACACTGAACTATTTGATAAAGCAACATAAGGATGTTAAAATCAAATTAGGTACATCTTCAGGATAATGCAACCTGATCCTTATAACAAAGTCAAGAATGTTTCATTTCAATGCATAAATGCTCTATAAAGTTATAATAACTAGCACCAACATCAAAGTTGAAATTACTTACTAAGATAAACTCTCTACAGTAGGGAAATGAGATGAAGGAAACGAAGCAAAGCTTGCAAATTCATATGTTGCAAGAATAACTTCCCACAGGTAAATAGTTACAGAGCTAATTTAATCGTCAGTTATTTGGAATTTCATTCTCAAGTCAAAATTATGACGAGAGATTCATCAACTACGAAATAAGTAATGAGACAGGTATTAAATGCTGGTCAGAATGTTGAATAAAAAGCAAGCTGATCAAATAGTTGGCTGGCATGCCTAATTGCCTAACAAATATGAAGCAAAATAGGAGGGGGCATTTCTGGACTAAATCTGACCCAATATCCAGCACCACTGCAGAATGACCCAAGAAGATAAATGAGTCAGTTATGGATAGAACACCAGTCCAATGAGACAATCACATGTCAATATAAAAATGCAGTAGCATTGCAGTAGTATATCTGCATATGTTGCTAATATTGAGATATCTTCAAATCATAACTTATTTTAGGAATTTTCTCACAAATCCCAAAATAAATGAATGATAAGTTTCATTCATGTAACCAAGGACCAAACAGGGAAAAAGTGGGCAACACAGTCGAGTAGCATTCAAGAGACTAAAAAAATCTGTAGTATATTTCAGTAAATAAGGCTAACTCAATCCAAATTTGAACCAACCCATCCCATCAACGACCCCAGCACACATTGATTCAAACAGAAAAGAAGCCAAAAAAAACAACAAAAAGAATGGCGTCTGAAGACTACCCAAACCTGTTTATCAAAACAAATATTGAAGCACAAATATCATAAGACAGACAGATAAGACATCAGTTAGGGAGAAGTGTTGAAGTTCCCCACCCAATACAAATGTGACAATGGCCAGTAGAACTTGGGTCCACTGTTAGGCACCTCTCTTGTGATTCCATGTGCTGGGGAGAGGCTTCCGGTTAAAAACCAGATGGTGGCATTCGCACCATATTTCTCAAATTAAAAAAGAATAAGGTGACAATAGTTTAGTAGAAAATTGTGTATAGTTTGGATGCCCAGGAAGTTGCTACTGGATACATAATGTGGGAGGCTGATAAAAGTTGAAGGTTTGGACAAATATAGGTATTGATTTCAAGACTTCTCCTATTGCTTCTTAAAGAAATGTTGTGGTAAATAATTACTTTGAAGCGAAAGGTGAAGCCATGGTCTTTTCCATGTCCTTAAAAACAAAACTAAAGGCCCAGCGTAGCATATTTACTCTTAGGGTTCATCTGGATGGGATATGTCAGATTACGAGGTAATTTGATGATTCCTGAGAATCATGTATCTAGGAAAATGATTGCGGAGAGAAATAAATTTTACCACATTTGGTTGGTAAAAAAATTACTCGAGAAAATAGCATCAAAAAAAGATTACTATGTTGATTCGATGTAATCTTATATAAGAATATTGCCAAATTTCCAACAATACCCTTAAATATACAATTTAGGTAATAACATTTCTTTATCAATCCATTTGTTGGTCATTATGGCTCGCACACATAAACACTATCAATATTGGCCATTTTGAATATTGAAATATATTTACATGAGTTAATAAATATTTTTTTAATTAATTATACATAAATTAGAAAATATATTTATTATTATAAATAAATTTTAGTATGTTTTGGTATATAGATAAATATATTAAATATAAATAAATCCTATGTTAGATTTATCGACAATTAATAAATATTTGTTAATTATTTTAATAAATATATTAATATTAAATATATATATATATATATATTATTTTTATAAATATTAGCAATATATATTATATTAATATAATATAAGTGAGAATATTTCCATCAAGAAATGATATTTTCAAATTACCGCCACTCAATAATCCAGCATGAAAAAACAAATACCACTTGAGGGTAGTATTTGTCTTGCCTTTTCTCTCAAAAAAAATAGACATGGGACTAAGGTCAGCGGAACCGATACCGGGCACCGTACCGGTTCTCTGGCGATAGAGTCGGTACGGGCCATGTCGGGCCTGTACAGCAGAGGAAACGGCACGCAGACTATAGAAAAGAGAAAAAGAGAGAGAAGGGGGAGAGAGGGAGAAAGACCGGCGGAGGGTGGCGGACGCCGGCGGAGAGCCGGCCAAGGCCACAGCCGGTTCCTCTATTTTGAACAAAACAGGGGTCTAGCCGCGGCCTCGCTTCCTACAGCCTCGGTCGGGCTCCACCGCCCTCCGTCGGCATCCCGCCCTCTCCCTCCCCCTCCTCCGCTCGCTCTCTCTTTCCTTCTCCTTCTCCGGGTCTGGCAATGAAAACTGTTGCCGGAACCGTACTAGTGAGCCACTGGTACGGCTTGGACCGGTCAGAACTGCCCGGTTCGACATGGTTCCACCGACCTTGCATGGGACCTACCATTTATTTTACCATCTCTCTCATCCACTTTTTATATAAAAATGGTAATATGACATGGGATTTATTTTTTCATGCCATATTACCCGCAACCAAACGGGCCTTAGTGCTTTGGTGGCATTTAAATGCCTAGATACCAAATTTATATAATATCTCTTTCATATGGTTGGTAAACAAGATTTTTAAAAAATCAATATCTCGGCCATCTCGATGAGTGGTTGATACCAAGATGAATTAAGGTCTTAATTTACCATGATTAAGTACCTAATTTATGTCATATCTCATATATGGTTGTTAAACAAGATTTTTAAATACCGATTCTCAGCCATCTTGATGGGTGGTTGATACCAAGAAAAATCCAAGGCTTAATTTATCTCAACCAAGATAGAATTCAGAAAATTTGGAAAGAACTGAGATATTTTATCTGCTAGTGTATAGGAATTAGAACCAATACACTAAAATATCATTAATACGAAGATTTAATATCTTTTAAGGTATTGTTTTTAATCTTTAATGGTTTATTTAAAGCCATTTAAAAAGACCAAAAAATCTTCACTAATCTATTGACATTGTATTTGAACAATATTTTGAGTTACATTGGCCAACGTAACAAGGGCAAAGATTGAGTTTGTGATGAAATTGTTTGCGTATAGTATTGATGAATTCCATATATTAGTACAAACTGATATCTTGGTCAACATGAAAATTATTGGTAGTAAATATAATGTTAAGACTTTAATTTAACTAAGGAATGGGTGGAAGAGGGGATGGAAGAAGTAGAAGGGGCTTGAGAAGCACCTAATCTTGCAATCTCAATACATTCAGGATCATTGAACAAATTTTGACATCTAATCTCGGGATGTAGTTGGAGAATTCAATCTCAACTCAAATGTTAAGAGGGTTCTCTCCCAAATTATCAAGCCAACTGCTCCTCCCCTCCATATAAGGGTTACCCTTGTATATCATACTCCCCCACCATCCTCATTTGATTTCTCATTTCTACCAAGATATGGGCAAGTTCGCTGCCCATGAGGGTAAGATGAACTTATTTTAAATATTTCTTTACTAATAGGAAAGGAGAAACATGGTCAATTTTGATCTACTAAAAGGAAAAGTGAGCAAAGAAAGAAACAACCAACAATATATATAATATGTGTGTGTGTATACAGACACACACACACACAGAGATATACATATACGCGCACGCGCAAAGGAGACAACCAGCAATATATGTATATGTACAATTGTACATACATATATACATATACACATATAAAGAGAGAGAGAGAGAAAGATTGGATAGGATTGCATCAAGAGAGTAAAGTACATTAGGATGGGAATATTATTGACAAGAACAAACATGGAAGTTTGTTATTTCAATTTCACCCATTAAAAATAATCTATATATAGCAACGTTTTAGCATTGTAAATAATTGCTTTGTCATTATAGGCAAAGTTAACCCAATTTTTTGCTTCTTAATGTAGTTGGCGTACAATCATATCAAGATCATGTCACAATGTAGAGGTCCTAGAAGATTCTTTTTTTGATTTATTTTAAACATTAAAATAAAGTCAATGAATATGACGAGTGAATAACATGATTGAATTATATTATAGTAAATAAAAAAAAAGATATAAGTTCACTTTTTAGTAATCCTGTACTCATCATATCCAAAAAACAAGCATTGTGCTTAATTGTTTAATATAGTCGTATACTGCCATATAGTCCATAGATATCTCAAATTGACTCCTAAACAATGTATGTTAAAATAAGCCTAGAAAAGAGAAGCGACATGTCATCATCTTCACTGTCATCATCATCATGTTCAAAGTACAAAACTGTCTTCTTTCTTTTGTTTCTTGAGAAATAAAATTTTCTTCCTCAACGAACCATACAGGACATTAACATGGAGTTTTCTCACATGTAGAAAAAAAGTATGAACCAAGATCTGTCGTACCGACTGTACCGATGTACCGGTGGGCACCCGTACCGGTTCGGTACCGGTTGGATCCAGTGCCGAACCGGCCAAGGAAAATCCACGAAGCCGACGCGCGGCCAAGGAAGAAAAAAAGCCAACGTGCAGACGCACGCGCGGAGGTCCACGTTAAATGCCACTCTGTGGCATTAAATGGCCCACGCGGGGCATTCCGTGTGGAAGTGCTGCCCTATGCGGGCACAGTTCCCAACGCAGGATACTGCGCATGGACTTTTTTTTCTTTTTTCTTTTCCTTCTCTTCGTCCTTCCTGAACCTTCTCTCCTCGCCTTTCTTCTCCACTCTCCTCCTCTCTTCTCCTCTCTTTTCCCCCTTCTCCTATGAGCAAGAAAGGAAGGAAGAAACTGACCAGGAGGGGGGTGATCCTCGTCACCGTCGTCGGGGTGCTCGGGAGGGGGTCAGCCCGAGGCTAGGTGCGAACTGTGAATCGGTACTCCTCTTTCTCCTCTTCTTCCTCTTCTTTCTTCCTCTTTCTTTCTCTTCTTCCCTCTTCTTCCTCTTCTTCTTCCCTACCGGTGCGAAACGTTTTCAAAGGCTGTACTGTACCGGTCACGAGCGGTACCGGTACAGTATAGGCCGAACCGGCCGGTACGGGCCGGTTCAGCAGACCTTAGAAAAAACCAAATCCTAATTTTGAATATAACCAACAAAATATGTTTAACAATGAGTTTTCACCAAATCCTTTAGGTAGAAGATCATAGAAGAAAAAGAATCTACTACCAAAAGTGATTGCAGAGATATCAAACTCTACTTCTAGGTCTTAGCTTCCAAATAACTAAATATCTTTTTCCTTACCGGCCGGTTCAGCAGACCTTAGAAAAAACCAAATCTTAATTTTGAATATAACCAACAAAATATGTTTAACAATGAGTTTTCACCAAATCCTTTAAGTAGAAGATCATAGAAGAAAAGGAATCTACTACCAAAAGTGATTGCAGAGATATCAAACTCTACTTCTAGGTCTTAGCTTCCAAATAACTAAATCTCTTTTTCCTTACTTTTGAAATTTAATATCCCTTAGCATATTTATAATTTTATGTTTTAAAAGCTCATTAATGATGAATGTGTCATTCTAAAAGTGAAATAAATCAAGTGGATTGTAAAAGATGGATCATATAAATGCTTTCATATGTAATAAGGAGATCTAGATATGGATCTGATGATCCAAGGATTGTATGATCCATTATCCGGGTCTCAAGTTCCAACTCTGGATCTTATGATAAAAATTGATCCTTATCCAAGGACCCTCTCCAATTTGGTTCTTACAATTGATTCCAGTTTGGCTTTATATTCATGATATCAATTTTTAACCAGAAATGCAATAACATTCCCTTTTAAGCAAGACAAGTTGTGGTCTGAATGTTTGAAACAGTCAAAGATTCAGCCAAGAACACAGAGAATATAATATTTAACACAAAGGATCCATGGCCAGCCATAAAAACAAAAAATCATTGGTTACTTTTCAGCATGGTTAGTGAGCATCATGCTTTACAATAGAACTTCTCTTTTAGAAAGATCCCGATCAGGAAAGATCTCGAACTTAAATTCAAGGTTTGAAGTACCATGGTATGGGCACGCACTAGCCACGTACCAACACAGTATGAACAGCAGTATGCCCCCATATAGCCACATGATTCGTAACGTCAATATGGGACACTACTTGGAACACCTTGGTAAGGGAGTTCCTTACTGCGGTAAGGTTGGTTCTTCAAACACTGCTTAAAATTACTACAAAGGGTGGCACTTTTTTTTCACGTATTTCATTTCAAGGCATTTGCGTGTCTCTTAATGAAATGATATGACATGAAGACACTCTCATGATGAATAGCAGGGCCAAAAATAATCCAATGAAGGCTACATGTGCAGCATGGGCCACTACAGAAGAAATATTTATTTGAGGCATCAC
The DNA here is from genome assembly GCF_009389715.1 of Phoenix dactylifera. Classification (NCBI taxonomy): domain Eukaryota; kingdom Viridiplantae; phylum Streptophyta; class Magnoliopsida; order Arecales; family Arecaceae; genus Phoenix; species Phoenix dactylifera. The sequence continues at coordinate 1,167,622 of NW_024067692.1, forward strand.
AATCAGTGAAGGGGTTGTCAGGTACTCAAGTCGTCTTAAGTGAGCATCATGCATCCCAACCATGTATCTTCGACACCTCTTACCAAGTACCGGATCACAAGTTTGCGACCATCCGTCTAAACCGATCAAGCATACCGAGCTCACTAGGTTTACTACAAACAAGGTTTTTAAGGCATATTCAAAAAGCAGCAGAAATATAACTTATCAACAAGAATATGTCCATTTCTCTGATTGGCTAGTTCTGATATACTGTAGATGCTTAAGGGTTTCATCATAAATATACAAAAGATTCATTTTCTAAGCCTGAATTGGAAAAATTTTCACAAAAATATCTTCTGTAGATTGTTCAACAGAGGGGCTGACACCAGCATGCACATCGCTTGAGTGTTCCTTTACCAGACTATATCAAAGTTACAGATAATGAATTTCAGTATGAAATAGCATAATAAAATAAGACTGTTTTTTGACCAGATTCTAGGTAATAATGCACATGTTGTAGGAAACTGGATGCCATGCCATGCCAAGCATGCCCTCATGCAACACACGCCACAGGCCAGAAATCCAATTCCACAATAAAAATAGGAAATTTTTGTAATTATCATAAATAAGAAATCAAATGAATCTTGCTCTTTTATAAGTAGACATATGCATATTATATGGATTATTTGCCCAAAAAAATAGGAAGTCTAGTAGGAGTCAAGGAAAAATTAGAAAGTTTCCAGCTGGGTTGCAAAGCGGCATACAAGTGGGGTGCAAAAGCATCTTAACAATGTATCTTCATCGAATTTTATCAGGTTGCATCCATTCATCAGATAGGCCTTCTGAACCCACCAGGCACAGTAGACATGCCAATTTTACTACAGGAAAGGGCAAAACAAACAGAAACTATTTCAAAAGCCACAAAAATAGAGCCTATCAAGCTGAATTTCTGCACTTTCTGTCTATTGAAAAGGCCAGTTCGAACCTACTATAAAGATATATAGATGTTTCATCCTATAGATAAATATTGTATTTCACGTCAATTAACATTAGCCGGACAGAACCATCCTTTTCTAAACCCTATGCGTAACACTTCCACATCATACTAGAACAGTAGAACTATATGTCATTTCATGCCTATCATGTCCTTACTTGGCATGTAACATAGGCTGGCAACCTGGGTAAACAACAAATTGGTTTAAACACAAACTTTCATAAGAAAATCAAATAAATCCTGTCGTCTTGCAGATAGAAAGCTGCATGTCATACAACTAACTAAACATATATTCATGGAGCAACCAAGAATTAAGAAAGTATAACAAGAAATTTGTCAATGGGGATTCTGTTCTTCTAAACAGGCACAAAAGGATGGTGTTGATCGAGCAGGAAAATAAGGAAAGAGGCTGTGATGCCTGAAATTAATGTGTATGTGGTGGGGCCGCTCCCCTGGTTCTACCACCGAAAACATATCTGCTTATCACAGAAAAAGTGAAATTTTAAAAATTCAGGTCAAATTAGTGCATCCTTTGACAGCGCATTGTATCTTGTGCATCAGTCTCCGGCACATGACGTCAAAGTGCAGCAAGTCGTGCCAGACCTTTAACAATGTGAGGGTGATATGAGAATATCTTCAGTTGGCTTTGGGACAAACTCGACTTCTTAAGGAAAGGGAAAAGTATATATGAGCAATTGAAAAGAAGATACTACAATAAAATCATTTATGAGGAAATGAATGTGCACAAACATCATTCCAGCAAAAATTGTGATTAATGTATACCAATTTCAAATATTGCTCCTGTTGGTTCAATTTTATAATATCGCTAAAAACTAGCAATAGATTGCATTGATCGCAAAACTGACTCAAGAGGAAATCACAAGGGATTATACGTTGCATTTCTCGAGCAAACGAAAGCAAGAGCAATATACTTCAAAATCATGAAAATTAGGAATAAGATTAAATCTCTCCCCCGTCAAATTCATTTAAAACCTCAAAATTTCCCAAAACCCACGGACGACGGAAACAAACCCCGATTAAACAAGAAACCCCAGCCCATGAATCAAGTAACACAAAAGAACCAACGAGAAGAACTCACCGCGGCCCCGCCGGCCTCCAATCGCCGGACGTAATCCTCCGCGGCCATCGACGCGGCCGCCGCCTGCCGCTGCAACGCAGCCCACCGGACATGCGCAGACGAGAGCGCGTCATCCCCGCCTCCGCCATGGTCCCCCGAGGTCGACGGCGGCAGGGGAGGTGCCGGCGTTGGCACGACCTTGGGAACAAGAACCTGGACGGTGCCCCCTCCTCCGCCACCGCTGCCGGCCCTCACGAGCCACGGGTCCTTCAAGAACTCCTCAAGCCTCTCGCCCTGCTCCTCGAACTCCCTCCGCGCCCGCGGGCTCCGTAGCTCCTCCGGGAAGCCGAGCTCGCAGTCGCATATCAACCGGCTGCCAAAAACTCACGAAACTATTTAGAAAGAAAAGAGCGTTTTAGAGAGAGAGTAGGGAGGGGGGAGGGAGAGAGAGGGAGAGAGCCGAGAGGGGGGAAACGAACCAAGTGATCGGGCACGCGACGTGAAAGGCCATTGGTTTTAAGCGGGGCATGGCGCTGCGGGTGATTTGTTTGAAAAGAGGGGCGACATAAAAAAAAAAACAAAAAGGAATAAGAAGCGGATGGAATAAGTATAGAATTGGGAGAAAATAGTGGGGGAACCAGGAGAAGAGGCGGTCGGGTGGGGTGGACCGTGGGATTAAGATAGGAACGAGGGGGGGAGCATGTTATGCTGCGGTCAGGATTTGCCGGATTGACACGTGGTGAGAATCTTGATTAGAAGAGGAAGAATCTAGACAATGCCGGGGGAGGGCAAGGAAGGGTGATGATTGGTAGAAATGCAAAGCAAGATACTTTGGAGGTGTTCTGCTGGGGTACTACAGTTAAAAGGTAGACTTGGTTAGGAGTGAATTTGGCAAGTGTTTGATCTTTATCGATTCTTGTCATGTCAGTCATGGTTTTATATTTAAGACATGCTTGATTCGGAATACAATTTTTAAATGGTTAATTTTTGTGGATGTTGTAGTTTTGTATGATCGTAAATTTTAGTTGGGATAATTAGAGGTATATTTAGCATGATGAAGTACCGAATATGTATATGGGCGATGGATAACAATATCAAAACTGCTATTTGCATCTACCTTTGAATTGCAGTTTGACCCATGCAAATGGGAACACTAGCAGCTTGCAAGCGTATTCAATTTACTAGCAATGGAATATCTTAATCTTTATACTAGCATGTTGTCGACTTGATTGAGTGCTACCCAACTTGGCGGTTTCATCTTGTACATCATTATGGAAAGATCCTGATCAGGCTTTGAAGATTAATATGACTCTGATCTCCAATAAAAGAACTAGGAGGACAAATTCGAGATCAAGGGGCTGGCCCTAATTCCAAAGATCCATTACAAGGAATTGGAGGTCCAATGACTAGAGCAAGGGCAAAACAAATGAAAGAAGCTTTATATGGACTAGTCATGGAAATTCAAGAGAAGGAGGCTGCTCTAGAAGACTCTAAGGCTTCACCAAGATTGATCACTTATCTTTACATAGTAAATGCTGAAGAACAAAGCTTGGAGCCATTCAACAAGGCTAATCCACGTGGAGATGCTATTTAGGCCCATTTTTCGTGGGTACTTTTGGGCTTGAGTCTTGTTGTGTTCCTAATTACTTGTACATGAAGTTTTGACTTGTCAACTCGTTTTTCCTAAGTTATTCATGTACTTCGTAGTTAGGAACCTTGAAAGTTGTGTCATTTATTATTTTGAAGTTATAACTTGGAAGTTGTGACTTGGAAAACGTTTTTTACTTATTGCCTTGGAAAGGGATGGTGTCCTTTCCAATAGCTTAGTTTGAAGCCTATATAAAGGCTGCCATATGTAACCAAGGGATTATTATGAATGAATTAAAGTGTTGGCAAGCTTTGCTATGCTCTTTTGTGTTCTTGGATTAGAATACAAAATTCTGACTTATCAAAGGGAGTGATCAACCTTTGTGGCGTCTTCAAGGATTAGGGTTTTAAGGACTTAGTTTCCTTAGAGTTCTAATCTGATCTCCTACAACTTGTTTTTCTAGCAATCTCGGGGCAAGTATAGCAAATTGATTCAAGGGTTCCTAGGGCAGGTCTCCTGGTGGGTTCTTGTCATTTGGTATCAGAGCTTTGGTTCTTGAAATCAGGTTACTTATCCTTTATCATCTTTGTTCCTTTGTTCTTATTTTATTTCTTTAAGTTTCTTTGTTCGTTCTCTTATTTCTGTTTTTTTTTCAGTTCCTTGTGTTTCTTGTTTCCTCTAATCTGTTTTGTTCTTTAATCTTCTGTTACTTAGTTTGATTCAAAAAAAAAAAAAAAAAAGACGAAAAAAAAAACGAAAAAAAAAACGAAAAAAAAAAGAAAAGAAAAGAAAGAAAGAAAGAAAGAAAGAAAGAAGGTTATTGATTAAGGGGCATTAATTACAAGGCTGTTTCACTTGTTGCAAAGCTGAAGACCCCTTGTTGCAAGGTTGTTTCACTTGTTACAAGACCGTTTTACGTATTACAAGGCTGCTTAGCTTGTTCTTATTTCTCCTTGCTTTCTAGTTGTTTCTATTACATATCCTTTACTTCCTTTTGAAGTCTTCTTATGTTCTTGATGCTTTAAGACAATTTTTCTTGTGAGTACCATTTGCCTCATCGAAGTCCTTAAAATTCTGATTTTCTTGGAGATTTGCCACCATCCATCTGATCGCTCTTGTGATTTGTTGATTTTGATTCTTTCAAGAACATAAAGAGGGCTGGCTTGAGTGGTAAAAGGCAAGAGTGTGAGTTCATCATCAAGAAAAAGCCATAAAAGAGTGTCCACCCGAGAGAGGAGTGTGTGAGGACCTATTCTGTTTATACTAATCTTTTGATTGCAGCATACAAAGATGAGTAGTGGAGGTAGTGAACAACCAGATGTTGATATGAAGTTATGGATGAAAGCCATTGCTGATCAACTTACTAAGCTTGGTGCACGAATGGATGATTTGGAATCACCAAGCAGAATCAAACCTTTGAGGGGGCAGATGTTTGAAGATGATGAAGAAGATTTAGATTATGAATCTTACTCTAGAAGGGGAAAGAAGGCCGATGATTCAAAAGATAATAATCTGGGCAGCATCAAGATGAAGATTCCTATCTTTCAAGGAAAGAATGATCCCGAACTTTACTTGGAATGGGAGAGAAAAGTTGAACATGTGTTTGATTGTCACAACTATTCAAATGAGAAAAAGGTGAAATTGGCAGCCGTTGAGTTCACGGATTATGCAAGCATATGGTGGGATCAATTGATGATTAGTCGGCGAAGGATTGGAGAAAGGCCAATTCGGTCATGGGAAGATATGAAATTGGTAATGCGCAAGAGATTTGTACCTAGCCATTACTATAGAGATTTACATAGAAAGTTACAAGGGCTGGTTCAAGGCTCCATGAGTGTGGAAGACTATTATAAAGAAATGGAGATGGCAATGATTAAAGCTAATATAGAGGAAGATCGAGAGGCTACCATGGCAAGATTTATTGGAGGCTTAAACAAAGAGGTTGCTGATGTGGTTGAATTGCAACACTATGAGGAGATGGAGGAGCTGTTGCACAAGGCCATCAAAATAGAAAAGCAAATCAAGTCCAAAGGATCCAAATCGGGTTTGGCTTCTAGTTCCACATGGAAGTCTAATTGGAAGGATAACAAATCTGCCTCAAAAACAAAAGAAGATGCAAAGCCAAAAGATTCGGTTGCTATTTCAAAAGGTAAAACCGAAACTAACACTTCTTCTAAATCACGTAATGTTAAGTGTTTTAGGTGCCAAGGATTTGGGCATATTGCTTCCCAATGCCCAAACAAGAGGATTATGATTATGTTGGAGAATGGTGACATTGAAAGTGCTAGTTCAAGTGAGGATGAGATGCCACCCTTAGAAAATTGCAGTGATATTGACATTGAAGAACCTGTACATGGAGATATGTTGGTGACAAGAAGAGCACTAAGCATCCAGCCTAAGGATGATGGTGATAAGGAGCAACGTGAACATATTTTCCATACTAGATGTCATGTGAAGGGAAAGGTATGTACCATGATTATTGATAGCGGAAGCTGCACTAATGTTGCTAGTACTTTGTTAGTAGATAAGCTGGACTTACCCACCATGAAGCATCCTAATCCATACAAGTTGCAATGGTTAAATGAATGTGGAGAAGTGAGGGTAAACAAGCAAGTGCTCGTTTCATTTTCAATTGGCAAATACACAGATGAGATTCTTTGTGATGTGGCACCAATGCATGCTAGTCATATTTTGCTTGGACGACCATGGCAGTTTGATAGGAAGGTTACACACAATGGATACAAAAACCATTATTCTTTTATGATGAACAACCGCACTGTAGTCCTAACCCCTCTCAAACCTTTGCAAGCTTATGAAGATCAGATTCGGATAGCGAGAGAGTGTAAAAAGAGAGAAGGTGAGTCCGAGAGGAAAAATGCAAATGAAAGGAGTGAGATTGAGAGCAGAGAGAAAAGTATTCAAAAAAAAGAGAAAAGTAAAAAAAATGAGTGTGTTTGCTGAAAAAAATGAGGTTAAGAGTGTTATGTTCTCAAGACAGCAACTACTTGTACTTATGTACAAGGATGTTTATCTTTCTACTAACGATCTTAACCCCTCCTTGCCTAGTGTTGTTGTGACTTTATTGCAGGAATTTGAGGACATATTTCCAAAAGAGATTCCTAATGGACTACCACCCTTAAGAGGCATTGAGCATCAAATAGACTTCATGCCCGGTTCTACCATGCCAAACAGACCTGCATATAGAGCTAATCCCGAAGAAACAAAGGAAATCCAAAGACAAGTGGATGAGCTGGTGAAAAAGGGAATTGTCAGAGAAAGTCTTAGCCCATGTTCGGTTCCTGTCATCCTAGTCCCAAAGAAAGATGGAACATGGCGCATGTGTGTGGATTGCCGAGCCATCAACAAAATAACAGTTAAGTATAGACATCCTATCCCAAGATTAGATGATATGCTTGATGAATTACATGGCTCTTGTTTGTTTTCTAAAATTGATTTGAGAAATGGCTACTATCAAATTCGTATGAAAGAGGGAGATGAATGGAAGACATCATTCAAAACTAAATATGGATTGTATGAGTGGTTAGTGATGCCTTTTGGTTTAACTAATGCACCTAGTACTTTCATGAGATTGATGAATCATGTTTTGCGTGCTTTCATAGGTCAATTTGTGGTAGTTTACTTTGATGATATTTTAGTCTATAGTAAGAACTTGGATGAACATGAACAACATTTGCATGCTGTTTTTAGCAAATTGAGAGAACACCAATTATATGCTAATCTTAAGAAGTGTACATTTTGCATGGAATCTGTTGTATTTCTTGGTTTTGTTGTTAGTTCTCAAGGTATTAGCATGGATGAGGAGAAGGTGAAGGCAATCAGGGACTGGCCTACACCTAAGAATGCGAACGAGGTAAGAAGTTTTCATGGTTTAGCAAGTTTTTATCGAAGGTTTGTTAAAAATTTCAGTTCTATTGCTGCACCTTTAAATGAACTTGTTAAAAAGAATGTTGTTTTTAAGTGGAATGATCAGCATGAACAAGCTTTCACTGATTTGAAAGATAAGCTAACTAATGCACCTTTGTTAAGTTTGCCTAACTTTGATAAAGCTTTTGAAGTTGAATGTGATGCATCCGGAATTGGAATAGGAGCTGTTTTGATGCAAGATTCCAAACCAATTGCTTATTTTAGTGAAAAGCTAAGTGGGGCAGCCTTGAATTATCCAACATATGACAAAGAACTTTATGCATTAGTGAGAACTCTTCAAACATGGCAGCATTACTTGTGGCCGAGGGAATTCATCATTCATTCTGATCATGAGAGCTTGAAGTTCTTGAAATCCCAGGGTAAGCTTAATAAGAGGCATGCTAAGTGGCTGGAGTTCATAGAAACATTTCCTTATTTCATCAAGTACAAACATGGAAAAGAAAATATCGTTGCTGACGCGTTGTCTCGAAGGTATGCTTTACTTACTACCTTGCAAACTAAGTTACTTGGTTTTGAATTGATTAAGGACTTGTATGCCAATGATTCTGATTTCTGCCAAACATGGAATACATGCAAAAAGAGTGCATCTGGTGAGTATTATAGGCATGACGGATTTCTATTTAAGAAAAATCAGTTGTGTGTGCCTATTTGTTCTATTCGTGAATTGCTTGTCAGAGAAACTCATGGGGGTGGTCTGATGGGACATTTTGGTGTGCAAAAGACTTTAGATATCTTGCATGAACATTTTTATTGGCCTAACATGAAGCATGATGTGCAAGCTGTTTATGATAAATGCATTACATGTAGACAAGCGAAATCTAAAGTTTTACCACATGGCTTGTATACACCTTTACCCGTGCCTAACCAACCTTGGATTGATATTTCTATGGATTTTGTTTTAGGATTACCAAGGTCTCAAAGTGGAAAGGACAGCATATTTGTTGTTGTTGATAGATTTAGCAAAATGGCTCATTTCATTGCATGTTCTAAAACCAATGATGCAATACATATTGCTGACTTGTTCTTTAAAGACATAGTTCGTTTGCATGGTTTGCCTAAGACAATTGTTAGTGATAGAGATGTGAAGTTCCTAAGTCATTTTTGGCGCACCTTGTGGAATAAATTAGGAACTAAACTCTTATTTTCTACTGTTGCACATCCTCAAACGGATGGACAAACTGAAGTAGTTAATAGGACACTCACTACTTTGTTACGTACCATCATTCAAAAGAACTTAAGGCAATGGGAAAAATGTTTACCACACATTGAGTTTGCATACAACAGAACTGTTCATTCTTCTACTTCATTTTCACCTTTTGAAGTTGTCTATGGCTTTAATCCTTTAACTCCCTTGGATATTCTATCTTTGCCTACTAAAGAACGTGCTAATCTTGATGGAAAGCAAAAGGCAGAATTTGTGAAGGATTTACATGCCAAGGTTCGGGCTAACATTGAAAAGAAGAATGAGCAATATGCTAAGCAAGCCAACAAAGGACGTGTGAAGATTGTTTTTGAACCTGGTGATTGGGTCTGGGTGCATATGAGGAAAGAACGGTTTCTAACACAACGAAAATCCAAACTACAGCCTAGAGGAGATGGACCTTTTCAAGTCTTAGAGAGGATCAATGACAACGCCTACAAGCTGGATTTGCCAAGCAACTATAGTAATATTAGTGCTACTTTTAATGTTGCTGATTTATCCTTATTTGATGTAGGTGATTCGAGGACGAATCCTTTCGAGGAGGGAGGGAATGATAGAGATCAAGGGGCTGGCCGAGTGGTTCAAGCTAATTCCAAAGATCCATTACAAGGAATTGGAGGTCCAATGACTAGAGCAAGGGCAAAACAAATGAAAGAAGCTTTATATGGACTAGTCATGGAAATTCAAGAGAAGGAGGCTGCTCTAGAAGACTCTAAGGCTTCACCAAGATTGATCACTTATCTTTACATAGTAAATGCTGAAGAACAAAGCTTGGAGCCATTAAACAAGGCTGATCCACGTGGAGATGCTATTTAGGCCCATTTTTCGTGGGTACTTTTGGGCTTGAGTCTTGTTGTGTTCCTAATTACTTGTACATGAAGTTTTGACTTGTCAACTCGTTTTTCCTAAGTTATTCATGTACTTCGTAGTTAGGAACCTTGAAAGTTGTGTCATTTATTATTTTGAAGTTGTAACTTGGAAGTTGTGACTTGGAAAACGTTTTTTACTTATTGCCTTGGAAAGGGATGGTGTCCTTTCCAATAGCTTAGTTTGAAGCCTATATAAAGGCTGCCATATGTAACCAAGGGATTATTATGAATGAATTAAAGTGTTGGCAAGCTTTGCTATGCTCTTTTGTGTTCTTGGATTAGAATACAAAATTCTGACTTATCAAAGGGAGTGATCAACCTTTGTGGCGTCTTCAAGGATTAGGGTTTTAAGGACTTAGTTTTCTTAGAGTTCTAATCTGATCTCCTACAACTTGTTTTTCTAGCAATCTCGGGGCAAGTATAGCAAATTGATTCAAGGGTTCCTAGGGCAGGTCTCCTGGTGGGTTCTTGTCAAATTCATCTTGATTGTTATGATTATGCAATATGATTCTTCTAATATTGCAATGAATTGCCCTGTGGTAGTTTGCCTATGAGGACCATGCCAAAATAGGCCTATTTTGGATCAAAGTCGGCAGGCCGATTTTGATTGAAAATTCAAAAAAGAAATAATACTTGCTGGAATAGGAGATCATGATTCTCCACCCAAACAGTCGCCCTTTGGGATGAGGTCAGGGAGGCATGACTGGCACGAACTCCTAGGATTGGTACGAATGGCTAGCAGTCATTGGGGATTGCTGCAACCAACGAATGGCCGTCCTTATCCACCATTCGGTTGAGTTGGTCCAAAACCCCTTTTAAAAACCCCACCCCCTCTAGACGATCCACCACCAAGCTTCATCTTCCTTTTTTCCTCTTCTTTAGTGCCCGTCATGCTGCTACAGCCGAGCGCTATCACCCAAAACACCCCCTTTCTCTCTTTAGCCTCCAGGTGCTCTTTTTTTTTTTTTGTTTCGAGATCTATCACTTTCTTCTATCAGAGGCCACCGCTGTCAGTTGGGATTTGCTGCCGCCACCGCTGTCAGTTGGGATTTGCTGCCGCCACTGCTGTTAGTGATCCCCCTTCCCTCGCCCTCTTCCATCCTCCCTCAAGCTGAGCTCGATTCCACCAATTTTCAGCCGAGTCGAATGCCCTATCCCACTTATTTTCCTTCTATGTTCGACGTGTTCCAGCCAGCCACTGCAACCATCGGTGGTCGTTGCACCACCCCTACTGCCACGCTGGCTGCCACCACCCCTCCCCCGATCCCTCCTCTTCCTTCCCTGCCCTCTCTTCCTTCTCTATGTTTTCACTTTCTTCTTCTTCTAATTTCACACAATTGCTTCCCACTTTTCCTTATTTGTTATTTCAAAAAAAATCCTCTTTTCTCTTCTTACTTGACTTGTGAACTAGACATCGTGATTAATTCGTGTTATCGATGGACCAAACCCAAAGCTCTAAGTAAATCCAGATCAAGTCTCTCTTTTTCTATGTTGGCCAACCCAAACTGAATAAGTCAAGCTCCTGATTGGACCTAAATCAAGTGGATCAAGCCCAAAAGCCCAACTGGCCTTAGATCCGGTGTCTCTTTATCCTTTCTATGTTGGTTGACCCATGGACCGGATGTAGTGATGACCCATGCCACTGACAAACCAAACCTTGGCTCTCGATTGAACCCAAACCGAGTGTGTCTCTTCCTTCTATCTTTATTAGTTAATCTTGATCAAGCATTATTTTTTTAATTAGTTTAATTTTCTTTCAATTGATAAATTAAAACTAACCCAGGTTCTTTAAATTGATCGGGTGGAAATCAGGATCCGGATAGCAAAGCAGCATGATCAAGACTGATTCCCTTGCATTCAGATGATCATGAACCCCATCTCCTAGAGAAGTTCATGTATTAGTGCTAGGTTATAATTAATTGTTAAATCCAAAAGGTGGTCAAAACCCCTAGATGTTAGGCTAAATTCACTAGTCTGGACATAAACTGGACGCTATCTTAGGATATTTTAAGTTATATAGAAGTCTAATAAGACACTCGATTATTTTAGATTTTTGGACAATTTTCTTGATTGGCGAATTTTGAAATATTTTAGAGTGAAATTGTAAGAAACCTTTATCCCTAGTGTATTTAATCATACCCATAATCTGGTATACATTATTAGGAAATTAATCTTTTTCTATTATGTTGAAATTAAGTTTTGCATGCATGTTGCATGAAATTGAATTGTAAAATATTGGATTAAGTATGATATGATTTACTCAAGCATAAATCGTACTTCATTGCATTGATACATTTTTTAATATTATATATATTCTGATTTTGCTATTCTCTAATCTAACTATGATCACATAAGCTTAAGATTTAGCCTCTAGTGGGGCGATCACTGATGCATATTGACTGACCGCATAATGAGTTAGGAGCTAGTTTTCTTTCGGTCATAGCCAATCAAGGCTAATTGTTAGCACATGCTAATATAAGCATGTTCTCCATATGATTTCAAAGATAGTTTCCTTCTTGACCTCTTGTGGGGTGATCACTAGTGTATAACCGATGATAACATGTTGCTGTCAGAATTTAGTCTCTTTCGAAGCTTCCCACATACCGATTATGGCTATAGTCACGAAGACCAGTAGAGTGAGAATGAATAGTCCATCTCTATTTGTTTTAGAGAATCTATTTTGGCCAAATACATTATACATCTTCAAATCTATATTGATAGACTAAATATGTTTGTTGGTATGTTTTTTTATATATGAAAAAATAATATCGACTAAAAATTTATTTTTTCTTGTATAATAACTTAATCTTACTAGAGAATTTGGTAAGTTACTAGGCTGTGAAGCTCATCACATCTTTTTTATTTTTTTTACAAATGCAGCCAGATAGACGGTGCTTGGGATTGAGTAGTAAGGAGCTTAGGATTTAGAAACCATTTAATTAGCATTCTTAGAATAATTATATATATATGTATTTTATAAAATTGAAGTAAAGATTTTATCTTTATTTTTTCAAGTGCACTAGATCATGATTAATTCTCAAGATAATTACCATATTTGTATTATTATACGATGAAATTATTAAAATTTAGATTCGTTTGCCAATACATTTTTTTGGCAATTCCATTTAGACAATTTAAAGCTGAAGTTTTTTTTTTCTAGAATATTAACTCTATGCTCCAATAAATTAAAAGATGCCAAATTAATTTTTTCTTCCATGTAACTATTTATTGATATTATAAAATTCACATATATAAAATGTTACAAGTGGTACCGCGTAAAGTTCATAATTTTCGGTGACGTGATTCACGCAGACACGGCAAGACGAAAACAACCGCGCCGTAGCTGTTCACCGGCGCAAGAAGGTACGTTCGGACGCGGAGCGGGGAGACAACTCAGACACCGTAACGGTTCCTTCACGCCAGAAACAAATCGTGGAACCTAGGTCACCCCTAGTCGTCAAATCCTGATCCGACGGCGGATACGACAACAGCCCAAGAAAAAGAAGTCGTGATCAAGTCAACCGAGCGGGAACGGCGCACGCGAACCGGGTTTCCCTGTCCGAACCCTTCAGGGGTTCCAGATCCCGTACAAACCCGAATTTATAATTTTCCACAACCAGCCCTTGCCACGACCGCCATACCAACGCATCACAACCTCATGAGCCCCACGCCAAATTGCCACATCTGTTATACGTGGCAACCTACTACTGGTTCAGATTCAGTACCTCCAAAATCCTCCGATACGAAAGATCTTCCCTTCTTCCGTCGACCCCTTGCGCGGTTCGTTGAACCCGTCCCCAAAAAAGAAAAAGAACAAGGAGAAAAAAAAAAGAAAAAGAAAAAAAAAGAGAGGGAGGGAACGAGGGCTAGAGAGAGAGAGAGAGAGAGAGAGAGGAGAGGACGGCGATCCCAATTCGAATCGGACTATATCTATCGCCGTGTCTCTCTAGTCTTCTTCATCTCCTTGGCCTCCTCTTAGATTGATCTGGTCACCCTCCTTCCATCGATGGGAACGCCGGAGTTCCCCGATCTCGGTATGCACTGCAGCGTCGAAGACTGCCAGCAGATCGACTTCTTGCCCTTTACGTGCGATCGGTGCAACAAGGTTCTCCTCAATCTTCTCTCTCTTTCTTTCCGTTTTTGATTTCTTAATCTTGGAAAACATCAGGATAGCTTATGGAATCACTTCTAGAATTGATGGAATTTATTAGGATATTAATGGAAGAACTTAATTGGATCTCATGCCTTCTTTTCTAAGAGGGAAGTGGGGTTTATAAAATCTGATGGAAGATCTGAGGATTTGCATTTGTATAGAATGGCTAATTATCTGGCTCTTGGTAGCGAAAACTTCAACCTAATATGTCATACTCCGGGGTTTAGACTAATAATACAAATCTTTTTGTGAAAAAACAAGGGAAAAGGCTAATCTTTGTGGATCTGGGACCAACAATTGATGTCAGGGGACAAAGAGTGTCGTTATTTGTTGTCGGGTACCAGATAACGGAAAGGAAGGCATTGTTCGGTTGGTTTTCTGATCACGAACTTGTTATAGGACTAACTAATGTAGAAAAACAAGGTCCATACTCCACAACTGAATCAAACATTCTAATGACACAAATTTCTGAGGAGGTTGGGTGGTTGATCTATCTAAGAGTTTCGGGTTGTCAAAAAAGAGTGTGTTTATGAAGCCATTATGTGAAACTCCTGTGGTAGGGTTGGGGAAAGGGAAAAAAATAACATCAGTCTTGTTGATTCTCGTTCCTAGTTAGCAATTTATGATTTACACATGATAGATGAAAGGATATATCCTACTACATTTGTATAACTTGTATCTGTTGAACTCTTCTTTCCCATTGTGCATCATCCAATCATTGCAAAACCATCCAACTCTTGCTCTCAATTTTAATGGTAGTAGAGCTCAATGGTCATTGTTTGGACTCAAAAAGAAGGCATTGCAGGTTTATTGTGAGATGGGTTAACATCAATGTTTTTCTTTCAAGTTCGCGATCCTCTTAAGTTTATAGGCCATCTCAGGTTCCGCAATTACGACTTTCTGTATATTGCAGGATGGCCATGATGCATTGGGTGCTGTGTATGTATTGTGGAGTCACTGTTCCATGTACAGCATGGGCCCTGATGCATCATGGCTGCCCCAATAGTTGGACAACCATGATTGGGAAATTAGACTGTCAAGTTCGTTCTCTGAACTTGACAGGATTCAGACTCTTTTCTTGCCCCCTTAAAATGTGACCATTGTGTTAAGCCCACGCCTAATCATTAGAAATTCGGAAAAGAACCCTCGTTGAAGTAGAATTCATTAACGTTTCTGATTGAAGTAGGCCAGACTCACATAATAAAAATGACTAGCATGGCTCTGCCCCCTATATTTAAGGGGATTTCACTTAGGGCCTTGAACTAGTTATGGGGTTATAACTTGTAGTTTGCTGACACTTATCCTTCACTAACACAAAATATAATGAAGGATTTCTGTCAGACCCACAATTATCAGGCTGACACGTTCTAGCTTTCCTTTTTGCCTCTCTCCTGTTTCTTTTTTCTTTTTTCTTTTTCCCATTTGGGCTATTTTTGATTTCTTGCTTGCGGGAAGGAGACATATTTGAACCCATCACACACTTGTATGATCAAATTATCATTGTAAACCTTACTAAAGCTGGTGCCAGTTTAGAAATAATACTGGACATATGCATTACACTGTCTAGTTACTTGACAAACTACTAACATGAATTTGGATCATAGTATATCATTGAAGCAATAACATTGAAGAAGTTGATATCAGGGAGCTTCAAGAGAGGAAAATTAAGAAATAAGCTTTAATGGTATATTCAAGTTTGGCTACAGTAGGTTGTATTCAAGTTTGGTTTATCCATTGAACAACTTGTATGTGCATGGACCATGGCGTCCTAGCAACATATGTTATATATAGTCCAGTACATGTTGGTACATGTTGATATTAGAACCATCACGCACTCTTTCAAGCATGCTGGTATCTGTGCATCATGGTTTGTACTTCATGGCATGGTATGGTATGGGCCCAACACCTAGGTCCTTGCATATGCCTTTTGTTCATTTAACTTTATCACATGGTCGAACCGTTACTTCTGGTTATTGACCCTTTTTCCTTGCATTTTTTGATTCTTCATGCATCATATTCCCCATAATCATCACTATTCCCTCCTATATCAATTTTTAGTTAGCCTATAGCATCATTATGGAGCTAAGCCCAAATTTTTCTTTAAAGGCTTAAGGTCGATATTCTTAGAAATTGACATTTTAGTTCTTGTTCCCTCGCTTCCTACTTCTTTTGCATATCATATGGTCAAATTTTCATCGGGAATTAATTTAAAATCATAAGTTGATTGCTCATCGTTTAAGTGGAATAATATATCCATAAGATCTTGACTTGCTATTGAATTTGCCAGGTGCCAATCTCTTTTTCTAAAATTTATTTTGGTTGCTATATTAAAATCCATTGCATGGTCAAAGTACCATATCACTTTGCATATTCATTTATCCTCTATCAAAACAGTTGTATAAGTTGGTTGTAAATCTGTTCTTTTCAATAGAATCAACTTCTGATATAGATTACATCATTTTAGTTGTTAACTTCATAAAGATCATTTTTATTAGTTTTATTCGCGGTCCACATTCACAACCGTTAGTAATTATCCTCCATTTTTACCAATTTAGTAGCTTATGATCTCATCTTTTTACTAAGATAAATTTATTTTTGTATTATATTTTCAGTCTCTGTTGTGCTGAAAATTGTCAAACAGGTAAAGGGAATGAAAGAAAAGGGTTGTGGACCATGAAGCGGGGAGGCAAAAGATGATGAGGAAGAGATGAAAACAAGAAAAAAGTAGAAGAATTTATGAACCACAATTAAAAAAATTAACCTATCAATTAGTTACTCTATCTTAGATGTAACCAGAATTTTTTTGATGGCATATTTTTAACATATGTCAACTTATTATTATGGATAGCTATATAACCAAGCCTCATGCCACCAATTTGACATTAGGTTAGCTTTGCAAAGCCTTCTTATCCGGTTCATTCCAATCATGGGCCATATGAACAACTAAATCATAAAACTGCAAATATACGAACTCAGAACACGTAGATATACCCATATGAATGCTAAACATATAATGACATACATGTTTATGTATATTTTATGGTGATTATTAAAATTTTTGTGTCCGTCTTCTTTAAGTCTGAAAAGTTTATGTAACAAAAGAGATGTAAATATACTGCATTTATCATGAATTATGTATTATTAAACAATTTTTCATACATCATCTATACGATAGTATTTGTATTAATGTGATACATACTTGATCATGGTACACCGAACTGGGTATACCATACAATACCAGTACCAAATTGGTACGCAATACTGGGGGCATATGGAGTGTTGGTACGTCGAACCGACCCTTATACCTAGCATTGCTGACACAAGGTACTGGTACAAGGTTTGGCACTGAGATTGCGAACCTTGTACGTGATGATGTTGTCAAAATGTATCTTTGCTGCCTACTTGATGATATATTAACAAAGTATTGACTTAAGTATAGATTAAATTTATGCTACTTTATATGTATAGATACTTAAATATATTTGATATATGTTAGGTAATGTACTTGGTACTTTTTTGGGAGTAGCAATGCGGTAAGCCTGGCCAGGAAATGGAAGCAGGATCCATAGGCTCTTAAACAGCTTTCACAGTGCTGATTTATGAATCATAACCATTTCCTACCAGTCTTATAAAGGCTAACCAAGGTTGGATTTATGAATCTTGTCGACAATACATTCCTCCCAATAACTGCATCTATTGCCAGCTTTCCTGAACCTTTTCTTTTGCAATTTAATCCATTTTATTATGTCTATCAAAATAATAGAGAGTAACTCTATCTGCAAGTGCCATCTACTTATGTTATTCTTCTTCTTAGTTATTTGCATGCAGCTTGACTTTTGCTATTTTTTATCCATTTTTCAAAATTATTATTATTAAATTTGCAGCTTGCCTTTAACTTGATTATAGCCACCTTCTTTAACTGGGCATTGGTAAATGACTATCAGGGAAGTTACTTTGAAGGAAAATTAATTTAATGAGTCTAAGCTATGTGCAATTGACAGATTTCTGTGTAAAGCTGCCATAGTCAAATGTAAGATATCGTATTTACACTTGAATCTAAATTGTGGAACATATATTTCAAGTTTTCCCCCGGTATCAGTTGTCATGTATTAATATATAGCAATCCCAAAGAAGGTATTATCCCTCGGTTAAGTTAATCTATCTGGTTCCATCCAAGAGTAGATTAACTTTTTAATGATCTTTCGCATGATCCCCTTCTATATTAAGGATTCCCTTTTCATCTAAGATGAGGAGTTTTTTGGGCCAACTTGGTTCTCTAGCTCTCACTTTCATCAAGTATGGATCAGCATTTCTTATTAATAATCATCTGCAGTATTAAGGAATTGGCACTTGTGCATTTTTTTGTGCGTTAGGTATGATTCAAGAGTCAAGATTGTTGTTGGAGTACTTGTATGCTGATGGTATTGCAAAGTAAACATGTGGCACCTAAATACAATTTATTCCATAAAAAATACTAGCTTTTTGTATCACATGGTGACCATGTTCAGTTGGAGAGTCTAGACCTAGTTTATAGCTGAACTATATAAATGCTAGATGGAGACCAGTTATATTCTTCTTTGTCAAGAGTATCAGGTTCTCATACAAATTAGGAATTCCTGCTATCTCCTAAACCAGGATGATGTAGCATTCATCTTGCAATTATTTTTGTGTTGTTTTTATTTTGTTATATTTACATCAGACACCAACTGATTCTGCATTGGAATGGTGACTAGGTATTTTGTCTGGAGCACAGAAGTTACATCAAACACCTCTGTCCAAATGCAAACCAACAGGATGTGACTGTCCTAGTGTGCCCACTCTGTGCTAAAGGAGTTCGCTTGATCCCAAATGAAGACCCTAATATCACATGGGAGTCTCATGTAAACAGTGACTGTGACCCATCAAACTACCAGAAAGCAACCAAAAAAAAACGATGTCCTGTTCCTGGCTGCAAAGAAATACTAACTTTTTCTAACACGTTAAGATGTAGAGACTGCACCAAAGAACACTGCTTGAAGCATAGATTTGGGCCTGACCACAAGTGTCCTGGACCAAAAAAACCAGATTCTGGCTTCCCATTTATTGGTCTGCTAAATAGGAGTCAGAAACGCGAGTCGTCATCGAATAACTGTTCAAATGGTTCCTCGTGGTGGGGTTCAGGCTTGCTTAGCGCAGCATCAAATTTGAGGGCTTCTGCTGAAGCAGGCATGCAGAAACTAGGCAATGCAACTACCCAAGCTTTGCAAAGGGCAAAGGATGGAACGGCACAGGGCAGTAGGGGCGGTGCAC
The DNA here is from genome assembly GCF_009389715.1 of Phoenix dactylifera. Classification (NCBI taxonomy): domain Eukaryota; kingdom Viridiplantae; phylum Streptophyta; class Magnoliopsida; order Arecales; family Arecaceae; genus Phoenix; species Phoenix dactylifera. Next base: position 1,186,718 of record NW_024067692.1, read on the forward strand.
TTTTGGAGCAGTGTACTCAATGTCCAGCGAGGTTCTCCACTGTGTCTGCTTTGATTGAGCATGCTGAAAAATCTCATCAGCGCAATACTCAGCAGGCTCATAGTAGGGTGATGATCGATGTGTGCCCCAAATGTAGCAGAGGATTTCAAGATCCAGTATTGTTGGTGGAGCATGTTGAGAGGGATCATGGAGGGTCTTCAATTGCTTAAAAGTAGGCACAACTGTGCATTACATTTTTCCACCCTCCAAAGCTGTAGGATTTTGCTATATTGCTAAATAATTAGATTTTTCTTTGATATTGAAGTACCCTATCCATATTTTTCAGTCAAATGACAAAGACATTGGATCACTGAATAATTCTCTACTGATTCTTGCATATTTGTTCAAAGGATTATTCCAATGTATTAAAAATAATGAATAGGCATATATTTTTGAAATTTTAATTACTATTTTGGATATCTCGCAATTTTTTGCAATAGAATCATGGATTATTTTTACAATTTCTGAATTTTGCTTTTTGATAGAGGAGGCTAAATTTTGCTTCCTGATAGAGGAGGCATTACTGATCTTTCCCCTCATTTCAGAGATATAGTCCTTGTCTTCCTGATTTCTCCTTGACGTTTGCCAGATCATATACTTATATAGAATATGCTCTGATCCTGATGTTGTAACTAGTTTTCGTGTAGATGAAGGAGGATTTTATATTTGTTTTTGGAAAGTTAGTTTTCTAGACAAACATGTGAGCGCGTGCACACTCACACCAGAGATGATCGTAACAAAATATTTATCTTTATTTTTTTCTAAGTGACCATATCTGCTCTCTGCATTGTCTTGACTTCAGTTAGATGCACTCTCTTTAACAATATTATCTGTAGTGCTGCTTTTATTTGTGATATATCAATTTAGCTGTGCTGATTACTCTCTTGGCTTGTTTTCAACTTCTTGCCTTACGTAATCTCATATTACACACAATTGCTTTGTGCAAATAATTCAACTACTTTTTTGAGTTAATTTGCATAATTGCGCTGGTCATTGTAACTTTCTATTCCTCATTGTTAAACGGATATCAATGCACACCTGCAGCCTGTATGGCAAATTAGTCTCTGTAGACTGTTTGAGCTCGTGTGTGCTTATATGCAGAGAGCTTCGTGCTTGCTTCTCTCCATGCTGTTTATCTTATTCCTAAATCGTATTTCTTCCTTTTCATTTCTTTTTGTAGTTGGACCTGCGTTACCAAAACTGCCGTTGCTGTTATAAGTGTGCATATGGATGAGGATCTTCAAGCAGATTCATATTAGCTCGTATTGCTGGATGGATAATCGTTGCTTCTGCTTTGTTTGCTGCAAGCAGTCTACTTTCGCTGTAGTGTGCTCAAATGCTGGCGTTCTCCAATTATTGGAGATATTACATCAACATCGAAGTTATTTGACATTGTTGCTTAATTCCTGTTGCCTGATTGGATTGAGAAATGACTTTTTCCTCTCTCTTTTTGTCTTCATCATTTGATTAAAAGTTGGTTCTACTTCGATATGTCTATACATGCGACTATGTTGATGGCTATTTATGGCATTAGAAATAATCGATAAGATGATACCCATTTAATATGATGTCATCAACAAATGAAGTTAACTATCAAGTTGTCTTGCACGAGCACATATTTTTTCAGCATCCACTTCTGGCGATGTGAAATGTTAATCTCTTACCTCTCATTACCTGTTGGGCCAAGGAATTGGCCCCTTGGTTGGTGAATTGGTGCATGATTCTGTAAGTTGTCACAAGTGGATGCATTATTATTATAATGCATTTCTTGAATTGTCTAAAGGCCCTTTAGATTTACCAGGCTGGTTTACATTTGACAATCAATCAAATTAGACTGCTTGGAGCCTAAATCAAAGCATAGAGGATTATTTATTTAGGAGCATTATTTATATGGGTGTTTCTTTTATTACATGCGCTGAATATGTAGTGAAAAGCTCCACTGATGTAGAATGTAGATATAGAGAAGTTCTGCAATTTTGCCGTAGGTTATTTAAGCTGTCCCTTGTGGATATTCTATGTTGATGGCTGAAGAATTTTGATCCAAGTAATTGATAAAACACAAAGACTTGCAAAATCCAACTTATGTACCCATCCATCCGAGTAGGGCTATTAATGAGCCGAGCTGCTCAGGCTCGGCTCGGTAAAAGTTTACACTCGAGCCCAAACGAGCTCTAGTCTTCCAGCCCAAATAAAAGGCTTTCAGCCACCCAACCCAAATAAAAGTCTCCCAGAGTTCCAGTACAGCAGTACTATTTGGCTTTGCTGAATAGTGAATAATCTGAATATCTGATCGACTCCCACGGACCCACCCAGCCAGCCCCCTCCCGAGTCCCGATCGAATTCGACTAATCCCCAGTCCCCACCGCCACCGACCTGGCGACCCAGATGCCCTAGTCTCCCTCTCGGCCTCTCCCACTCCCAGCCCTCCCCCGATTTTCGAATCCCGATCCGGCGAGGCGGCGATCCCCTTCCCCGACTTGCTGCGGCGTAGCTCTACCCTAGTTCCTTCTCCATTCTCCAACCATCCTCCACCTCCAAAGCTCCAACCAGCTGGTCCAGCTCTGCCGGTCTGCCCGACTGCCCCCATGGCCTTCGAACTTCGAAGGCTTGAAGGCTGAAGCCCCAGCCCTGCCGCGCTCCACCTCCCTTCGCCCACACGCCGCGCCGCCGGCCGTGAAGCCCGACTCCATAGACAGCACCACCGAAACCCCCCTCCCTTCAAACCCCCCTTCACCCCTGCCTCCCTCCAAACCCCTGTCGCCCTCCAAACCCCTCCGGCCCTCCCTCCCCTCCGAGGCTCTGAACCCCTCACCCCTTCCATCATCTGGACCTCGACGACTCGACCCCTCGACTTGCTCCTCCCGGATCTTCCCCGACCCCCGACCCCGATTTGCTGAGTTGCTGCGGTGCCGACCCCCGACCAGCCGACCTCGACTTACTGGTGAGTTTCCTCTTCTTTCCTCACCGTCCATCACTCCTCAGCTCTTCTACCGACTACCGTCCATCATCTGTTTTTGTTATTATTGTTATTATTATTTCTTTATGAAAACGTGTTTGGGACTTGGGAGGCCGGAGGAGGGCTGAATGTTATGCTTTCAAGTGTTTAAATGAATTGGTGTCCAAATTTGATTGGTTTTGTTTTGGCCTTGAATAGGCTTTGTATGGCAGTATGGGATGCTTATGTACTAAATATGTAATTTGACTGGTTGTTTATATTTTTCAAGAAATGTTAGATGGCCAACGTGAATTCGATCAACATGCCTCTACTGCTTATAGTGCAAACGAACTTGTTGAATTGGAAAATATTATTGATAAAGATGATGCAATGGATGAAATGAAAGAAATGGGTACAAAACAATCTTGGAATGACCCAAACAGGAGGAAGAGATCTAAGGTGTGGACTGAATTTGATATCGTAATAGTAGATGGTAACACAAAGGCAAAATGCAATTATTGTAGTGCTAAATTGGCATGGAAGAAGGGGGTGCCACAACTCATCTCAAAAGACATTTAAAAGCTCGTATGCCTCGAAAACTTTCTAAGTCTAGCGAAGACAAAGAGTTAAAACAAAGCTTATTGTCATTTGATGTTACTCAAGGTCATGCAATGCTGGCAACTTACAAGTATGATAAAGACAAGATAAGAGAGATTCTTGCAAAGATGTTTATAGTGCATGAGTATCTTTTTAGGATGGTGGAACATCAATTCTTTGTTTTATTCTGTAAAACTCTTAACCCAAAATTTGAGCTAATAAAGCGGGTTACTTTGAGGAGTGACTGCATGAAAATGTTTGCAATTGAGAAGCAAAAGTTGAGATCAATGTTAAAAAATGTTGATAAAATTAGCTTAACAACTAATCTATGGACCTCAAATCAAACAATAGGGTATATTTGCCTCATCGAACATTTCTTAGATTCTGAATGGAAGTTGCAAAAGAGAATTTTAAACTTTTGTAGCCTGGCACCTCCCCACACGGGAATTGCTATTGCTGATTATATTCTTCAGTGTCTAACTAAATGGGGGATTGAAGATAAGGTTTCCACTATTACGTTAGACAATGCATCTTCGAATGACACAGCAGTCAAAGTCCTGAGGGATAATTTTGCAATCAAAGGAAAGCTTTACTTCAATGGAAAAATATTTCATGTTCACAGTTGTGCACATGTTTTGAACCTAATGGTACAAGATGGTTTAGCAGAAATACGGGATATAATTGAAAATATCCGCGAAAGTGTGAAATATCTGAAAATGTCTCCTTCATGACTTCATAAGTTTACGAAATTGTTAAACAGTTGAAGTTGTCAACCTCTAAAATTTTTCAACTTGATGTGCCTACTCGATGGAACTCAACTGAAATGCTAGAGTCAGCATTGGAGTTCAAACCAGTGTTTCCAATGTACAAGGAAAGAGACTCCAACTATAAATGGTCACTACAAGAAACTTGGACATTAGCGACGCTTTTTTTGGCTATTGGCGACGCTTTTAAGTGTCGGTAGAAACCATCCCGACATTTTTCAAAGCGTCGGTAAATCGTGGCCTATGCTACAGTGGAAAAAACATTTTCTGACGCTTTTAAAAGCGTCGCGAATTACTATTTGCCAAGAAAATTACCATTTGCTATCTACATCTTCTCCTCCATTCAGAAATACAAACAACCTCCCCGATCGATACCTTCATTCTATCTGTGCAGAGTGGTTGGGTTTGGCTATATAAACAGTTTTTTTTTCAGATCTGCCGATGTGGGACTAAAATGAGGTGGTTTTTTGGATTCCGACGATGCTTTTTAGTGTCGTCAATTACATATTAACTTCGACGACGCTTTTAAGCGTCGTCATTAGCCGACGCTTTTAAAAAGCATCCGCAAATATTGACGGGAAAAAATTTTTGCTGACGCTTGGAATAAACGTCGGCAAATAAGAGTCGGAAGTTTTCTTTTTTTGTGTAGTGTTACCATCCGAGGAGGACTGAATACGAGCTACAGAGGTTTCAAAATTTTTGGAAGTTTTTAATGAAGTCACAGAAGTGTTCTTGGGACATCAATATCCAACTTCAAATTTGTTCCTTAATGAAATTTGGAGAGTGAAGGAGAAATTAAATGATATGTCCTTCGATACTAGAGATTTTGTGATGCGCATGACTCGAAGAATGAATGAAAAATTTGAAAAGTATTAGGGTGAATGTAACTTGCTAATGGCAATTGGAGCAGTTTTGGATCCTCGCTATAAAATGCAGCTTATTATATTTTGTTTTCCAAAAATTTATGGTGAGGATGTTTTTCAACGCCATGTTGATGATGGTCATGAACCTTTAGATATACTCTACAAGGAATATGTATCTTCAGATGGATAAATAGATGTTGAGACTAGCAATATCCCTAGTATTATCTCCTCCAAATTGAAAAGAAAAGGAAGGGCTAATCATGCCTTCATATGTGGGCTCAACAACATAGGAATGTTATTCCTTCAAACAAAATTGAGTTGAACATATATCAAGAAGAAGATATTTACAAGCCTAGTGATGAAGACTATGACAAGTTTGATGCTTTGAATTGGTGGAAAGCCAACACTCTAAAATTTCGCTATCTATCAAAGATGGCTCGAGACATACTATCCATTCCTATTACTACTGTTGCTTCAGAGGCTGCATTTAGTGCTGGAGGTAGAGTGCTTGATCAATATCGTAGCTCTTTGAAGCCTGAGACTATACAAGCTTTGATTTGTACTGGAGATTGGTTGCGTCAAGAGCTTGGATTGCAGCAGTCATCAAATGTAAGTATTATTTATAGTATTTAATATATCTTTTAGTAGTTAGTTTTTCAATTTATAATTTCTGGTTTCTTGTTTAATTTATAGGTTGATGGAGAGTTTATGCAAGGGAACACAGAGACTGGTCTAAACTAGACTACTTGAGAACTTGAGATTTATTATGTTTATTGTGTGTCTTGAACTCTTTTGTAGAACTTGATTTGTATGGGATGTTTTTTAGTTTGTTGAGGATGACCGATATTTTATCATGTACTCATGTTAGATCTCCACCTTTAATGGGGAAAGTGTTATGGATCTATTTCCAACATTACTATGGCACATGCAATCTTCAAAATGGTCAATGTATTTTCTTCATTTGGTATTTGCTGCCCCAGTTACTAGTTAGAGCTCTGAATCCACGGCACTTTTTTCGTAGTGCACCCTCTTCTCCCTTTGGATACTTACAGGTAGAGAAACATGAGAAATATATCAACCAGAAGGGTTAGTCGTGTCTACTCTCTTGCTGATGTTTGATCCCAGCTTCATTCGGTCAGCATTCCTGTGACAAATGCAGGTATAATGTTTAGCTTCTATTTTTTGGTAGCAACCATTCTGATATGTTGCAACATTAATTGTGCTCCTCTTGGGTTTGTATCACCTGCTTTAGGGTGCCAAAACTGAGGGCAATTACAGGTGACATTTGACTACTGTCACTTGGAAATTACAGGTGACTGTTTACTCAGCCAACAATGTTGTTATTTGAGTTTTGCCAACAATGTCAGGCTAATTTACTCAGCCATTGCTAATATCTTGGAGAGAGAATATTTAATTACTAGTATCTATTTTCAAACATGTACGACCTATTGACCATTCAGAACAGGATAGCACTGATAATGGTTATCTCATGTTAATATTTGAGTTAGTCTCACTAGAAAATCTTATTTCAGCATCATAATTTATAAAAATCTGACCACAAAGAGAAAAATAGCTTGTTTGTGGAAATATGGTGTCAGGGACAACAAAATTTTCAACCAAAAGAGATTTGTATATGCCCAACTTTCAGCTCGTAATTATTATCGAGCCCGAGCTCGGGCCCGTTCTGGAGCTTGTAATTGAAACGAATTTATGGAATAGTAGAAATAATTGGAAATCCTTGTAGTGCATTTTTCAAAAAACAAAATTACTTATTTTTTGTTATAGGTTAGTCAGTTGTCACCGTCTCCGTTGTAGTCTAGTTGGTTAGGATACTCGGCTCTCACCCGAGAGACCCGGGTTCGAGTCCCGGCAACGGAAGTTTTTTGTGTCCTTTTCTTTTTTTTGCTCCAAAGGAGCAAAAAGTCGAATTTCTCGGTCAACAAATGCTTCTAGCTTCGTATATCGGGCGACTTGTTCCATCTCTCCTGGTAAGGCACCATTTCTCCTTCGGTTATTTGATTAAATGCCAAGCTTATTGACATCAATATAGATTCTCTTTAAAACATCAAACCGCCAACCAGATGTTCGATGAAATGCCGCAAACGAACCAGCCGTCATGGCGCCAATGATCATGGCTTTGTTCGTGGACGGGCAGGGACAAGATGCGCTGCGGCTCTTCAAGATGGCAGAGCGAAGGGCTATGTTGGGATGAGGAGGAAACGAGCGTGGGAGAGAGATTGAGGGTGTCGTTCTTTGATCAAGGTTTCCCGCGATTTATTTGTTGGCTAACGGCATTAGGGAATAAACTTTTTAAAGTTTTGGAGTTGCAAAAATTTGCAGGGTTTAAACGATATTTTTTGCTAAAAAAAAAGAATTCAGGATCAGAGAAATCCTGAATAAAATCTAGATGAAGGCTAGACTCAAAACTCAAATTCTCAAAAACTTTATTAACTGCGCTAATTGAGACTCAAAGGACAAATACCTGTATTTTTTTTAAAGATTATTATTTATATGAAAAAAATCATGCCCATTTCGATCTTTAGATTCTTTACACCATAATAACTATTTTTTTGACCATGCAAAATAAAATAATTATGTCTGTGCGCGCATATGTGTGCATACGTGGGTGCGCGTATGCACACACGTGCAGGTGTGCTTGTGGGTGTTTGTGTTTGTGGGTGCACGTGCGTGCGTATGTGTGAGTGCATGTAACAAAATATAAAGAAAAATAGATTATAACAACAAGAAGAGAAGCAAAAATAGAGAACTAGAAAAATGTGGCAAGCTATTATTGATTAAGGCCTAACCCAAGCTGCATGATAATCAAAAAAAATATCAAAATGGGGATTAGAGCAACCACTAAATTGAAAGCAACTTTAAGGATAAATGCTATTTCTAAAATCCCAGCTTGAATCAAGAGGATAACAAATAGAATCCTAGATTTCTTCCTCTATCTCGAGGCTGGTTTAAGGGACGAAGGAGAGTAGACAAGAAATTTAAGAATCCAAACCATGGAAGACAAAGTCCTTGTCTTTACTTTTAAAAACCTCCTACAAATCATAATTATACATTAGGCATCTCTTCTTAACTGGATCATTTATGTGCATTAACATGCTACGTGATGTGGAGCAAAATGATGAGGTGAGTTTATATGTATTACGTTTGCATCTCCAAACATATAATAATACAATCAAACAAAACTTAGAGGGGCAACATAGAGATTCTCTTAAAAAATATTGCATGTATGGTAATCCATGGAAATTTGCCTTTAATCGTAGAAGTTTCATATCGACATAAATAAACCCTCTAGACTATCCATTGGGGCTCTCCCTAGAAATTTTATCTTTTTAAAAGTTTCTCATGTAAAATAATATTTTATGGCCCCACCTCATAATAAAAAAGAGAGTTTTATGACCGAAGCAAGGTGAGAAGCAGATAGATCTAACCTCTTGAATATTTTAATTTTTAGATAACATATTTAGATTTAAATGATTTTAGTCACTAGAATCATACAGTTCTGATGTAGTCTACATTGATGAAAAGTTTTACCCGGCTAGTCTTGGATCTTGATGATGTGAGTTCACATTTTAGACAGTACATCTTGATGCTACTCAATAAAAGATAATTTGGACAAAAAATGATAATTAATTGGAACTAGACACTTGCATGTGTGAGTTGGGGCTTTTCCCAAAGGAAAGGTCACACTCCTTTGCTTAACAACCAAAAAAAATATTTGAATTTTGGATGGTACATTCACATATATTTAAATTCGGATAAAATAACGTGGCAGGGTCTACCTCTGTTTTTTTCTCTTATAAAAATAAAACGACAACAAGTACACGCTAGGCACCCTCATAAAATTTTATGAGGGTGCTTTTTCTAGTTCTCCGAGAGGGTGTGAGTACGTGAATATGATGCAAGCAAGACACGTACCCAAAAGCCAATATCCCTAACCATCCGGTAGTAGTACACAAAGCATCAACCCCATATTTGGTATGTTAAGGTTATGTACCTTAAGCTGGTGGATTTTTTTTCTTCAAATAAATAATCCATACAATTTTAATACAAACATATTTAAAAAAATCAAAATATAGTACCTTCTAAAGCATTTCAGGCAGCTTTTTCTTTATCAATTTATAAAATATTTTTAAAATGATTAACCACATACAAAATCATTCAATTCATAATACAGTTAGGCTAGTGATCCATATCCTCAATCATGCATGAAACTTTATAAAATTCAAAATTTCAAACAATATATCAATGCGGCAATGCATAGAGTCGCACTTCTGGGTCGCGGCCCGCGGCCCACTAGATCAGGTTTTTCGTTTTACTTTTTACCAAAAAGAAAGAAAGTAAGAAAAAAAAAAAAAGCAGCTTTGCTCAGTGTAACACTATTTTGACTCTCATTTGGCACGCGAAATGAATATTATGACAAAAGAAGTATTTTTTTATAAGATATTGCCAGGTTTCTACGTAATTCAACCATAGATATTTTTAACGACCAGTGTAAATTGGTAGATGCTTATCAATATTACTTTCGTTTTCTATTCTCGTGCGTAATTTAACTATTTAAACCGGGAGGGCACGGACTTCCCTCTTTTTTTTTTTTGTTTTTTTTTTTTTGTTTTTTCGGGGGGAGTTGGAGTGGCCATTAAAACCGGGCGAGGGTCCGAGGGAGAGATGGGGCGAATGGTAGGAACCTTCTGGAACCACACAACCAATAAAACGAAGGCTCTTGTACCCTCTCGATTTTCTCTTCCCTTCTCTTCCCCCAATTAAGCGCGGTCTCGGTCTCGGTCTCCTCGTGCTGCTCTCCTCTAAAAAGTGAGTCATCCGGTTCTCCCGATCTCTTTCGTTGCTCTGTTCCACCATTTTTTTTTTCCTATCCTTCCATCCCTTGTTGAAATCTAAGGAAAAAAAGTGACTGAAATTTTGCAGATTCCTGGGATCCAATTCGAGAGGGCCTTATTCAGAAATGGAGGATGCTCAGGATCGGAATAATCAATCCAATGGTGACCCCTCTCACTCTTGTTAGTGTCAGCCATCAGATTCCAGATATCTTTTATCACTTATTATTATTAGTTTGCGGGGGTTGGGGGGGTTGGTGCTAATCGTAGTTGCTCATTTTATTTCTGGAATGTCTCTGCTAGACCATAGCAGTTCAATTCAGCAGTCCGAGATTGGTACATCTTTGCTCAATTCAAAAATGTCTGTTTCAATTTTTATCTTACATGACAGGAAGATTAATATCAAATAATTTTGTAGTGCACATACCTAGGTTTGAATGTGTTCGCTTTTCGTCTCATTCTAATCCCATCTCCTTTCATTTTCTTCTTTTCTTGTTTGTTCTCGACATCTTTTTCGTTCATTTCATGGCATTATCTCTCAAAATTGTTTAACATCATAACCAGCAGACCAGCAAAGTTGGGCTGACCTTATCTTTTCACCATGATGATCAATAAGCAGTTTTGCCAATGTTCTTGAAGTCTAGAAAAAAAACATTGATTCGTGTTTTGTTTTGTTATGAGTTTGTACGGAATAAAATGAGGGGCTGAAGATCCTCAACTTTTTGGACCCTCATTTCAGACGATGCAGAGTGACAGTGATCGTTAATGCTGTTATTCGAATGTTGAAAGACACATAATTTTCATTCTTACGTAGTTCTTAGATACTTAGTAGGAATTGGATATTTTACTTCCTATTCAAGCTTCTGTTTAGTCTATACTTTTCTTTTTTATCTTGTAATATATCCAATAGCTGTATTGTTATGCCAAGGACAGTATATCTCCCCCCCCCCCCCCCCCCCCCCCCCCCCTCATTTTAATAAATTTCCTTACACACCTGTTTCATATAATACACATTCAAGATCTCTCTGGCTAGACATCTATATTATTTATTCCATGCTTTTATTTTGTTCCTGATTCTCCTCCTAAGTTTTACTTTAGGTATTGCTTTATGCTTATGTCTTTGAATTGGTTAATATTTTCTGTTCTGTTACTTGCTGACATATTTATTTGGTAGGCAATCATATATATGGTTTCTTTTGGATCTATTGAAATTTAATAGTCACCCTGGATGCGTAGTTTTTCATTCTATATGCATTGTGTAGATCCGAATGATGATAATGATATCATCACTGAGAGTGCCGCAGTTGTGCGTGATGAACCTCCCCAAGATGACAAAGGACCCCCGAAGATTGACTGTGAGATGGAAGTCCTTCACGACAAAGTCAAGAAGCAAGTAATTAAGGAGGGTCATGGTCAGAAGCCGGCAAAATTTGCGACATGCTTTTGTAAGTGCTGTATGGTTAGGTCTACCATGTCTTGTCCCTTGAATGAAGTTCACAAGCTATTTAGTGGCATTGTGGTTTCTTTTATTTGAAGTGATGCTATGATTATGTTGCGAAAGGTTTATGTGCATAGTATTTAGATGGCTGTTTCCCTTTAGTTTAATGATGCATCAATTTTCAGCTTTTCATGTGATAAAGAGGCAATGACAAATACCTTAATCTTCAAGTTTTATTTGATTTATGGGGGTTTGCTATTTATGCTAATACTGAGCATATGTGATGCATGGAAGGGTTGAAATGCACATACTAAATGTTAGTTTTGGATTTATAAATCTACTTGCCTGATGACCAACATGCATGTTTTTCAGTCTTAGTCATGCTTTTTGAGAAGGATGTAGGAGAGTATTTGTGAGATAGAAGTGATTTACTAAAGATGTTTCACATCTTCCCAGGCTCTGTAGTTGGTTCATAGCAAATTTCTTCTGACCCATCACACCAATGTTGTCCAAGCTGGGAAAAAAATATTCAGAATAGTGACCTCTTCTATTAAAATCAGTTGTAAACACAAGAGCTGTATCCTGATATGGGCAAGCTCCAGATCAAACAGGCGATTGAGTCTTCTGATAACGCATTCCCAACCTGTTTGACCAATCTTATCTGGTCCTAAGAAATCTGCTATTTGGCAATAGCCTATTGTCTGGAAGACAAGCTCTATATTTCAGGCATTTGGTGCTGTTAGAAAAGAATTCTATCAGTTTAGTCTGTTTGTCCAAAAACCAAGTCTAAAACCAACTCTAAGTTGGAGTCTTTATATGCTATTGGTTGGGATGAACTTTTTGCACATATATACATTATAGTGTGGTAAGACTGAATGTCTCAGACAATTGTTCATCAAGTCAAAAGGAAACCTCAAGTGTGTTTTGGCATTTACGCATGAGGTTTTGAAAAGCAAAAACCTTTATTGGTTAGGTCTGGCCCAGTAATTTTTCTTTTATCCTTATTGTTCTTCCTCAGTTTTGTCTTCCAAGTAGCCGACTAGCTAGCAATTAGGATAATTACAATTTACAACTTAAAATAGGTAAGAAAATGGAAAGCCAAAACATGACAACAATTTATAGAAATAGAAAAATTATAAAAAGGATTGTAACACAACTTAAGCAGCAAATAACAATAATTGATATAAGAAAATTGGCATCTTCATGTGGCAGAGGAGGCAGTATAGCAACAAGTTTAGGTGCAAGAGGAAGAAGAGGGGAAGAAGTAAGCAGCAACGGCCGAAAGGTGTGAAGGGTGAGGAAGGACAGTTAAGACAATAAGAAAAGAAAAGAGATATGACACATTTGGAGCATCGGTGGAAGAGGCCCGGCAAGCATAGGGTGGCGGAAGAGTCGTTTGGTAGGGTCAAAAGATGAGAAGCAACAATAGGTGTCACGCCCCAAATTCAGGATATAACACGGCCATGCTACCAAGGGTTACAACTCACGATAACACAAAATCAACCATTACATTTAGCCCATAAATCCATCACAAATAAAATATAATAAAAGAATTTAATTCCATCATCTATTAAATAACAAATTAAACCTTGGTTCGGAGCATCTAAATCCAAATATAATTACCAAACCCATAATCTGCAATAATTATTAAGCTACAAATTCATAACCAACTAATAAACTAAATTTCTTCTATAAAATCAGCAAGCTTGCTAACGCAAACTTCAAGCCTGAACCATCCTTCGTCCTTACTGGCCCTAGTCGTCTGGAGAGAGAAAAATAAAAATAGATATTTGTGAGCGACACAGCTCAGTAAGCACATCTTATGTAGGAAAAACATGATAATTTGAAAAATAATAAGGAGCACAATATCTACTTACCTCTTTCGTCTTAAACTTTCAAACTTCGTTGGGTAAATCTGCTAAACCTATTTGAAAAAAATATTAAATGCAAGATAAATTTCTATTTAATGATTTTAATCGAATTAAAATAATAAGGAAAGGCGACGGTTAGTCGGGTGACAGTGTTTGGCGGCCCCGGATAGGTAAGGTTTAAGCAACTTGATCAATGAATCATGAGGTATGGACTTGATAGTCAACTTTAAATACCACGTAATAGCACGTATCTTGTAGGATAGTAATTGCGGGTATCGATTCACAGGGATTGGGGTACGGTTGTTTTCTTAAAAATAATATTTGAAAAAGAGAGTTTGTGAAGAATACTACACTAAGCAATTTAATAAGGACTGTAATAAAAAATGATATGAGTAGAAGAGCCTAGGGCAAGGAATTCACTACTAAGATCGTAACAAGGATTATTTGTATTTTAATTCGTTCTTGGATTAACATGCAAATTGATTACAAGCCCTATAAGCATTCAAATAAAAATTCACTTAAGTAATTTTAGGAAAACCCATCTTCAGTAGGTATGAAATGTCTACCCTAAAATAAGGTGGCAGGACATTGCATCTTCCTTAAGCATGGATTATCTTTATACTCACTCAGTGATCATGAAAAATAGTTGTACGAACATCATATTTAAAATCACAGAGATTAAATATGAGATGAAAGAAAAATATTCATTTAAGAGTAAGAGGATTCATACAACTCCAAGAACAAAAATTAAAGATACAAAATCCTTATTTCTCTGTTAGAGCTTCATCCAGCCCCAGTGACGGAACTCAGCCTTCCATAGGATTGTGGATAGCAGCAGCACAGAGGGCTTCCATCACCTTCCACGTCTTCTTCTCTCTCGGTCTTCTGTGGGAACTCCAATAAGAAGAGTGAATGGGATCAGCCGGGGAGAATCAATGCCCCCTGTTCACGTCGACTCCCCTTTTTATAGGCTGCCAACTCCTTCTCTACTCCCCTCTTGAGCTGATCCGGTCGCTGGTGATGCGGCTTCAACGCAGAGGAGACGTGGATGTTTGAGAGGATTTCGGAGGGATGAGATGGTTGGGAGCGAGCTGGGAGCAGGGGATGAGCTTGGGACGTTGGGAGGCCGTAGAACCTGGGATCTAGCCTTGGAAGCTTATCCACGGATGCTGAGAAGTTAATCGCGAACGGTAGGAAGTTGTGGACGCGTTGTAGGATGCATCTGGTTGCGATCACTCGAGCGGGGGACGCTGGGATCAATCCGAAAGAAGCTGGGATTTGAGTTTATCCCGTGGATCATGCGGAGGATCTTGGTTCTATTCTTTGGATGCGGCAGATCACCCACGGTTGGCTGGGTCAATCCGGGAGAAGAGGAGAGTTTGAATTCGGCTAATGGCTGATCTGTGGGATAAGGATGATTGCGAACGGATTCGTGAGCTGGGAGGAAGGCTGCGGACGACTTACGATCGCGGGAGAGAGGAATCCGGAAGAAGAGAATCATGGACGTGGGACCTTTTGCATGCATCACGGGAGGATGGGGCATGGCGAACGGCTGGGAGGCTTGGGATTTACTGGGACGAAGTTGTTTGGGATGCTCACGGGATGAAGATGAATCGTGGAACACCCGGTCGTGGGAGGAGATGGGATGCTGGGACGTGATCCACGGAATGGGGAGAGGATGAACTCTGTTCTGTTTTTGTGGCTGGGAGAAATCTGGAATGACTCCGGGTGAAGAGATGGCTCCGCGCGGACAGGAGGAAGGTTGGATTTGTGAACGAGATGTGAGGAGGGGTTGTGGATGGCTGGATTCATGCGAATGAAGGATGTGGCTATAGGATGGACTCGGAACAGGGGAGAGGACACGTGAACTTGGGATGGCCACATGCTGAGAAGGGAATTTGGGAAGTTTGGACACGTGGGAAGACTTGTTTTTGATGGGTGAATGTGTGAAGAAAAGGGAAGAAATTGATGAAATGCAGTGTGGGTTTAAGCATCATTCAATTGGGTTTGACTCGACCTGTATACATAAGGCTTTTAATCAATAAATAATCAAATCAAACTTGAATTACCTTTATTAATTTATTATAATGCAATGATGAAGGAAAACACATTTTCTCATGTTTTGATTTAAAATATGTGCATAAAAATAGGGATAAGTGCTATGTAAAATAAATTAATTTATACATTATTTAGCACTTATCAGGACTCGTTCGACAGGGTTCATCAATAGTGGTTTAGGGACATTCAACAGAGCCGGGATAACCGGTCCGGTAGGCGGCCCGAGTGCCAGAGCAGTTTAGGCCCTCTTTGCAGGGGTCAACTCAAGTTTGTAGAATAGGTAGACGGGACTCTATATTGGAATTCATGGGTCTGTTTAGAGAGAGAAACAAGTAGATGCGAGAGAAAGAAGAGAGAAAATAAGAGAGAGAAAGAGAGGGATGGGCTCTCTCTTTCCTCTTCTTCTTCGTCTCTTCTTTTCTTTCTTTCTTCTTCTTTTATTGGTAAATAGGGGAAGGAAGAGGGTGGACTGGTGGCTGACTATGGTGGTCCGACGAGGTGGCAGTTGGCGGTGGGGACATGTGGCGGAGGGCGGCCGGCCGGCCAATCAAACCAAAAAACAAGGCCAAACAGGAAAATTTCTTGGCTCGGTGATTCTTGGGTCTCAACCCACTCGTCGGCGGCTAGGGATCCGACATCTGCTAGGGGCCAACTCAGAGATTGGGGCTAAGGTCTCGACAATGAACATCGCCGGCGGAGGCGGCCGGAAGAAAAAGAAAAGAGAAAAAGTAGGGGTTTTTGTTCTCGGGTGGTTTTCGAAAAAATAGAAGCTGGCAGCGGGTGGTTTAGGACTATGGAGAGAATAGGAAGAAAAGAGAAAGAAAACCAAGGCTTTACCTTGCTTCGGCGAGCTCTCTGACCTTGATTCCCGACGGGCACGGTGACGGGAAGCCATGGACTCAATGGGAGAACAGAAGACAGACAGTGGTGGTCGACATTCGATGACGTTGGAGGGAGAGGGGCCTTTTAAAGACGGAGGCAAGCCTCTGACTACTCGTGGGAGTTTGACTCCTACTGCGAGTCGATCGGGAGTCTTCTTCTCCACCATTTTTCTTTTTTACTTTTGATGGAAACATGGGCTGGGCTAAAGCCTAGTCGGGCTAGTCAAGTGGACCGGGCCTTGACCAGGCCATCACAATGGGAATGACCAAGGAGATGGAGGAATTTTATTGGAAGAAAATTGTTCTCCTATGTGGCCCATGATGGAGCACGTAGATTGGGACATCATTGCTGATGAACACCAATTTTGTGATATTTCAAAGATGCCGTAACTTTTGAATCCAACTATGGGGAAGAGCTTATTCTTATTAAGCTATAATTTATCTTTGTCATCATTGTTCAAAGTAATGCGAATTACCTTTCATCAACTGCATCTAGTTGTGGTTAGGATGGGTTCATTGTATTGCTGCATGTAGCAAACCTCGTCCTTGGTTTGCCTATATGGCTATCTATAATTGGCACAACTTGCATTACTAAGAGTTCTTCTTGTCTCATGAAAGATTTTTAAAGAATTAGTGATGATCTGTGTTTATTGTACAAGTTTTTTAAGTCTGTCTTTGATGTGGCAGTGCACTATAAGGCATGGGTTGCAAACTCTTCACACAAGTTTGAAGATACCTGGCAAGAACAGCGACCAGTTGAACTTATCTTGGGAAAAGGTATTTCATGTCATTATATTTTTCAATGCATCTTTTGTTTTTACAGTAACTCCTATCTTTGCTGTTTCTCTGCTCTCATTCTTCTCTTAGCGTCCCAAGCAGCATGGAACTTGTATAGTTGGTTCTTGACTTCCCATGTTGCTTAATAATGTCTATAGATCATTTCTGCCTATTAATCCTGTCTCACATGGATATTTTATCAATATTACAAAGATTCAAGTGTTGTTCCAAAACAATAAAAAAAAGGGGGGTTCTTCTGGCTCAATTTCAAGTGGTGCCATGCTGTATTTACCTGTCAGTTTGGAATGGGTTGATATCCTGCATATCTGCTGGAAATTGCATCAGACTTGCCTGCTTTCCACCTGCTGCACCAGTTCGGCATCAGTGAGCCCTCTATGTGATCATATTGTGCCAATACATGGAAAAAATCAACAGAATATGCAATGCTCCATGAGTAGCTACTTTGAAAATGCACAAGCTAGAAAAATCTATGATCCTATAGAGATCAATTATGTTTAGCTTCAAAATGATGAATAGACTTGCTTTTTAATTGTAAAAGGCATAAGTTATTCTCTTGAGCACTTTTTGTTATATTAGCAACACCAAAACATTAAAAGATACTATTTATTTTTAAAAAAAGTTTCAAGTATCTACTTCATTGGTATGTATAGTTCTGCATTTTGATGAATACACCCCGACAGCAAGCCATGCTGACCAATTCTTGGTCCCCAAAATACATAAATTTGCTTGTGTTGCCTAGCTGTACTATGCATTTTATTATACTATGCAACAATACTGTCAACCATGGTCCTTAGTAAGTTATCCTAAAATTAACTACTATATAGAAATTAAGTATATGTTCTTTTAAGAGTTCACGAGCACTCTGGTCCCCATTCATGCCACCTAAGAGTAACAAAATGTCTTATAAATTATGACATATTATAACATCATTAATATCCTATATTCACATTTAATTTCTTAAGTGTGCTTTAATTTACTATTGCATATATGAAGATGATGTACGGAATTAAATGAAAGAAATGCGACAAACTTCTCATGCGTAGGAAGTGTAGAGAAAATTTTAAATCACATATTGAACCAAAGAGAACTTAAACTGTATAGTTTAACAAAAATGTAAAGCGAGATGATATCTCGAGATGTATTACATGTTTTCTGAATAAGAACAAAAAACAGGACCTTAATAAATCAGATTGTTGTAACAGATAGAAAATTATAAATCACATTAAAGTTTTACAAAGACCTTAACTGACAAGAAGTTTCAATGGTTGACTCAAAAATGAAGAAAACTTCAATGAAAATCTTATAAATAGATTAAAGCATACATGCCCATTATCATTTAAGAAACAAGGACATGAGCTTAGCCTAGAATTTTGTTTCATAACCACATCAAATGTTAATGAGGGCGTGAGCTTAATCAATTACATTATCGTAGTTTTATTTCAGATCAGGCACTCCGTGCCTTTCTTTCTCTTCATATATTTTATAGAAAGAAACATATTGGAAGTGATCAACTAAAAGTAAAAGAAAATTTTGTATTTTATGTGTATGTGCATGTATATGCATTGTACACATAATATATGTATATGTATGAAACACATATCTTTTTTTTCTTTTTTTGGAAATCCTCTGATGCAATTGTTAGGAGTTGGTTGATTCTGTTAGCCTTTATGAGCAGCTGGAGAGGGTAAGGAGGTCAAGGATAAGGCTGTCTATTCCTCCACCCACCACCCCCCACCACCACCACCCTTTGCTGCGGGAAGATCACTCCATCTTTAGCCCTGGTCATAGTAGCCATGGCTGTTGATCTCTATTACTGCCTAATATATGGGTTCTCTCTTCTGCTGGTGGCTCTCTTTTGGTGTTACTGCCCTGGCAAAGGCTACGGCTACATTCATTTTCCTTGCTTCCTCAATATCCACCTATGCCCCCATTACCTCCCTTCCCCATTTCGTGATTCTCACGCCTTACCCTGTTTCCCTGGCCAGTGGCTCCAAGTTTGAAATATTGGTATCTGGTAAAAAAGTAGGAATTCTGATAGTTTAATGTAGGAAATTGTGAGCATTCAAACCATGTAACTTGTGCATTCAAATGCATTTGCCTGTATCCTTTTCTGAGTAATGAACTAAGAGATATATTATAGTTGGGGGACAGGTAAAGTTTTTTCATTCCCTGCTCTCCTCTCACCAGAACAATTTTAGTGCAGAACTGCAAGATAAGGCCTCTATGAACTCAAATATTATAAGAATACGTAGTCACACCAAGGTGTTTCTTGAAGGAGGATATGGAACCTTGTTTAAGTATAATTTATTTCTATCTGGAAAAAATCATTTCCTAACAGGGTATACAATGGTATACACAAGGGCTATCTGATCCATGAGCTTAAAATCTTGTTGTCAAGAAACTAAATAGATGAAGGGAAAAACTCATACGGTCTAATTCAATTAATGACTAGGCTGATGCCTTATGACTGTCAAAATGGAATTTTTTCATGGATTGTTAATTATGGCCATATAATGTCAAAGAATTAAATAATTAAAAATTATAAATGTAACTTTCAAGCCTTATTCCAACTATTTTTAGTTAGCCTTATGGATCCTTTTTCATGAAGAATTCCTGTTTAGGACCAATATGTTCCTGATTCTATTCCAGACTTAATTTTTTCTTTTATTACTTTTAATCTTGACTAAATAGTCCTAGAAGGCTAAAATCAATATGGTGAAAACTTTGATATGATTTCAAAGAATTAAAAAAAAAACTAGAAGTCTCATGGAAATTTTAGTTCTGTTCCACACTAATACTGGAAGAACTTGAAATTGGCCATGTACCTGAGCCATGTCGTAGACTGAATCACTTCTTTTCCTATATAAGTGATCAACTAGTGAGAACTCTGTATTCATTCTTGAATTGATTAGGGAGAAATAATATGTAGCATAGAAATAATTCTGACTCTGCTTATGCCACAACAGAAAAGACAGAAATGACAGGGTTGGGCATCGGTGTGGCAAGCATGAAGAGTGGGGAGCGTGCGCTGTTGCATGTGGATTGGGAACTAGGCTATGGAGAAGAAGGAAGTTTTTCATTCCCAAATGTCCCCCCTATGGCAGACCTTCTGTATGAAGTTGAGCTTATTGGTTTTGATGAAGCTAAAGAAGTATGTTGCCTCTTGTTTATTGCTACTGTGGCATCTTATATCAATAATCGTCTCTTGTTTTTTGCTATTGTGGCGTCTTATATCAATAGTCTTCTAATGCTTGGTGTGTTTATATTGCCAAATTTGTATGCAGATTTTTATTATAGGTGAACCTTGAAGCTTAGATAATTAAAAATTTAAGCTTGATATATTATTGTGAGTTTGTGACATATGTCTGTTAACAGGGGAAAGCCCGAAGTGACATGACAGTAGAAGAAAGAATTCAAGCAGCTGATAGAAGGAAAATGGAAGGAAATTCTTACTTTAAGGAAGAAAAGCTTCAGGAGGCCATGCAACAGTATGAAATGGTTATCAACTATATGTCCCTTGGATTTCTTCATTTTTGTCCTCTTTTGTAGTTACAAGTTTTGTAGGAAGTCATAATGAACTTTTCCTTCGTGTCAGGCAATAGCATATATGGGCGATGACTTCATGTTCCAGTTATTTGGAAAATACAGAGACATGGCCCTGGCTGTTAAAAACCCATGCCATCTTAACATGGCTGCATGCATGCTCAAGCTAAAGAGATATTCAGAAGCTATTGGACAATGTAGCATCGTACGTTTATTGATTAAGTTGGTTTATAATTGCTTGCATTACTTTGTGCTTCTTTTTTTTTTTCTGATCATTGCTTGACAATGACAGAGACCTGGTAAATAGATGATTCCTATATGCATGTTATATTTGAAGACTATGTTTTTCAAAAATTGTTTTGATTTTCTGTTTAAAAGATACTATCATATAGTTCGTCTTTCCTTTTCAATATTTTCTATTAAAACCCACCTCATTGTTTCTTTTCTAAAACAAAATTTCTTTTCAACTCCCATGGAGAAGTAGCATAAGGTAATTTTGTTTTCAAGCATTTTGTACCAGTTGTAGAGTGTTGACATCATGTTGAGGACTCGTTGCAAATAGTTCTCATTCAAAAAAGTATAACATGAACCAGTAGGTTGACCATATCTAAATGAGACTAAATAGTGCTTTGTGGAGTCATAATATTTAGCTATAAGGTGGGTACAGATATACGCACTAGGTTTTGCAAAGCTAAGAATTATGGTATGCCATACTGTACCGAACCGGACAGTATGGGCCGTACTATACCAATTCGGTACTGGTATATGGTACGGAAGGCGTACTGATACTCAGTACGCCAAACTGGATCCCATACCGGATGTATTGACATAGTGACAAGGTGGCACCGGTAATGGGGCTCAGTATTGAGATGCCATACCTTGCTAAAAATATTGAATTGGATTCATGACAAAAGTGTGGTGATTGAGTAGTAAATAACGAAACTTGGGGAAGCTTAAAAGTTACACCACAAGTGTTTGAGGGGATGGAGAACTAATTGAGCTTGTGCGAGAAGGTCTCAGTAGGGTTGGATGGAAGTTGTAAGATTGGAATTGGAAAAGTATTGTCTATTAAGGGTGAGCTTTAATAGGAGCAAACCCCCAGTGTAGTAAGCCTTGTCAGTGTTAGCTACTGTTATATTTTAGAACTTGGTTTCCTTTGTTCTTATTTACCTTATGAAAAGGAAATATACAATTCTGTAATGAAACATCAATCTTTTTTATGTTTTCTTTTTCACCTCGTGTCTATTTTACATGATCGTCGTAATTGTTGAGAGCTGGTGCTGGTTGGTTCTATATTATATTACTATGTTGTAAGAATGAAAGGAATGATTGTCATTCTATTCTCGAAGTAGGGCATTTGAGGGTTATACCATTTTCATTTTTGTTTACATAAATGCGGTCTTGATCTTGAAACTGTTAAATTTATAAATACTGTGCACTGATTGGAGTTTTGTTGCTATTGAAGTTTGGAGTATCTTCTTTTGTTTGAACGTCTTATAGCACCAAGAAATCCATGTTAGCTGGTGTCTTGGTGAGAGAAATTTTTGATGTCACTAAATTTTCAAGCGCAATGGGCTTTCAGGTGTTATCAGAAGATGAAAACAATGTGAAAGCATTATTCAGACGAGGAAAAGCTAGAGCAGAACTTGGTCAAACGGATGCTGCCAGGGAGGACTTTCAAAAGGCAAGAAAATTTGCCCCAGAAGACAAGGCTATTGCGAGAGAGCTGAGGCTGCTCGCTGAACATGACAAAGCTATCTATGAGAAGCAGAAAGAGATTTATAAGGGGATTTTTGGAGACAGGCCTGAACCCAAACCCAAGAGGTTGAGTTGGGTAGTTGTTTTCTGGCAATGGCTTGTATCACTGATTTGCAGCCTATTCAAGCGCCGACAGCCTAAAGCTGACTAAGCATTATGTGGTAAGCACTAAGCACCAAATGAGACCATTGAAGAACTGGTACCATTTTGTCAGGATGTCTGATCTTCCATGCTTGCTATTTTAATTTCTTTCGAATCCCATAAGGATCGCGCATTGCTTGTTTCTTCATATTTTGTTAGTGTTGGTGCTTGTTTTTCGTATTGAATAGAAAGGGCACTCTCTCTCTCTCTGTTACACACACACACCCCTTTCTTAGTGCTAAATTTGGGTTTGTGTGAATAAATCGCTTTAATGGTGGTGGGCACTCTATGATCGTTTAGAAACAATTCCAATTCTATGCCGGTCACAGATGCATGTGATGCAATCAATCCAAATACCGAAATTTAATGCCTTTACAACCTTTTATGAACGCAAGCTTCTTAAAAATCCCACATTTTCTCTGCTGTTTAACAATAGCAAGCTGTAAGGGAACCATGTATCTTGCAGGCACCTCTGCATGTTTTACATGTAAACTTTTGCACGTCTGATTTGCGTGAAGTGAAATTTTAGTGGGCTACATGCTAAAGTAGTTTGTGATGGTGGGACTGAAGTTTGCTTGGAAAGACAGCTCCTTATAACTTGCAAATGTGATATCATCTTTCCAGTTAATCTCTAGGAGAGGGAGGCGTGGATGTTTTGTGTAAATTATCTTCAAATCCTGAAGAGATTAATAACTTTGTAACATTTGTACGCCAGATGGAAAAGAATCCCGAAACATGCTTTTGTTATGATGTTGAATCTGTATTTGAGGACATGGCTTATGCTGTTTGTTTTACGAAGTCTGTGCATATACGAACAAATTCCATGAGTCAATGTAGAATCTGCAATGCTATTTACCTTTCATTAACTTTTACATATGTCCTTGGAAGAGGTGGTGCTATAATTTGCTGCAGCATGAATCTATCATTTACTAGCTCTACTAAGTGAAGAAAGTCAACATTGACAAGGACAACAAAAGCATGAAACCAGTTAGTTATAGGACATGTCATTGGAAATATTAGAGAAAAGAAACGATAAGCCAGGTCTCACCTTTAATTGCGAAGTCTTGGTTTGTATTTAAGTAAGGTGGTTTTCCTTGTGGTGTCTGAAATTCTTTTTAGAAGATTTTAGTCTCTCTAGTCTCTCTCTCTCTCTCTAGTTTTCATGGAACAAAAAACTGGCCACATAGGGTATTTCAAGCAGCATCTTGGAATTTCCTTTCTCGCTGCTTGGTTATGAGGCTTAATTATGATGCTGCTTTTGTGTGCAACAATAGGGAATCCATCAACAGGTGATTCATCATGATGGTTCTTGAATAATAATCAGCGAAAGTTATTCTGAAAAAAAAGGTCTCTTTGGGTGGTTGTGGGGAGTGTAAAGGGCAAGTGGTATTGCCGGTGCCTTCTCGGCCCCAATCAGCAGGTGTTGGTAGGCATCCACTAGCCGAAGCCACAAAGTATGCCTGATTTCTCCATTTATATCATCTGCGACATTGCCTTGATCAAACACAAAGCAAAATCATTGCATCAACTGCCACACCAAAGGGTCTAAAAATTCTCCGAGACCACTTTATAGGGAATCAAACTTATGACTCTCTATAAGTGGTTCGTACCAAACATTTTTTTATAACCTTTTTTTTATAAAAAAAATATAAGCAGAAGAGTGACAACTCCACCTAGTTTCATTGAGAAGAAAATGGTTGCGCTATAATTTGCTGCAGCATGAATCAATCGTTTACTATAATAACTGAAGAAAATCAACATTAACAAGGACAACAAAGACACAAAACTAGTTTGTCATAGGAAATGTCAAAGTAACGATGAGCAGCAGCAAGTTCAAGTAGGTCTAAACCTTTATTTAATTGCCAACTCTTAGTTTGTGCTTTGAAAGAGCAAGGGGTGATCACCCCCTTTTGCTCCAAAACTTTTGGCGGTGTGCTAGAGAGTGTACCTTCTTATGGGCTAGTTATATTTACCGTAAGACCAATAGAGCGGCGAATATGCTCTTCTCTTTTTGGGATATTTTGTTTTTTGATTCTGCTGGATGTATTCATACGAGATTTGTGTGAGTTGGTCGACTTATCAAAAAACAAAAAAAAACATGAGGTGATGAAAAGGATGGGCAAATGAAATTGATCCAATAGGTGTGGGACCACATAAAGTCCCCGCAGGCCATTTGTGTAACGAGATTCCTTGGCAAGATGAGCAAAGTTTAAAGCCATGAGGGCCCTTGTTGTTTCTAAGTTGTGGGACAACCCATGACCTCTAAAGCCAAGTCCCCTCCTCCTTGTCTCTCTAAACGGCCAATACCCCAGCTCGATTATTGACTTGGACCAACATACCTTCTCGCTTTATCTTTTTGAGCGTACCAAGGCAACTTACTAGGGAGGGCTCCTCCATCCACCACTAGAGCTGGCCTGTCCCACAGTCTTAATCAAAGGCTGTTAGTATAATAACATTTGTAGATTCACAAACAAATTCATCTTTCTAGTTTATGTCATTCATTTTTTTTAACAAGCTTTTGGAAACAGGCTGAGTAAGCAAGTCATCGAGTGTATTCTTAAAAATTTCATCCCTGAGCAGCTTTAAACTGTTTTTGCTACCACTTTAGGAAATGGCAAAGAACATAGGCGCATCGCTGATGCTCTGGGCTGCATGATTGTCTGCAAAAATTTCTAATGTCCGGCGTATGTCACATTCTAATCCTGTTTATATTTCATTTATCATTTGAGTTTCTTTGTTGCAACAAATCTTTATTGGTGGAATGATGACAAGAGATGAATGAGCTAAATTTACAATTTGATCTATGATAAAGATGGAGACGTTTAGGGGTCTTGGGAAAAAAACATTTCACGAAGATACGATGCCTAATACTCGCAAAACTTCAATTAAGTATCGCTATATATATATATATATATATATATATATATATATATATATATATATATATATGCTGTGCAGCTAATAATGAGGTCATCATGGTAAAACATAATTCACTTTCTTCTATAAATGCTTGGCAACAAAGCAAATCTGGCATGAGAAATTAGCCTAAGACACGCCATTTCAAAACATACCTGGCTCATTGGTCTTCGAGAAAGGGAAAAAAAAAAAAGGAGTATGGTCCATGAAAAAATAAAAAAATAATTTATAGTTGATTGGAGTTTAAAAAAGATAAAAAAATATTTTTTATGGGAATAAATTTTTTATATTATGGCCTTATTTGGATGATTGGGTAGAAAATTTTTTAGGATTCGTGATTTGGAATAATACAACATGCAAAATTATAGGATTATAAGTTGGGCTAGATTTATATTCATAAATACACAGATCTAGCTTTAGAGTTGGCCGTTCCAAATCCTATAGAGTTGAGGGATTTTTTTTTCTCTCTATAAAATTCGGGCCGTCCCACTCCAAAACAAGTCTTAGGTATTTATGAACACAAGCCTAGTCCATCCTATAATTCCATAATTTTATTGGTTGTACGGTTTAAACTACGAACCCTGTAAGATTTTCAGTCTAATCATGCAAATAGATCCTTCATGAAAAAAAATTATGTGGGATATAGAAAAGTGACTTTTCCACATGATGAAAATTAGAATATTTTTTCTCTCAAAGCATCTTTTAGATTGAATGAGATAAGATCTTTTCTTTTATTAAAAGCACAATAGGTATTTTATATAATTTTTTTTAGAAAAATAAATTTTTAACCAAACATAAATCATGATTTATGAAACCTATCTCTTTTCGAGCATCAGCTTTTTTTTTTTTTAGATATTTTAATATTTTTTTTTCCCATCGAACCATACGATCCTGCAGAAGCACCAAACATACTGTACTTAGATAGGGCAAACAAGCGGTGCGCGTGATCAAGCTAATAGTCCGAAAATGGGTTTCCCCTGGCTCCTAGAATCCCTAGTCCAGAACAGGTGCATCAAGATATTTTTTAGTCTTCGATGTAGTGTCCATGTAGAGCCTAAAACTAGAATAATATATACTCAAGTCCCCTGTTTCACGGGCGAAAATGTGGACATCGGCAGCAAGAAAAAGCCGAGTTAGGGAGCCGTCTTTCCAAACAGAGGATCCAATGTCCCGATACTAAAGCCGGAAGACAGGCGCGACCCCCGAGAAAAGGCCAGAAAAATGCAGCCAGAAAACATATGGCCAATCCATATTCCCTGTTCATCGAAAGAAATATGCTCTGTTAATGAGATGCTACAGTCTAATTTGTTGCGATTTCACTCGACTCGCATCATGAGAATAATATATTCTCAGTTGTACTTATCTTGTCACCAGACCTAAGATGTACAGTAGAACAATAATACAATCAACCTATGTTCTTTTTTAAAAAAAGGAATAAACAAGTTCAGCATGTGTAAACATCCATTCTCATTGTCCAAGTTTACATGAAGATACGTTACCAGTATGACCCACAGCTTAATACTAGTCTAGAATGAAAGTGGACGAATTAATTAAGGTTACTGTTTTTTCGCCTCTTCAGCTCCCATAATCTATTAATACTTTCTCCTGTTTTTTTGTTAAATATTTACTTCTAATCAATGCTTTAAATAATGCATCACCTTATTAGATCACTTGTAGTGTCATCTCGCTATTACCTCGTGGAAGTCAGTGATTGGTTAAGAAATACCAAGAGCACGGCACCTATCTTTTGGGCACTGCACCAATCTGGGACAGCACTCACAAAATAAACTCAATTCTAAGCAACTGCAGCTCGGGTGAAAGCTTAGAAATTAGAATCTCGAGAAGCACAATTGCACAGACCTCAACAAAAAGCTCCCAAAAGACGACACTCATTTAGCGGGAGATAAATTATTTTTAAATTAAGCCTCGCTTGCACTGGTCTGAAGCATTTTTTTGGTTGCCACATCTTGGTCAATGGTCAAAGGTTAATGGACCAAAAAAAAATAATAGTCATAGATTACCGAGATCTAGGGATATCTCCAGCCTCGTCCGGGTAACGACCGCCCACCGCGGTCGCTGCCCACAACATCAGCCTTTGGAACTGTTGGTCCCATTACCAATCGGCAATACGCCATTAATCCGTCCTTGTAAGACAAAAAAGAATTCTTCGCTGTGAGGAGAGTCAAATGACATACTCATGGCGTCGAGCACTAGAAATCTGATCTCTACAGTTCATTTCTGCCTTTTTGCATTGAGAATAACCTCTAGGAACCCATCTCAATTGGTAAAAAGTTTTTAAGAAATATTTAATGAATTCTTTGATAGGGAAAAATGGGCGAGAGAGAGAGAGAGAGAGAGAGAGAGAGAGGAGAGAGAGGTCATGTCAACCGTAGCAGGCCCCAATGGTGTACTGCTGTGCTGCTGCTCCACCCATGGCCCAACTACTACTCACTCATAGATGAAACGAGACTTCTGTGATGTCGCTGCAAAAGGACTGGGTGCCACGCCTGTTTCTGGCTTCCGGTCTCCTTCAACACATCCCCACCCATCTCTTCTCCTTCTCGTGTTTGCCTCTTACAAAGCTTGCTGTTTGCTTTTGTGCCCAACTTTTTTTTTTTTTATATGTTCGATAGAAGCATCAAGGAAGGGACCAGGATTTCTTTCTAGGTATCCTTCACTCGTCCACCCAGCTCAAGCTGCTGTCATTTTGTGAATCATGTAAATATCTCTCTTGTATGCTTTGGATTTGAGGGGGGGGAGGGGGGGACTAGTGATTCTCAAAGGGAAATCAACTCTTCCTCACAGGTGTGGGCTTGTTAGATGAGAGATGGGTCTCCACCAGCCCTCTAAATGTATGTCTTGAAGCAGAAAGTGGAAAGAGATTGTTTCTCTGAAGAAAAGAAGATATAGAACATCATCTATATACCAAAAAGAAGAGGAAGAGGAAAGAGGGTACTGGCTCTGCCAATGGCTTCTTTTGGCTGCTGCTGTTTTGCTCTTCTGATGGTTAGTCTTCTACTTGGAAGCCAGCCAGCCACTGCCCAGCTTCAGGATCAGCCCACTATGGTGGCTCTCCAGAGAGAGCTCATGGTGGCGGACTGGGAGCTCAACAGCACAAGCTACTGCTTCTGGCGCGGCGTCACCTGCGGCGGCCCGAACCAAGCGGTGGAGGCGCTCGACCTCCCTCGCCGCAACCTCCGAGGTAACATCTCGCTCATCTCCGAGCTCATGTCATTAAAGCGGCTGGATCTTTCCGGCAATTCCTTTCATGGATCAATTCCTTCTTCTCTTGGAAATTTAGCCATGCTCAAGTTCCTCGACTTGTCGATGAACAAGTTTGAGAACAGGATTCCATCATCTTTAGGCAAAATCAGAGACCTCATATCATTAAATCTTTCGAACAACTTCCTCTCGGGGGAAATACCCGATGAGTTGAAGAATTTAGAGAGGCTTCAGGAGCTTCAGATTTCTGGGAACAATCTTACTGGCTCCATTCCTGATTGGGTTGGCAACCTCACTGATCTGAGAGTCGTTTCGGCATATGAGAATAGTTTGGTTGGTGTGATTCCCAGAAATCTGGGCTCGGTTTCTCAGCTTGAGGTGGTGAACCTCCACTCCAACCTGCTCGAAGGGGCGATACCAGAGAGCATTTTCAAGTCGGGGAAGCTGCAAGTTCTGGTGCTGACTGTAAACAGATTGAATGGCAGCCTTCCCAAGTCGTTGGGGAACTGCAAAGGCCTCTCGAGTCTTCGAATTGGAAACAATCAGCTCGCTGGGAGCATTCCTGCGTCCATTGGCAACGTTAGCAGCCTAACATACTTTGAGGCAGACAACAACAACCTCTCTGGAGAGATTGTTCCAGAGTTTGCACAGTGCTTGAACCTCACGCTATTGAACTTGGCCTCTAATGGCTTCACAGGGACCATACCTGAGAGGCTCGGGGAGCTGAAGAACCTCCAAGAGTTCATTGTCTCAGATAACAGTCTCACAGGCGATTTCCCAAAGTCTATCCTCAGGTGCAGGAACCTTAGCAAACTTGACCTGAGCGACAATCGATTCAATGGAAGCCTACCTGAAGACCTCTGCAGCATGTCGAGACTGCAATTCCTACTTCTGGATCACAACTCCATCAGTGGAGAGATTCCTGGGGGAATTGGGAACTGCGGAAGGCTGCTCGAGCTGCAGATGGGCAGCAACTACCTGACTGGTAACATCCCACCTGAGATCGGCAAGATCAAGAATTTGCAGATAGCTCTAAATCTTAGCTTCAATCACCTCAGAGGACGATTGCCTCAGGAACTGGGAAGGCTCGACAAGCTGGTCTCCTTGGATGTCTCCAACAACCAGCTTTCTGGAGGCATTCCATCGGAACTCAAAGGCATGCTGAGCTTGATAGAAGTGAATTTCTCAAACAATCAGCTCGCCGGCCCGATACCAATCTTTGGTCCATTTCAGAAGAGCCCTCGTTCAAGTTTTTCAGGAAATAAAGACCTATGCGGTGATCCGTTGGAATCTAACTGTGGGGATTATTTTGGATCGGCCGATGGTTCGGACCGACACAGGGTGTCCTACAAGATTGTATTAGCTGTTGTTGGATCTGGTTTGGCTGTTTTCGTGGCGGTATCGGTTATTGTTGGCCTGTTTATGCTGAGAGAGAGACAAGAAATGGATGCCAAGGCTGTCGTGGTTGCAGGGGAAGTGGTTGTGACTCCTCCACAAATAGCTGCTGGGAATGTCTTTATTGAGAGCTTGATGCAAGCCATCGACTTTGACAGTGCTGTCAAAGCAACCTTGAAGGATTCAAATAAATTGAGCAGCGGGACATTTAGCACCGTCTATAAGGCAGTGATGCCATCAGGACTTGTTCTTTCAGTCAAGAAGCTGAAATCCGTGGATAGATCGGTTGTTCACCACCAGAATAAAATGATAAGGGAGCTTGAAAGGCTTGGAAATCTTTGCCATGCCAATCTGATGAGGCCTATCGGTTACGTAATCTATGAGGATGTCGCCCTCTTGCTGCACCATCACATGCCTAATGGAACACTAGCGCAGCTCCTCCACGACACCACGGGCACTGGGTTCGATTCCAATTGGCCAAGAAGGCTGTCCATTGCTGTTGGAGTTGCTGAAGGATTAGCCTTCCTTCACCACATTGCCATTATCCATTTGGATATATCATCTGGCAACATTTTTCTTGATGCTGATTTCAATGCTCTGATTGGGGAGATAGAGATATCCAAGCTCTTGGATCCATCAAAAGGAACTGCAAGTATCAGTGCAGTGGCTGGCTCCTTTGGTTATATTCCTCCAGGTAATCTTTTTTTTTCCTCCTTTTTCTTTCATTTCTTTCCATATACTGAGCCCAAAAGAAGTGCAGTGCTAGCATGTTGTTCATTACCAATCTCTTTTGACAGAATATGCATACACAATGCAAGTTACAGTGCCAGGGAATGTTTATAGCTTTGGAGTGGTGTTACTTGAGATCCTAACATCTCGATTGCCGGTCGATGAGATCTTCGGGGAAGGGATAGACCTGGTGAAATGGGTCCATAGCGCATCAGGAAGGGGCGAGACTCCAGAACAGATAATGGATGCGAGGTTAAGTACTGTCTCATTTGCTTGGAGAAAGCAAATGCTGGCAGTTCTGAAGGTTGCGATGCTCTGCACCGACAGCACACCAGCAAAGCGGCCTAAGATGAAGAAAGTATTGGAGATGCTTCTTGAAGTGAAGGAAAATTAGATGTAAGATTTTTTAGAAACTTCTCCAACCCTTCATTTGAGGTTTATGTGATGATAGGTACAAGGTTCAGAACACTTAGTTGATTGGAGCTTCTGCTATGCTTCCACTACTTGCAGGTTAGGCTTGAAAGTAGAACTTAAATTCTTGGGGGGAGAAGGGTGGGGAAAAAAAATGCTAGAACTTGTACCGTGTTTCAGCGAAAGCCGAATCAAGATTTCTGTAATTACGGTTTATATTGAATTTGATGGTGAATTTGTTGTGAGAAGAACATCTTGTGATGCAACGGTGCCTATCTTTGAAGTCGATGGATGTCAAACAAAAAATGTTGTTATATTCCTCTGCTGCATGACCATATCTATATGAACGTGAGTTGGTCTGAAGACTGAAAAAGAACCAACAGTCCAGTTCTGTTCTGCTTTCTGAGCTGTATGGAGATGTTGGTTTCTAATGCGTAGTCTACTTTTAATATTTGCATCTTCCTTGAACTGATTGTTAGCCGAACGTTGAAACAACAAATTCATCTTTTATCATGGCTGTCAAAGTAACTCTTAAGTCGATAGGAAGTCTTAAAGAGGAGAATGATAGAAAAGAATTCTATTTCTGTCTATTTGTTACAATGTACTGGAGAAGAATTCTATTTCTGTCTATTTGTTACAATGTACTGGAGCAACCTATACATAGATTAGGAGGCTGAGAAAGTTTAGTAAGGCCGACTAAGTTTGATATAATCAATCACAAATTAATCAAGATGAAATTTGGTAAAGCCAGCCAAATTTGGCATAATGTCCTGCGCAATGATTCTAACAGGAGGGTCATACTTTGCTCAGCCTATCGCTTCAAAAACAGGGGGCTTCCATCAGTCAACAGTCAAACGTATATTCTTGGCTCAACATGTTCATTGGACCTTCTGATTTTTCTGTTGTTTATGTGCCATTAAAGTTTGTTTAAACAAATAAGCAATGAAAAATTAGTACTCGTTTCTATTTGCTTATGGATATGTGAAAGATGGGCTCAGAGTTGGAGTCCTCGAATGACTCCAGACCTCTAAATACCTATCCAAAGAGATGCGAAAGATTGGGCGGCTAAGTTTGCTGCGGATCACAGCAGCTGTCGCCTGTGGTCCTGGGCTCCAAGGTTCATAACCTGCTCACTGGTACTAATATCTGTCTCTGTACTCGAGTGGTATGAGCTAAAGATCATTTTTTTTTATTAAAAAAAGAAGGCACTTCTTTATGTGAGGATTGCACCGCATACCATGACTGCACATAACGCTATTTGATCAATCCGCTTTGGAAGTTCAAAGAATTGGACGTAAATTGATTTCCTGCTGCATGTTACCCATTGCTTATTGCCAAGAAAACGGTGCTAATCGCACTTGTAGAAGCACTCCATAAACATAGATATGCATGATATTGGCCAAGTCTTGTGTCCGCAAAGAGACTTCCTGCATTGCCTTTTTTTTTTTTTTTTTTTTTTTTTTTTTTTTTTTTTTTTTTTTTTTTTTTTTTTTTGCTAAAGCCGGGTTTTTCAGACAACGCGTGTCTGAATACACCCAATAAAGTCAAAATACACAATCTCACGAAGTGCCAATGGCAACTCTCTCTCTCCCACCCACAGAGCGTATCCAGAGTGGTGGGCCGCGAATGCAGCCACCCAATCAGCCGCCCCGTTGGCCTCCCTGAATACATGCTTGGCCTCAAAGGCCACGCCATCCCTCACCATCATCCTAATGTCCCGGATCAGAGGATGGTCGATGCTCTCACCACTCAGTCCCCGCTGGATCCAGCCAATAACTGTAGCCGAGTCACCCTCCAGGATGATCGAGCTGGCCTGCAGCACCTGCCGAGCATGGCGAAGACCTGCCCAGGCAGCTCGCAGCTCTGCCCCTGGAACTGATGTGACGAACAACTGGCAGCCACCTGCTGCCACAACCCTAGAGTGAGGGTCCCGTATGACGAAGCCTGCCCCGCCTCGCGTACCTCTGTCCAACACCGACCCATCAAAGTTTACCTTGAGGAAGCTCGGGGGTGGGGGCTCCCAGGTGAAAAACACCGTCCGAGGAGCTGCCTGAGCAGTAGAGGAACCCCAGGTGTCCCAAGCTGTCAAGGGTGTGTCTGAGGGGGTAGGAAGTCTGGACTCCATCGCTAGTGCTCGAGCAGACTCCGCAACAAACCTCGGCGACATCCTGCGCCCACTGAAAATGCGAGCGTTCCTTGCCAGCCAGATCTGATGGGCTGTGCAAGTTGCTCGGATGGCCTCCTGGCATGACCCGGGACTGGCCAACCCCTGTCGTATCAAATGCAGGAAGAGGCTCCTCTCCTGCCACACCTCCTCCGGGATACCTGTCCACAGCCATGTCGATCTCGCCCAAGTGCACTGAAATAGAACATGATCCACAGTCTCATCAACACTGCAAACCCCACACTCCGCGAGGATCCCCAAAGCACGCCGGCTCAACACTGCTCTCGTCGGAAGGCGATCCCACATCACCTTCCATAAAAAGAGTGCTGCCCTCGGCTGGAGGCTGGACCTCCAAATCCAGGCGCAGTCTGGTCCTCGCTCATGCTCCTGCTGGATGACCCGGGATAGATCACCCAGCCTGACACTGGCCCTGCATGAGGTGCCCCAGACCCTAACGTCTGGCCCCTCGCAATCTGGTACTGGAAGGGACCGTACCCTCGCAGCAAGATGTGTCCCAAACAGCTGATGTAGTCTGGTATCATCCCACTCTGTCCTCCCTGGTGCTAGGAGGTCACACACCCGAAGCCCCTCTGCTGCCTCAGTATCCACCATCGTCGGCCAACATCTCAGAGGCAAAGTGTCCACCCATGGATCATCGGTCACATCGACGCTCCGCCCATCGCCTATCAGCCACCTGGTGTTAGCCGACACAGTCGGCAAATACCTCGCAATCTCGCGCCACATAAAGGAAGTTCGGCGGCCACTCCGTGCCACCTCAGAGCCCCCTCGGCCAAATCTGGCTGCCATCACCCTGCTCCAAAGCCCCTGCGGCTCCAGCAAGAAGCGAGCTGCGTGTCGAGCAACAAGGGCCTCACGCCGCTCCAAGAGGGAATGCACTCCCAGACCACCCTCACTGATGGGGAGGCAGACGTGCTCCCAAGCCACCAGATGTACCCCATGGCCCCCACTATGAGACCCCCACAAGAAGCTCCGAAGAAGACGTTCAATCTTCAGCAGAGTCGTCTTTGGGACCACAGTGTTGGCCATGAGATATACCGGCATAGATCCTAACACCGATCTGACCAGTGTCAATCTCCCCATCATGGATAGAGATGATGCCCTCCATCCCTCCAGCCTGGCCTCGACCCGCTGTACCAGCCCAGAGCACTCTGTCACCCGCAGTCTCCGGCCTGTGATAGGGACTCCCAGGTAGACCAATGTCCCCTCCTGCTCTGGTATCTGCAGAATCCTCCTGATCTCCAGTCTGACTCTAATCTCCGTGCTAGGGCTGAACCGAATGGCTGACTTCATGAAGTTAACTCTCTGTCCGGACGCCGCGCAGTAACCTGCCAGCACTCTAGCGAGTACCCGTGCATCAGAAGCATGCGCCCTGGTCAAAAGAAGACAGTCGTCAGCAAACAATAAATGAGAGATAGGTCCCACCCCCGGTGCTGGGACATAGGCCTCCAGCTCCCGACTAGTGCACGCACCCTGCAATGAACGAGACAAGATATCAGAACAAATAATGAATAAGTAAGGGGATAGGGGACATCCCTGCCGCAGTCTCATAGTGGACTCGAAAAAACTCGTCGGTGTGCCGTTGACCAAAATGGAGAATTTTGGCCTCTGGACGCACCCTAGGACCCAACCAATCCATCTCCTATGGAAACCGTAGGTCTCTAAAGCCTTCCGCAGAAAGCTCCACCTGATCCTATCATATGCCCTCTCCATATCTAGCTTGACTACCATCAAGCTGCGCCGCTTCGATGCTCGCTGAAGATCCCACATCATCTCCTGAGCCAACATAACATTGTGGGAAATGTTTCTCCCCGCCACAAAGGCCCCCTGCTCTTGGCTGATAATGCCCGGCAATAGAGGCTTGATCCTGCCCACCATTATTCTCGCCACAACCTTATACAAGGTTGTGCACAAACTGATGGGCCTAAAGTGTCCCGGCTCTACCGCCTCCTGGCGCTTCGGAATGAGCGTGATGAAGGTGGCCTTCCAATCCTCAGGCATAGCTGCCTGAGTGAAGAAGCACTGCACAGCCTCAACCACTGAAGCCCGAATGATACCCCAATATCTCCGAAAAAAGAAAGGGGGGAACCCATCGGGTCCCGGAGCCTTATCCGCTGCCAGGGCCCAGACTGCCTCCTCCACCTCCCGCGCCGACACCGGTCGAACCAGTGTCATATTCTCATCATCAGCAATACCCACATCAGGCCTCGGAAGGAGGCCATCAACATCAGGGCCTCCATCCTCCGTCCATCTGGTGCGGAAAAAATCAAGTAAAGCCTGTCTGACGGCAGGCTCACCCTCCACACGCTGACCGGACCCATCTCGCAATGAGTGAATCATACTCCGCTGTCTCCGGATAACCGTCGTCCGATGAAAGAACCTAGTGTTGCGATCACCCTCACGTACCCACTGGACCCGAGATTTCTGTCGCCAAAAAATCTCATGCTGCCGTAGCAGTGAATGGTGGGTCGCTAGAAGTCCCCGGAGATCGGTCATGTCTTTCGCCGAAAGTTCACCTCCTAGATCCTCTCTCCTCTGTAGATCAGCAATCGCAGTCTCGACCCCCTCCACTCTCCGAAAGATATCGCCCACTTCCTCGCGATTCCAACGACGAAGCCGCCGTTTGGTAATCTCAAGTTTGCGGGAGACCCGTTGCATCGCATTTCCCCGTACCGGGACACGCCATGCATCGCGAACGATGTCCCAAGACTGAGGGTACGATAGCCAAATCTTCTCGAAGCGGAAGGGACTATGATGACCAGGTCCCTATGAAGTGGAAATCAGCAGAGGGCAGTGGTCAGATGCAATCCGGGGTAAGTGACTAACACAGCAGGTAGGGAACCGGAGGATCCAATCTGGGGTCGCAAAGGCCCTATCTAATCGCTCCCAAACCCTAGCACTACCGGATTGATTGTTACACCAGGTAAACCGCGGTCCCGAAAAACCTAGGTCCACCAGACCGTTCCGCATTACGAAGTCGCGAAACTCCCTCCTATCCACTCTATCCGTGAACTCCGCACCTCCCCTCTTATCACCCGCACTCTGGATACAATTGAAGTCACCAACTAACACCGTCGGGATACCCTGGGCAGTCAGGTTGGCGATCTCTTGCCAAAGAGCTCTCCTAACCCTGTAGTCCGTGCTCGCGTACACACCGCACAACACCCACGGGTCAGTATCAGGTTCCGATACAACCATGACTACCTGTTGAGGGCAGTAGTGGAAGACATCAATCGTCGCCACCCCTCGCCTCCACAGGACCAAAAGGCCACCAGACAGCCCCTGGGACTCAACTGCATAGGTCTCCCAGTCCCTTCCCAAGCGCCGCCTCAGTCGAACCAGTCCATCGCCCGATAATCGCGTCTCGCAAAGAAAACAGATCTCTGGACAATGGACCTGCACTAGCCGCTTAAAGGAAGACATGAAGGCCGGCTTGGCCGCCCCCCTACAATTCCAGGCTAGAACCTTCATGGATCACAGTCCGCAGGGTCGACCTCAGGCTCATCCTCCCCCTGGGTCGTGGGAGCTATGTCAAGCTGGCGACCTAGGTCGCCCTGCTGCTCTACCACACCAGATGCATCGCCAGATGCATCGCGCATGACCGCCGCCCTAATGAGTCGCACGACAGCTGGGTGGTCCCCCTCTGCCATAGCTATACCCATGGAACCATGGCCCCCGTCACCACTGTAAGAGGGCCCCTCACAGGGTGCCCCTCCGGGCGGCACCCCAACCACACCCTCTCGTGGCGTCAGTGGCTCGGTCGGACTCTCCTCCAAATGCAGTCCAAGATGAGCCCTGGACTCGCATCCCTCAGGAGCAGCCTCCAGCCGCTCACCCAAGGCTGGGGTCGGAGAGCCAAACCGATAGACCCCATCTGGGCCTCTCCCAAGGCCCTCCAGTGTATCCCAGGGGGCCCGCACGAGGGGGGTCTGACCAACAGTCAGAGGGGTCCCCTGCACTGAGGCCAATCCCCCACCCGGGGACCTATACTGAAACGGGCCTACTAGCATCCCGGGGTCCTCTGTCGAATCTCCCTGGAACTGCAGGTCCCGCTCATCCTGGGTGCCCATGCATGCAGCTAACTGAGCTTGTGGGCCCCCCCCAAGCTGGGCTTGAGTAGCCCCCCCAGGCTGGACCCGCGGACCCTGTCCCTGTAGCAGGGCCCGCTGTCCATGAGTAGCCCCCCCCCCGCGGTCCACGCTGGGCCCGCGTGGTGAACGAACCCGGATGGGCCCGTGCACTCCGCGCGCCCCGGTAGGCCCAGCCTGCCCGCGCGCCCCGAGCACGCAGAACTCGCGGCTCGCAGACGACACGCGGCGCGCCGACAGCACGCGGCGCGCCAACGGCGCAGTCCCCGCTCCCGTCGCGCGGCACGTCTTGGGCCCCGCCCGCTGGCCCACGCGAAGCACGCCGGGCCCTGAAGGCCCTGGCCCGCTGGGTCGACCTAAGCAAGGCCGACTGGGCCCGCGCTCCTGGGCCCTGTGGATGACCGAGGCCCACCGGGGCCCTAGCCCGCTTGTTACCGCGAGGCCGGCTGCACGGTTCACTGGGACCCGGGTCAGACCACCTGTGATCCGGGCTCCTCCTCTCCAGTGCGCGACCAGAACTCGGCTTCGGGTCTACCTCGTCAAGGTCATCGACGGTGTCAACCCATAGCGGGACAGTGGCTGCCGGGTAAGCCCCACCCCCCCACCAGCCGGTGACCGTCGCCGGGCCACTTTCGACGGCTTTTGCCAGCCGTCGGTGTCCGACGGGGACACCGGTTGGGTGAAGAGGGCAACCGGCGATGTCGGCCTGGCTAAGGATGGCTCAGGAACTGAACCAGACGCGGCCCTCACCGATTGGGCCGGGGACACCGTTAGGGTCAGGAGGGCAACCGGCGATGTCGGCCTGGCTAAGGGTGGCTCAGGTCCAGGGCCAGGCGCGGCCCTCACCGGTCGAGCTGTCGGGGGTGGGAGTGGCGGCCGAGACGGGGCGGACTCGGGTCCAGGTTCGGGCTCCCTCGGCCGTGGTGGTCGCGACTCTCGCGGCAGAGGTCTCTGCCGTGTCGCCACCATCTAAGGGCCAAAAATCGGCCCTTGGGTCTCCATCCCCGCTGCAGGAGCCGACGGAACAGAGCCACCCCCAGGGTCCCCCTCCCCTGGCGGCCCGCCCTCCGCCGATTGAGTAAACACCGGAAAACGGCACGCTGCCTCCAGGTGACCCATCCGCCCACACAGGGGGCAGAGAATGGGGACGTTCTCGAAGACGAAGGGCTGCCACCGCACCTTCGTCTTCCCTTGGATCAAAATCCCAGGTCTAAGGGGCGCGGTGGCATCGACCACCACCTTCACCCGAGCGAAACCCATCGCCCGTCGCTGCTCGGTGACCCCGTCCACAGCGATCGGCCGGCCTGCCCTAGACGCGATCTCCAAGATGGTTGACGGCGACCAATACTCCGGCGGCAGGCGGGGGAGTCGAAGCCACATCGTTACCGAAGTAACGGCCTCCTCCCCTGGCTCAAAATCAGGGACCCAAGGAGCCATGGCGAGGAGCTGCCCCGCCACCACCCAGGGTCCCTCATTTAAGGCCCCGTCCCGGTCCGCCGTCGACCGGAAACGCAGAGCCAGGTAGCCGTCCGTTAGAGGGACGGCCACCACCTCCTTAAGGTTAGCCCGGGTAGCCACGTCCTTGGCTACCCATTCGGCCGGAACACGGCGGCCAAGGCTACGCACCATGACCGCCCGCCCGTCCCACTCTTGCCGAGCCGCCGCGATGGGTTCCTCCGGAAGTGTGACGACTTCCGGGAAGCGGCGGCTCAGCCGCTCCACCTCCGCGGCCGAGGGCCAGTGAGTCACCCACGGCCCCGGCCTCGACCAGGCACCGGAGTGCTCCCCCCGACCGCCGCTCTGTTTTCCAGAAGAAGATTTAGACTTACCGTTTCCTCTCGCCGTTCCTTCCTCCTTCTCCCCCGCCGGCTGCTTCCCCTTCCGGTCCATGTAGTGGAGCCCTATGGAGATGGAGCACCTGCAAGACAGAATGTTAGATGAAGGCGAGAGCTCCCGATTCGTCAGAAAGCCCACGGGATCCCTGCCGTTGTGCCCCTCCAGGAACCAGGCGGCACGACGCGTTGCAGGCGAGCCTCGTATCCTTGACCAGCGGCGACCTCACCAGGCACTTCGCCGGTGGAAGATGACCGTTAGACCACCTCCGAGAAGATTCCTCTCTCCAGGGTTTCCTTTCCCCAGAGTTTCTCTCTCTTCCTCCTGCATTGCCTTCCCCGGAGAATGCTCTATAGCAAAATAGAAAGAGCAAATTATACCCCACACTGCATGCACCAATGTGCCATGCACTATGCCAATCAGCCCGTCTCTTTTCTATTTATGAGCCAATCGCTAATACACTCATAAACAAGATCTATAGAAAAGAGACAAGATGATTGATATGGTGCATGGCTATATGGTTACACATGGTGTAAGATATAATTTGTCAAATATTAAGTTAGTGATAAAAAAAATTTACCACATGCAACAACAATTAATTTTACCATTTCTTCAAGTGATTCAAATATAACTACAAAGTTTTTAGGTTCCAAACAAAGACAACCAAACCAACACCGATTATACATACAAGCCAACAGCTAGTTTACCCTTGCTTCAAATTGTGCGCGTTGGAGTTACCAAAGAACCACTCTAATAACCTAACGATGCAGACGTGGGAGAGGACAGGCCCTTGAAGCTTATAAAAAAAATTTATGGATAAAAGATTTTCTATGAGAGTTGGGCTTAGAACAAAAAAAATATATGCTTTATTATGACAGTCAAAGTGTCGTCCCCATCTCTCAAAGAATCTAATATTTCATTCGAGATCCAAGCATATTGGTGTGAGATATTATTGGGTTCGAGATGCTTTAGAGATGAAGTTACTCTGTCTTGAAAAAATTCATAATGATAATAATAGGTTAGATATGATGGCCAAAATCTTACCCATGAAAAAAATTATTATTTATAGAGAAAAAGCGGACTTGGTAGAACCCCCCATATGAGTCGGGAGGGAGAGTTTTGTTGGTGTGGTCTCTCTTTATGTAGGAACCACCTCATTTGAAATGGCTTGGTGGAACCCCACATGAGTTGGGAGAGGAAGATTTGTTGGTGTGGTCTCTCCTCATGTGGGAGCCACCTCATTTATTTTTTTTAAAAAAAAAATTAAGGGATAAGAAGGCAGTTTCAAACTGCCGGCTTGGGCAAGGTAATTGCAAAAAAATAAAAAAACAGGAAGTCTGAGACTATATGGAAAAGATAAAGAAGAAAAAAAATAAAGAAAAGAAAAACATGGAAGAAGAAAAGGTGCTACATTATCGGATAGTTAATTTTATCTAGATTTAACTGAAATTTCAGTATGTTATTTTCGACATTAAGAATTATAGATTGAATGATTTAAATTTTTGAAAAACCTTCTTTATTAATTATTTCAAGCATCAAGATAAGATTTATCTTTTATTTTATTATTTATTATTAAAATCTCATTGTAAAAACTAAAATTAAATTTTGTTAATATTTACCCCGTCTCTAAAGATGATCTATTATAATTTTATTATTTTAAATAATAAAATTTTTTAACTAGACTAAATTTCATAATTTTTTTTTACATCAAAAACTTTTTTATATTAAAAAAATTATATTACCGCTTGTGTGTAGATTACTTAATTATTATAATTTTTAATTATTTAAATAAATTATAAAGATTATTCCTGTTTGGTGAATAATATTCTATTTAATTATATAAAAAAATTATGATATTATTATTTTTAATTGCATATTTTCAACAATTCCTGCATTGCCTTTCTTGGAGAAGGCTCTATAGCAAAATATAAAAAGTTATACCCCACACCGCATGCATTAACATGCCATGCACTATACCCTGCGAGCCAACTCCTGATAGGCTTGTCAATAAGACCCATAGAAGGAGACAGGATAATTGGTACAGTGCAGGGCCACACAGTGCCCATGGTGTAAGATTTAATATATCAATATAAAGTTAGAGATGAAAATGATTTACCACTCGCAACAGCAATTAACTTTACCACTTCTTCAAGTGCTTCAAATATAACTACAAAGTTTTTAGGTTCCAAACAAAGGCAGCCAGACCAACACCGATCATACATAAAAGCCAACAACTAGTTTACCCTTGCTGCAAATCGCACACGTCACAACCACTCTAATAACCTAACGATGCAGACGTGGGAGAGGATAAACCCTTACTTGATCCAAGACTGGTCCACAAAGAGACCCAGGTTGGTCAACTCTAGTGTGGTAGTGGTAGCTGTAGAATGTGAGCCTAGTCCTGCTCGAAATCGCCATAAACTTCAAGCTTGCAGCTTTAAATCCACCCTTTCCATGGGATCGTAATGCCACTGACAGTGTGCTATTGCCAGCGAAAGCTTCGACCTGCATCGCGCCATGGCAGCCATTCTTTGCATCACCAACCACAAAACTGAGATTGTAGTACTTGTATTGGATTGTCCTGATGACTTGAGCTATCGCACTCTCTCTCCCAGCCACAAGCTCCACGGCATATTGGCCGACGGGGACAGAGAAATGGGCCGAGTCTACAAATCTGACAGCCTTCAGGGATTCAATGATCCAGCCAGGGAGAGGAGATGTAACGTCCTGCTGCTTGGGAGGGAGAAGGACGCCAGTTGTGGAGTTCTTGAAGACATGCGGACCTTCCTCGAAACCTCCATTCTTCACAAGGTTATCTGCAGTATAGAAGAAACACAGCAAGCCAGAGATGACTCAAGGAGATTAATGAGAAGTATATCGAATTTCTTACATGTTATGTATTATGGAGAGCAGCCCAAGTTCCCTAATGGAGAGATGGATGCCTCACCAAACAACACAAGACACCAGAAGCAAGATACTATAACGTAGATGAAGTATGAATATTTAGTCCAGGCTTGGCATACTGCTAGCAAATTAATTCCTTCTTGTGACAGACTTCTGACTTCTTGCAACCAATGCAAAGAATGGCAATAGAACAACATAAACCTATAGCAAGCCTAAGATTGAACTATCTATAAGCATGATCTACTGGCAGAATTGCATACCAAGATACATCTAAGTGTCGCTGAATTCAAAGTAAAATAAAACTTAGACAACCAAGTGGTGATCAGTAGTTTTGAATATCCTGCAAACATAACAGAATTCAACATTCCTCCCCTGCACGACTCTTAACCATCAACCAACAGCAAAAGCCACACATCGATCAATTAGTTATCGAACAAAGCTGAGCAATGACACCCTTGCAGAAATTCATGCATGTAAAAGGATGGATTAAATTCACAAGCTAAAAAAGGTTTAGATTACAGAGTGTTACTTCATGATATATACCTCTTGTGGGCATTGGAGGGAGGAGCACCTTAATGGCCACA
The DNA here is from genome assembly GCF_009389715.1 of Phoenix dactylifera. Taxonomy (NCBI): domain Eukaryota; kingdom Viridiplantae; phylum Streptophyta; class Magnoliopsida; order Arecales; family Arecaceae; genus Phoenix; species Phoenix dactylifera. The sequence continues at coordinate 1,229,518 of NW_024067692.1, forward strand.
GCATCCAGGAGAGGCCCGCATGCTGGGTCCTCCTGGACCCCAATGTTGTGGAAGATCACCTGCGCCGTTGAATTGGTAGGCCTGAAGGCCCAAGCATAAGTATCGCCTCCGGTGGAGCTGTACAGTGTCTGGATTGGGACATCACCGAGGAGAGGAGGCACCGAGACCCTCAGCACCTCATCCTGGGCACAAGTCCTGGTGGCACTGAACGTGAGGGCGTAAAGGGAGCCGGGCTTGACGGTAATGTTCTGGGAGATGGAAGCCTCGTTGCCAAGGCGCACGGCATGGACGCCATGGGGCACGGCGAAGAACATGCCGCCGGGCTGCGGCCCACCGGACACGTACTCGACGAGGCCATGGATGGTCCAGTTGGGAAGGGAATGCTTGCCGACGATGACACTTTTGTTCAGTTTGTGCGGCCTGGGGCTCAACTCAAAGTTGCCATTGGGAAGGAGCCCTGACGACAAACATAACAGAGAGAGAAGGAGGGAGATTACTTGTATATTTGATGAAGCTGAAGAGAGAAAGAAATCCAAGCATATGAAGAGAAAGGAGAGGAAACGAGAAAATTGTTTTAGCAATCTTCCTGTTTGGTGTTTCTTTATATATATAGAAATCCATATGATATGATATGAATCTATAGCAAAACTTTTCTAAGATAGCAGAGGCATGCGAAGAATCATTCGTAGATAAGGAAAAAAAATCTAGAAACCACGACAATGAAGAAATGTGGGGTGAGATCGAGATGAAAAAAAAAATAGACCCCTGCTGCAAGATAGTGATGCGATCTAGTTTCTACTTGAGCCTTTGATGAGACAATGCCAAATATCTTCAGCACATACATAGGAAAGCATTTTCCTATTGTTATGCAGAGAAAACTCAAGAAGAGGGACTACCAACCTATTTAAAGGGAGAACACATGTTTAATGAGTCAGAGATAAAACGTTCCTAGGGACACAGCTATATTAGAACTGGGTAACCCAGAAAGCGAGACCTTATGTCCTTTGAAAGATACCTCATTTCTTCTTCTTCTTCTTCTTCTTTGGATTCTTCACCCATTTTAATGGCTAATCCACCCATTTTTTTCTTGAGAAAAAAAAAAGATAAAGGGCTACATACATCAAAATGGAAATAGAACTAACCTCGGTAGAACAGAACAATGAACCTAAGCTAATGCTGCAAATATGGGATCTTGCAAAGCATTTTTAAAAAAATAAATTACAGCTTTTCTACCTAAACACTTGGACCCTCCATAGAAACAGGGGAAACTAATGACAAGAATGACAAGAAATAGAAGCTTCTCTCAAAAAATGAGACACAAAAACTCCTTAACAATTAAAAAGCAAGTATCACCTAAAAGATTAAAAAAAAAAAAAAAATGCAATACAAAGACCTCTTTCAAGTTTTTGAAGTCGTGTAAAACTTCTAAAGCATAGAATGAAAGAAGCCAACATAGTAGACGTACTCCACGCATTACTAGCAGAAAAACAAAGAAAAGGAACCTATTTTACTTCAATACCATCAAGAGCTTCTTGAGCTCCAAAGCCATGGACGCAGAAGGGGAGGCAGAGCAGCAGCAGCAGAGATATCACACCCATTTTTTTACCGCAAGATCTACCCTGGGTCAGCAGGGAGCATGGAGCTACATTTATTTTGAAAGTTGAAGTTAAGATGTTCCTCCAGAACCTACGGCTTCAGGATATGGCTTCCTTTGCCCAATCCTTTTCCGTCTCCCATTCGGAATTTGGAGTCTAGTTTTAACACTTAGACGGTTGATCCTGAGGTACATCTTGCTCCCTTCTGTGGGAAAAATTAAAAAGGAGACAGCAGCCACGCTACGGGGCTGTCGGGTTGCTGCAGACTGCAGTGCGCATCGAGAACCGTTTCCACGCTTTGCACCAAAAGGAAAGATGCCATTAATGATAATAGCAGCATATTCACAAGTCCCAGTAGATGACCACGAGAAGTGACCACCCAAGCCGTGGCGTCTCACTAACTCCATGACTCCCTGGTTATTTCTGGTGGGACTCGCAGCACTGAGACTGGGGCCGGGAATTCAGAGTGACCATGAGATGGCTTCGTGGCTGCTCCAGAATGAGTTTTATAAAAAATAACCTGAAGGGGATTAAAAGAATTCCGGAAGACAAGATCACTGTCCATGATAGATAGAGAACTAATATTGCGTATCCGCTGATTCCGCTTGCCTTCCTCCCATGCCGGGGTTAATGATGTGTGGGCTTGGGCTCGTAGTTTAAGCTCGTTAACCCGAGCCAGATCCCTTTTTTTCTTCTTTTTTTTTTTTTGGTTTTGGTGTGGTGCACTTAATGCATCTTATAGGAAGCAGATATTTTACTGCTCGAAGAATCTTATGAAAAAATCATGTTGGCATCCCATGTATTTTATGATAAGAATCTTTGTGATAGTAAATAACAGTAAACTAGTGTTATGATGCACAAAATGCATGACATATTTGGTGCCCACGACACAAATGGGTTCTAGACGGGAAAGAAAAAGGTTCCATACAATAAAAAAAATTTTTATATCCATATGCACTATATGGCCTTGCACAGAAACGGCTTAATGCATTTAGAAATCTAAGACGATTTTATTGAAAGAAGCTTTTTTTTTAATTTTATTTTTAAAATTTTTTCTGTAGTGGGCCAACCTAACAACAGCTTATTTTTATAGTAGTGTATTGAGATAAATACTTGATGAATAAAACTTTCAGAAACGATTTCGGTAAATTTCATTCATCAAACTCTAGTAGTTTTGATTGGTCTATGATGTATGTTGTGTAGAATATAACTTCTTTTGGTGTAATATACCTACAATTTATTTGGCCTCTCAAAGCACTAATTTCAGTTTCAAAAATGAGATATGACGGTGAGATCCCACCTCCCATGCACTACGTACCATGCATTAGCTGCTCACAACCGTATCATGACATGGCAATTAACTTCATTAGCATGCACCAACGGATCCGAAGCCCCGGGATTCCTCTCTCACTTACATTTGTATGCAGATATCGATATATTTATATATTTTGTTAATTTCAGCTACACAAGATTTACACGGATAAAATATTCGCTGTTACAGTAAACACCGAACAAATTCGCCTGATTTTGATTTTGTTATACAACAATTCACATAAAAAATGCATTTCATGTGCAAGGTATTAAAATCTGGCCTTAATTGGCATGTTGATTAAGGAAGCCTAGCATTATAATAATTAGCATGCTTGGTGAGGTCGGCTCGGCGGACTCGATTCGGAGGTCAACTTGGTAGGGCGCCCTGAGCTCAGGCCGGGGCGTCATTATGGATACAAACGGTCGACGGAGCCTCTTCAGCTCTTGGTCAATCATACGGGCTCATAGCAGCGGAAATATCTGGCTGAGATCGGCTTGGCCTTCGGCGAGGTCCGAGGTTGGATTGGCTTTTAGCGAGACCGAGGTTCCGCCTGGCCGGCGCTGAGATCTACTTGACCGGAATGGGGTGGTCCCATGTTGTGAGCAGGACGATCCATTTTGCCCCCCATCAGAAGCCTAGCATTATAATAATTAGACATTTGCGATCCGGTTGAGGATCTTGAGGTCTTACACAGTCTTTCACTACATAACCAATCATCAACTTCTACCTAGGACTGGTGGAATAGTCTAAAAGCAGGAAATAAAGTGTAGTAGGAAAACTTTTTACTAAATTCTCATTAGCAAGAGGTTGGCCTTGTTGTAAGGGCTTACGGATCCAGATAACAATAGGGACCCAATCAAAATTCTGCCTGGCTAAGACGAAACAGGTTGTGGTAAAAGTCGTTCACGGACGGGATCTGGGCTCCACCTCTCCGTGATCGGTTCAAGTGGACACCAAGAAGTCCACGTGGTGGTGGGTCAGGCATCAACAACAACAGCAACCATGAGATGGAAATTTTGCCGTAATTGGTGGCCAATGAACGTCATGCGGGCAGTGCGTATAACTGCGAATCCACGCTGAAAGAGGAAAAAAAGGGGCCACCAAGGTGGTAGCCTAGTGGTACTGGGCAGCAATTCTAACCACAAGGTCTCAAGTTCGAATCGCTGCGGCGACGATTAAATTGTGGACCGGAGCTCACTACTTTGGCCACTGCTTGGACTTGTGGTGTAGGACCGCTCTTGAACCGCTAGCAGCCGGGGTGGTGCCGGGTGTGACGTACTCACACGTGGGACTCGAGCCAGAGCTCAGAGGAGTAGCTGAGTCGGGCCCACGGGTGGGGAGGGTATGAGTAAAACCGGTCGGGGTGCCCAACACACGGCCATTTCTGCCCGCATCGAACATTCTCCTGGCGGGGCGGGGGCCCAGTGGGGGCTGCTACGCGGGGGTGGGCTTGTCCCTTCCTCCCCCCTACCCCTTTTCTTTAGCACAAAAAAAAAAAAAAAAAAAGAGGAAAAAAGGGCAATCAAGGGAAAGCCGAGAGCAACGGAAGAAAGGGTCATTGGGTGGCAGATAAGACGCCGCTCATCTCTCCATATATAGAATATTAGAATAATTTTGGAGATTACATAATAATCTGCATCACTCATAATATTTTCTTTTATCAGCATGATTCTTATCAATCTATATTATTTTAATTTGTTAGCATAATCTAACAGTGATTTTAGAGATCACATTACAATTTCTATCATCTATAATATTTTTCATTATTAGTGAAATTCTATATTTACCTATATTATTTTTTATGTATGTAGTCTGTATACAAGTATATATAACTGCTGAAATGTATCGAATATGAAGTAATAGAAAAATAAAATCATTTTTTTCTCTTTTTTTTTTTCTGTTCTTCTCCAAATATTTCAATATGAAAATTGATCGAATTCTTGCCAACCTCCTCCGCTTGTAAGAAAATATAAAATATATAAATAAATCTATCTTATTCCATCATCTTAAGTTTTTGAGATAATTGGTGATTTTAACGTGGTATTAAAGTGCAGTCCAATCCGCTCATTGCCATGAATCATGAAGGGGAGATCAGACGTGGGGAACCAGCTGCTCATCCACTGCATGGACATGAATCATGAAGGCGAGATCATCGGTGCCGAGATCATCAATGACCTTGACCGGATCCTTTGCCTTTCCCTGTTGCTCTTCTCCGTTGATGGGAGGAGGAAGAGACGGAAATTATTACATGCACCCAGGGCTAAAACCCGGGACACGTACGGTGGATAAGAGGATGAAACTCGCCCTTGTGGCGAGTGACTATTGGTCCGGTCTACAACCGGTCCAGCTAATAATTTCTTGCATGAGTAATGTCCCACCGGGCCGACAACTGGAATCAAAATAAAGCACCGCACTCTGGTTGGCGATTGGGCTCTCAACAGTTTAAATTTCCGGCTTAGGCGGCAAGCGATTTTATACTCCATTGTCCTTTTTTTTAGAAAGAACTCTTTTATGAGATGGCCCAAGCTATAATTCAGACAATGTTAAAAAACAGTGGCACGCAAGGTTGCACCAGGAGATATTGAAAATAGTAATATAACTTTATACAATAAATAATTTTTTTTTAAAATAAAATAAAACAATAAATTATAAAATAGAATAGGGTTGAAGATTTAGTCAGCCATAAAGACCCAATTAATTTTGAAGTAGCTTTAGAGATAAGCAGTAAGAGAACATGCTTGGTATTGATAATTCTTATTGTGTTTTGGTATTCGATAAGATTTTTGGTATATCAATTAATTTTGAGCTATTCTTGAGTTTGAACAATTAAAAGATTCTACGCATGAGGATTTGGTTTTGAATATAGGAGCCAACTATATGTAGAGATACTCAAGAGGAAGCTTACGAATATGGCTAATGTATTGTTATTGGTTTTACTTATTTGCAGGTAATGTCTGATGCTTTGGTAAGTAGTGATTGCAACTGGCAATTTGTTGCTCATTCAAATAAGCTAGATGCTCGATAGAATCTCAACATAGTGATAGTGGAGTCAATGCCAAGGAGAAATCTTGTAGAATATCATCGATTTTAACATATGCATTAGAGATGTCAAGCCGGTGAAGGTGTTATTATTCGAGTTAATATAAAGGACTTGCATTGTCTAATAATTGTCAATTCGATAAGTCACTATATTGCTGTTACTATGGTAATAATGGCAACGACTATTATGGCATATCAAACATCGAAAAATTCAACATAGTCGATATAGACTTTGTAATGAGAGGGAGTATTGAAATTCATTGCCAAGTCTTGGTCTTCTTATAACTTTTGTTTCTTATATAGACTTTGCAATGAGGGGGAATATTGAGATTAATTGCCAAGTCTTAGTCTTATTATAGTACTTATCTTATAGTGCTCATTGCAAAGACTTGCGAGAACAAAATAATAGTGGAAGAAAAAAATTAAAAAAAAATAAATTTATTCAAAAGAAAATAAAAAACTGAAACAACGTGTTCACTTCTCTCACAAATATGTTTTACTAAAAATGCTCCACATAAAAATGAATTCTCTCCCTGTAAAATACAAAAACATCAATATCGTACTCCAGTCGGAAAATAAACTCAAATATATTAGGCCCGAGATTCAATCTAAACTAAAATGGATCCAGCTAGTGTTGGAATAGAAAAACAGATAAATCTACACACCATAGTATGGTAAAAGAAAAGCAAGTGGCCAAACACGAAAGAATATCAGTCAGGTTCAAGTTAAAACTGCCGAATGACTTGCAGGGCATCTACAAACATTAAAGCTATAATTTGAGAAAGCTAAACAACAAGTCCATGCACAAGAAAGCAACATATCTACTACACTGCCCGCCTGACCAAGACAAAAGTGAAGAGCCAAAGCACAACAACATCAGGACACCGAGCTACGAGACAATTAGCCCAAAGAGAGAGGCAGAGAAGCAGCAGAGATTCTCTAGCCATCCTCCTGAAGAAAGTAAAAGAATCCTATGCTGAAATCGTATACGCTAAGGCTACATTTATCATAGAGTTCGGATGTTCATCTAAGGCTCGCATATATCTAAGATGAATACGTCCTATAAGATCAGAAAATAAAATATTACGAAACCATCGGTCCAGAGTACTCCTCCAATACTGATGCAATCCGATCACTATTTCCTTCAGCACACAATTTTGTGAGATGGCTCTCTTTCTACTTTCTTTTATCCTTATAAAATAATAACAAACTTAAAGTCTGGTGTTAGCATTGAGGGATATCTCTCCACTCGATATAAAATAAGCGAACAAAAAGAAAAGGTGGTGCAACATCTGGGCACCTCCAAAGTCATTGGTGGGTCCAATGTGGTGAGACTGGGACCTGGAATTAGCTCTCAGTTCCAGAAAGAGTTTTAAAATAATAGATGAAAGTTTGAAGAGATAAGAACGTACATAATCCGGAAAAGAAGATCACCGACTAATCCATGGTGCAAACTTAAAGGACCCGTTAATTCTGCTTTAGTCCCCAACCCGAGGTCAACGTGCCATGTTGGATTATTACTCATTATATTAAGTTTGGCTCAAACTTAAGGATAAAGACATGCTTGTGTTTTAACTAGTTGGGCTTTGTTGCATAATTTGATCAAAGATTTGCAGGCTATGCCTTGAGGTATCCAACAAAAAGAGCTTCATAAATTCTCAACCTCTTAATGCGGTCTACTAAGGCCTATTGTGGTCTTGCAAAAGAAATATATCGATTTGTTTCTTCCGATGATGATTTAATTCTAATACCATCAAAACCAACATGTCTTAAACGTTTGGCTTCTTAACGAACCCTCGGCGGGTGCTTCAAATGTTCTTTAGAAATTCTATTTATAAGCTTCATGAGGAGCTACTTTAAGATTGTCACATGATTCAATGATGAGAATCCTGAAGCAAAGGAAGGTAGACAAAACCAAGCATTGATGAAGCCCAGAATTGTAAGTTGGCCCGCTGGACCCTGTTTTAAGAAACTCTTGAACCGGCCCAAATACAAAGCAAGTCTTGGGCCACTGTTTAATTAAACAATTGCTTGATACCCATTGCCAACTCAAGTTCGAGCTATAATTTATTATCTGAACTAAAATGAAATGCATGTTGGAAATTGATGGTGCAAGTAGATATCTCCGAAGCAATTAATGAAAGCGGTGTGTTAAAAACTGTAATTTCTCCCGTACCTGAGAAGCTTGTGAGCTACTGGAAATCCTTTCCTCATGATACAATGTCCAAAATGATAAGTGTACTTGGACTTTCCACTACCTATTTGGCTTGTAGAACATCATCATACTCAACCTGGATAAATGAAATATGAAAAGCAAGAATAAGAATTGAAAGAGAATTTTAGAAAATTTGAAAACACAAAAGAGAGAATGGAAGAGTGTACTCTTAATTTCTCATCTCTCATTCGATGCACATCAATTTATAGAAAATAAAAAGGCTGTGAACATGTGATTATTCGCTCGAGAATAGTCACAAAAAATCAAGAGAAAAAACTTTTTGTGAATAATCACTTTTAAGAGAAAAAATCACAGTGGTCGAGGTAGAGCTGCAGCCGCTTGGAAGGATATATCATATGCGTGGCAGGTACTTGGTGTGGAGCGGGTCTGCCTTGAGGGAGACTCATCTGTGGTTATCGACTGGCTCCGAGAGGCGGATCGATTTGGGGATGGTCATCTCCTCATTCGGGAGATCCGTAGGGTGGCGCAGTTGATGGGCGGTGTTCAGATAGGACATGTGTTCAGGGAGGCGAACAGGGCTGCAGACTGGGTCGCCTCTTATGTTTACTTTCCCGCGATTTAGCAGGTTGTACTCATGTTAGAGTTATATAAAATGAGTAGCCGTTTTTACCAAAAAAAATAAAAATAAAAATAAAAATAAAAAATAATCACTTTTAAATAAAATTAGAAATTTAGAGATTAAAACCAAATCAAGGGACAAGAGTCGCTTAAATTTTCAATCAAAAGTCGAAAAGCTAAAATGGCATCCCTTGGAACCAACTTTAGTTGCTTTCGACGGTTAAAAGGCTAATGACTATTTAAAAATTTAATTATAAAATACTCTAACTATTTCCCACTTAGTCATATATATATATATATAGTGCATAGTCATATACGGATTGATCCTTGAACTTGTGGTTTAAAAATGTTTTTTTTTTTTGTGAAAATAAAAATTCATATAGCTCTAACGTGAGTACATCTTACCAAGTCAAAAGAAAGTAAAGAGTACAATGGAGGCGGGAGCTCTACTGTGGATGTCCATAAGAACTCTCCGAAATATTGTATAACATAGGAGGCGATCCAGTCTGCAGCTCTGTTCGCCTTCGGAAAAGCATTTGCTACCTGATGCTCGCCCAGCTCGACAACTATCATGCGTGTCTCATGTATAAGTGGATGACCATCTTCATACCTGTCTGCACCCCATATCTACTCGATCACCCCGTATCTAGTGGTTTAAAAATGTTTAAAAGAAACAAGTTTACACTATATACGGTTTCTAATTTCCCAGGAAGGCAACATGTTTAAACAAAGCTATGTGTTGATCCTAACTTAGCAAGTACTTAAGAGCTCATATTGATTGATGGATTGTCAACGACATGTCTTCTGAAACTTACAAACTTATTTCACAAGTGTCATCAAAATCCTTCTATCGCATGTCACATAGCGAGATGTGAGTTTGTTAATGAACAAAGTCCAATCTTCACTATATGACATGCATGCTTAGAAGAATGGGACTATTTTGAAATAGTTAGCCTCATTATTTGGAATTTGGTATTCCAAAAATACTAGTGCATTGGGAAGTGTGACTTGTTACTTAGCATTTCTCTTGGATAAAATTTGTTTCTTTGAACTTTACCTATGGCATCTTCTAGTTCATAGATTACTAAATTCTAATATCTAGTGAATACCATCATGAAGTAGAATTCTAACCAAATCCATCATATTTCAACATGTAGAAATCCCGTCTTCTTTGATCTATTAAATATTTTCTCCCTTTGAGATGCCTCGCTAAGAGGGTCAACGAGCATTCACTTGGTAGATGGATATTCTAACACAGTCTCATCTTTCTTTGCAAGTCTCCTAACATGATTATGTAATGGTATCGATACTTTATAAAAATCATATTGTGTGTGTGTCTATATATATATATATATATATATATATATATATATATATATTATCATACTATTTGAATATAGTAAGACACTGACATACTCGTAACTAGAATTTCAAATTTTTATATTTTTTTCGACAGTGACAAACTAAATTAATCGTCAACATGAATTACAATTGTAATGCTAAACAATAATTAATGACTTAGGAACAGAAATATAAACAAATAAAACAATTCAATTTTTAATAATTTGTAAATTTATGTCTCAAATTCCCTAATGATTGAATCAAAATAAAACGAGCCAAGGCTTCTCCCTAGAAAACTCATATCAAGAGAAATTCTCTTAAAAAGAAAAAAGTACAGATTTTTCTCATCCATGTCTAGCGAAAAGGAGGGTAGGTTTTTACGTGTGAAGTGTCATGGCTCTTCTTTTTTAGAAATACTTTTGCACAGAGCATGCGTCGTACAAAGAAACCAATCATGCATAACCTTCAACAAATCAAATAAATAAATAAAGCATATTATGCAAAAAATAATCTCCAGATAAGCAAATAAATATTATCTCTTAAATTACATGGTATATATACATATATATGGAAAAATGAAATATAAATATTTCTACTCTATAATTACTGGAAAAATCTTGCTTGATATAAAATAAAAGAATTGGTATAAAGTATACTTGTACAATGAAATCAATAAAAATAATTAAAAAACATCATAAATTCTTGTGGGCACGTTGTGATAAGAATATATGCCACTTTCAGTATATTCAATTAAAAGAAGACTTTCGTTCTCTAGCTCTTTTGATTGCAGCATCAAGTCAGTCTGGCTTTTCTATTCCATTGGTAATTTTTTTTTCATCATAGTTGAATCGATGGAGGATACTTATTATTTTTAAAATGTTAGAAAATTAGCGGAAAAAATAGAGAAAAATACAAAAGAGAATGAGAGGAGTTAAAAAAATAAGTTATAGGCAGTGGATGCTCATGGAATCGCGATCTTAAAGACATTAGCTTTCCCCGCACTATAGATGCATGTGGGCTGCTGGAAATCTTGTCCCTGGGATAAAATGCCCAAATTAATAAACTTTCTTGAGCTCTACACCATCCGACTGACTTGTAGAGCCAGCATTCTGAACATACAAAATATGAAAACTGATAACAAGAGTTGAAAGAGAATACTAGAATAAAAGGTGCAAACATGCGCTCACTTTCAAATATTTACAAAAAAAATCAAGAAAAATGGTTATCTACGGATAATTACTTTGAAAAAAATAAATAAATCAAGTGATAAAAGTTTTTAAAAAAACTAAGGTCAGGAATACCAAAATGGCGTACATTGTAATCAATAGCCATTTTAATCATGAAGTACTTCAGCAACAAATGCGAAGCAACAGAGCGATAGCAGACAGCGACCCCAATCAATAAAACGGAGCAATTCCGTACATCCTAGTAAAATTTGATTCCCTTCGTGCAGAACCGTACATGTTTGTAAAGATTTGATTCCCTCGATGTGCTGCTGCGCCAGTGCTCCGTACCCAAATTATTAAACCAGATTGAACGAGGGGAAGACAAACGAGGGGAAGACAAAAGCAGGGGAAGCAAGCGGGGAACCAGAGAATCATCCACTAATGGACAAGATAATGAATGATTCATTAGTGGGCTACCGTTTCGTTGATGTCGAGAGTAATTAAGCTTGACCAATTAAATCAACAAATTTAAGGCTGAAATGTTTCAACCTCGTTAATCCTCCTGAATTGGCATCTGCAATTCTGTAGGCGAGTGATGTTGTCGAAACTCAAAAGATCGCTTAAAAAACGGGAGTAATCGCCGGCCTGGAGTGGCTAGGCCTAGCTCGATCCACTGGCCCAGCCTAGCCGTGGGCTTGTGAGCTAGCCTAAAGAGGCATGGCCTAGCCTGACGATGCACAAGCGGAGAAGACACTGATGGGAGTCTTCTTTCTCCTCCGATCCCGTCGGAGTCGGAGACTCCCCGAGATTAATTTAAGTCCGACTGAAACTCTGAGAGTTTCTTAAGGATCCTCCTCCTAGCTCATCAATGAAAATCCGAGAATGGATGTCGATTCCAAATCTTCCTCTCCGAGCCTCCTCCTTGATTCATCGTCGGAAAAAGCTGCCGAAACCTCGCCGGACCGAGGTGAGAGCTCTTTGCCTCCTCCTTCTTTTTCTAGGCTTATACCTGTTCTCGCTTGGGTTTGAGCCGGCAAATCACTGGGATATGATCCGAAATAGGGGTGCCTTGTTTCGATCTTCTTCTTTCGAGTTCCGTCGCCACCAGCCGCCGGAAAAAGGCCGAGCTTTGCCGCCGTCTAGGACCCTTGAGGGCATGTGGCTGCTGGTTAGGGAGTTAGCCATAATTCATTCTGAGTTTGATCAATTCTTTGATAGTTTTCTTCCTTTTTTCTTTCCTTCCTTGCGTCGGTGGACCACCGTCGCTAGTGGTGCCGCGGCTGAAGGCCGCCATCACCGGAGCTCAACTACCTTGGGCAGCCACCCCCCCCCCCACAAGATCTGAGAACAAGAGGGTAAGATCAGGCTCTCTCCTATTTGGAGAAAGAAAGAAGAGAGTCTCTCTTCTTCTCTCCTTCTCTCTTTTATTCCTCTCTACCTAGATTATTTCTCTCTCTTATTTCTCTCTTTTATTCTTCTCTACCTTAATAGAGGGTTCTGGACTAGTGTCGCTGCAACCACTCGTCATGCTAGCCTTACCCCTATTGTGTTACTTGTACGTTGGTCTGATTCTTGTTACATGATTTAACTGGTTGGATTGGCTAGAGTGGGCCGACCTGGATTGTTGGACACTGCTACCTAGTCGATCATGTCCGTCCTGTACTCGACTATTGTCAGCCACCATTGGACCCATAATTAATAACCTCTAATTTATTGCCTTGATTGGATATATGTTTCATGATCAAATGAATTGGAATTCGTGATGCCAATCGATTCAAACAATTAGACGATGTCCTCTAGTTAGCCTTGTATATCTTTCTATATGAATCTATTTCATAGTCAAGCCCTGGTTTTGTATGGAGCTGCAGTCATCCAGGCAGAAAGAAGCCTAACGAGATCTTATACTCTAGTTTCTCTTTCTTCATGTTGATACTTTCTCTCTCTAGCTCGATCCAAGGAGATCACTGGTTTTGGGTTGCTACGTGATGGTGGACCCCTTTAGTGGATCACTAGAGAATCTGGGTTGTCGAATACCTCGAATAATTTTTGATGTTGACTTGGTTCTGTAGGAGATGAATCTTTTGGGCAAGAGGACGTTGAGCAGGGTTATGCACCTCGGTTCGTAGATCACAGTAGTCTATTTGGGTTGTCAGCAAAGAGATAAGAATTATTGTACACTGACCTGTATGATATAAATATTTTTGTACCTATATATGTATAATGCACTAATGATCAAGATAAGTAAGAATTAATAATAATTTTATGATGATTTCTGTATTAAATCATATTTTGATTAAGTGTGCTTGTGATTGATAGCATGATAGATGCATATATGAGCATAACTTATATTTGCATATTTGGACTAATGAATGTGGTGCTATAGACTAACCATATTATATTGATTGCCTCGTCACGGGCTAAAAATGTGACCATGGTTAGTTTAAAGCCGAAAATAAAAAGAAATTGATATGTGGATGTAAACTTGATTAAATGAACAAGAACTTTGGGCTTATTTCCTTATTATTGATTGTCCTGTTATAGGTCAGAAATGTGATACTATCGATTGCTCCATCACAGACTAAAAATGTGATATTATCAATTGCCCCGTCATAAGTTAGAAATGTGATACTATCTGATAGAGGAAAAAATGGATCATCCAGCCCACAACTAAAAGGCCGCCCAGTTTCGGCCCAGTAAACACCAACGACGGACAACTGAATCTTCACTCTGGCCCAGGGCCAGCTCAACCTTGAGACTCTGCCGAAAGCTCCACCAACTTCAGACACTCACTGACTTCCCCGACCAAGCTCGGGGTACCTCCAGACAATTGCCGACCCGTTCCGACTAAGTTCAGGACACCGACCCCAGCGATATGCTCTGACCCTCGAGCGGGGTGCTCCTCCGAGCACATCTCGAAATTCGGGAAGCCAAGCTACTCCCAGCCTCTGCCAAGCCGACCTCATCAAATGCATGACGCGACCACTTCACGAGCTCGGCCTCGCCAATGACCACACCCATATGCGGGCGTAAGCCCACCAACGTGGCCGTACTTCATCATACTATTGTGTCACATCTCCATAACCGGCCAACAGTAGTCAGACGGCACCTTGACTACTCCGGCTATATCCTGCTGTGACTGTCAATATCCTACCATTCTCAAGAACGAGCTGTACCGCACATCACCAGCCAGCCTGAGCTGCACACCATCCGGCTCAGAGCCACGCTCCCTCATGATGAGGACTGACAGTACCTCCACCACATGGGCCACTCCACCGAGGCTATAAATAGCTCAGTCAGGTAATTTCTAAGAAACTTTTTTTTTGGTTGGACCAAATTTACCCACTCTAACTTGATCGTCGGAGGGCCCTCATCGGAAACACCGGTGAGGCTTTGTGCAGGTCCGCGGCCGTCGCATAGGAGGTGGCTCCCGTCTTCCCCTTTCCAGCACCGGCGGCTCCCTAGCTCCACCAGCGTGGTCACCCTCGGGCCAGATTTGAACCACAATATTTTTCGCGCTAGAGGAAATGACTAAGTCGTGATCACAAGGATAATGAGCCAAGGGGCCCCAAATGCGTCGAGCAGCCGTGAATCAGTGCCCGACTGCCCTCTCCAAGGTTCACCTCCTGCATCGCACGTCCCTGCAGACCAAACCTCTCAAATCCAGCCAGAGCAATTTTACCTGCTCACCCAACAAGTCCAAACCTTGGCTGTGGTTATCCAAACCCTTCATCTGGCTGGAGTCTCATCAACCACCGAACTCGACAAGAAGGTCGAGAAAGCAGGGTGACAAATCCAAATGCTTTGGGATCAGATCGCGGAACTCCGCGAGGGATGTTATTGATCGAGGAGTAGGTCCCCTCGGAGATCCGGAAGACATCTCTCCCATCGAAGTTTTGAGGAGTATACTCCTTTTACGTCCTTCCGGGCCGAGATCCTTACGGAAATTGAGGGTTGTGGCTACCTCCAATCTCCTCCGAAGATGCGATCATCCAAGTCGCGGAAGTGCTTAGGCAAGTACTGCCGCTTCCATAGAGATCACGGCCATGACATGGAGGATTGCTATCAGCTCCACGATAAGATCGAAGTAATCGTCCGCCAAGGCCATATGAGCCGATTTGTTGGTGGGTCAAGTAGAGCGGAGCTCGATGGGCAGACTTCGGGACCATCTGACGAACCCGACGATGGACGCCCCGGTGCGGGCACTACCAATACCCCGCCTATGAGTCTTATGTTGATGCTGCCCTAGCCCCAAGGGGCCGAGAAGAGGCCACACTCACCGGCCCGAGGCTGGTGACCCCAGATGTAAATTACTCCTCCAAGGAAGGATCTTAGCCTCCTTCAGGTCGGGGCTTTCTCCCTTAGATCGTAATCTGATGAAGTTATCTTTCGGAATTTTCCCAAGGCGTCTCTGAAGTACCCTAGGAAGCTCGGCGCACGCTCGATAAGCGCGAGTCAAATGCCGATGACTTTATAAAATCACCCTCGGAGCTTGCCTCGGGGCGCCCTGCAGGATTCAGCGAGGGCTTGAGGGTCTCACAACTGCAGGTGGCATCTACAAAGTCACCCTTTGAGCTCGGCTTGGGGTGCCCTACGGCGTCAACGGGGAGCCTAGGAAGAGCACCCCCATCCACATGATTCTACGAGTTTGCCTCTGATCTGAGTGGGGGGCATCTACAAAGTCATCTTTTGAGCTCGGCTCGGGGTGCCCTGCGGCATCAACAGGGAGCCAAGGAAGAGCATCCCCGCCCGCAAGATTCTACGAGTTTGCTCCTGATCTGAGTGGGAGACATCTACAAAGTCACCCTTTGAGCTCGGCTTGGGGTGCCCCGCGGCGTCAATGGGGAGCCAATGAAGAGCACCCCGTCCCCAGGATTCTACGAGTTTGCCCCTGATCTGAGTGGGGGGCATCTACAAAGTCACCCTTTGAGCTCGGCTTGGGGTGCCCTGCGGCGTCAACGGGGAGCTAAGGAAGAGCACCCTTGTCCGCAGAATTTTACGAGTTTGCCCTCGATCTGAGTGGGGGGCATCTACAAAGTCACCCTTTGAGCTCGGCTTGGGATGCTCTGCGGCGTCAACAGGGAGCCAAGAAAGAGCACTCCCGTCCACAGGATTCTATGAGTTCGCCCCTGATCTGAGTGGGGGGCATCACCTCTATCCGCAAGATGTTCGGGTAGATGCTTATCCCCGAACTTCTTATTCCCGAGGTGGCTTTGGCCCCTCGGATGAATTTCTAAGTCTCAAGGTAGTTTCAGCCCCTCGAGCGAGTTTCTACGTTCGGGTAGATGCTTATCCCTGAACTTATTATTTCCGAGGTGGCTTCGGCCCCTCGGATGGATTTCTAAGTCTCGAGGTGGCTTTGGCCCCTCGAGCGGATTTCTACGTTCGGATGGATGCTTATCCCCAAACTTATTATTTCCGAGGTGGCTTCGGCCCCTCGGGTGGATTTCTAAATCTCGAGATGGCTTCGGCCCTTCGATCGGATTTCTACGTTCGGATGGATGCTTATCCCTGAACTTATTATTTTTGAGGTAGCTTCGGCCCCTCGAGTGGATTTCTAAGTCTCGAGGTGGCTTCGGCCCCTCAAGCAGGTTTCTACATTCTGGTGGATGCTTATTCCCGAACTTATTATTCTCGAGGTGGTTTCGGCCCCTCGGATGGATTTCTAAGTCTCGAGGTGGCTTCAACCCCTCGATCGAGTTTTTACGTTCGGGTAGATGTTTATCCCCGAACTTATTATTCTCGAGGTGGCTTCGGCCCCTCGGGTGGATTTTTAAGTCTTGAAGTGGCTTCGGCCCTTCGAGTGGGTTTCTACATTCGGATGGATGCTTATCCCCAAACTTATTATTTTCGAGGTTGCTTCGGCCCCTTGAGCGGGTTTCTACATTTCGGTGGATGCTTATCCCCAAACTTATTATTTTCGAGGTGGCTTCGGCCCCCCGGGTGGATTTCTAAGTCTCGAGGTGGCTTCGGCCCCTCGAGCAGATTTCCACGTTTGGGTGGATGCTTATTTCCGAACTTATTATTTCCGAGGTGGCTTTGGCCCCTCGAGTGGATTTCTACGCTCAGGAGGATGCTTATCCCTGAACTTATTATTTCCGAGGTGGCTTCGGCCCCTCAGGTGGATTTCTAAGTCTCGAGGTGGCTTCGGTCCCTCGAGTGGATTTCTATGCTCGGGAGGATGCTTGTCTCCGAACTCGCCTATGCTCCTGAATTAACAAGAGCCCACCAGATGGGCTTCTATCCTTAAGATAATTTGCGATTGTTTGTCTTTTGCTCTCTTGAGCAAGGCTTAATGCGGCCCACACTATTAAATGAAGAGCCACGAGCTCACCTCACATAAGGTTTATTTTTAATTTAGGGAAGTACCGAACCCGGGGATCCCTATGAGTACAGTGCAACCTCTGCTATGCGAGATGAGCCCAGGTCTGAATTACATGATTTGGATCTTAATATCCGAGCATGAAGCGAAACAAACTCGAAATACTTGTGATAGTCAACTTTAAAGACCACGCAGTAGCACGTATCTGGTAGGATAGTGATTATGGGTATCGATCCACAGGGATTGGGGTACAGTTGTTTTTCTTTAAAAAAATAAAAATATTTAAAAAGAAGAGTTTGTGAAGACTATTAAACTAAGGAATTTAATAAAAAATGCAATTAAAATGATATCAGTTTGGGTAAAACTTAGGGCAAGAAATTCACCACTAACATCGGAACAAGGGTTATTTATATTTTAATTTATTCTTAGATTAACATACAAATTGGCTACAAGCCTAATAAGCATTTAAATAGGAATTCACAAAAGTAATTTGGAAATAATCCATCTTCAGTTGGCATGAAATGTCTACCCTAAACTAATGTGGCAGGACACTGCATCTTCCCTAAGCATGGACTATCTTATATTTACTTAGTGATCATGAAGAACAGTTGTATAAACGTCATACTTAAAATCACAGAAATTAAATATGATTTAAAAGAAGATATCCATTAAAAACAATAAGTTCATACAACCCCAAGAATAGAAATAAAAAAATAAATACAAATCCCTTATCCTTTTGTTAGGGCTGCATCCTGCCCTAGAGAAGAGCTCAGCTTTCCATGGTACGGAAAGTAGCAGCAGCAATGTAGAGGACTCCCATCACGGCTATCTCCTTCCTTTCTTTGTCTTCTCCCTTCACTGGACTTGGTAGGAACTCCCTTAGCATTTCTTTTTCCGTGGGAAGTTGATGCAAAAATAAAATTGTTCTCCCAAGTGCAGGAGAATCGCACAAGTATTAAATTCTCGGGAGTCCGAGGTCGAATTCTCAGGGAACGAAATATATATAAGATTATTTAATATAATTTTAGATTAATTAATTCAATAAATTTGTGGATTAAAATTATGTTTTGATTTTCAGAAATTAAAATCGGAGAACAATATAGCAATAAACAAAGTTCAATAAAATAAAGATGGTAGGGATCTGGAATCCCCCTTGACGATATTGCATCCAAGAAATAAACTCTATGGTTCTTGATTAAAAATGAGTGGTAGGATAGATCTAATCATGGTATATGTTTCATAAACATATGAACTCAATTTCTAAGCATTCGTCGTGCTTTCTACGTCTACGACGAATCAAATACTAAAGCAATCCATATATCAATAATCATAATCCATTTAAGAACTATCTACGAAATAACTATGCATGGATCAAAAACATATCAGTAAATATAATTCATTCAAGGCAAAAGTTTAGAGTTTACTTCAAAGAGCAATACATCAAAGGTTCATCCATCTCCCTTCCTAAGAAATTAGCCACTCATTTCATGCATTAATCCCCCTTTCATTTTTCCCTCTTTCTTTTTTTTTTCTTTTTTCTTTTTTTTTTCGAAAACAGGGGCTCCCCTGTTTCCCTCTCTTCTTTTCTCTAATGACAGGGGGAGCTCCTCTGTTTTTTTTTTCTTCAATAGCCGAGACCGGTCCTCCCCAGCCGAGCGGACTCCCTTCATATAGATCCTCCTGCGATGGTTCCCCTGATCGCGCGTGGAGAGGAGCTCAAAACGGACACCGAGGATTTGGGACTCAGATGATGTGCACGTAACAACCACAGTTCGCTGGGAGCTGATCACATGCGGACTCGGAATGGACTGCTGGCCGTAGGATGAGATTTGGATGCGCGAATCTGAGGAAGGCTGAAGATCGTGGGATGCTGGAATCACGAGCTTGGGATGCTGGATTCGGATGATGTGCTGGTGGGGAGAAAAATCCGAAAATGCGGAAGGCTGGATGCAAACGGCCGGATGCTCACGGAAAGAAGCTGAGAGCTAAAGATGAAGCTTGGACGGCTGAAGGAGATTGGATCGCATGCAGGCGGATTGAACGCTGAGAGTTGGAACGTGGAAGCTGAGAATGCTAGGAGATGCTTCACGGACGGTTGGAAGGCGCGTATGGATGAACTCGGAAGCAAACGGATGGGGATACTCTCGAACGGAAGGAGGATTGGAACCGACAGCTGCTAAATCAATGGGAGAAAAACTCGGAAGCTAATCCACATGCGGAAGGCACTCGATCTGATCCGCAGATGTGGGGGGAAACTGCAACTCAGATGCTCTATGGAAACTGGGAGACTTCACGGGAGGATGAGATGGATGCACTGGAAACTGAACGGTGAAGATGATGAGTTGCACGTGGGCTCCATCGGGCTGAGATGCATGGGCTTCTGGGAATTGGTTGCAGCGAACTGGCTGGCTGAACTTAGGTTCCTTCTAGTGTGCAACTGGGGTTGAACCATGCAGTTGACTGGTCACCTGCGGTGATGCATCTTTTGGGCCCAATGCGCATTTTAACTTTGATTTACGATCATTTGCACCCCACAAAAATAAAATATTAATGCAGTACTGTTATCATTATTTGTTAGCAATAATGCTAATTTAAGTGATGTGTAGATCGCACTTTTGTGCTCTCATCAGAAGTCCTTCCCACAATGCCCCAAACTATTCTCTCTCTTTTTTACTTCGGTGGGAACTCCTGAGAAGAGATGATAAGGAGGAATGGGAGCAGTTCCCCCCCGGTGGGGAAGAAGGAATACCTCCCCTCTCCGAAGAGATGATCCCCAAGAATGAATGCCTCCTCCTTTTATAGCTTCACCAACTCCTCTATTCCCCCTGGATAGGATCTTCCGAGTGGGAAGATAAGGTTAAGGAACGGCTTGTTCTGTGAACGTGATCGAGATGGGGAGATGACTGATCCGAACATGAAAGTCGGTGAGCTGGGATTCGTTGGCTGAAGTTGGCTTGATCCTTGGAGCTCAGATGGCGAGGACGTGGAGCAGGGATCTCGGACGGCTGCTAGCTTTCGGACGCTGTGAAAATGAGTTGGGACGGCTGGCAGTGGGATAAGGATGGGAGCTGGACAGGGGAGTTGATCCGGAATGCTGGGAGATTGTGATGAAGAGGAGATGAAGATGCTGGGAACGGAAGATAGCTGGGACGTTGGATTTTGTGGGAGGTGAAGGTTGGATTTTGAAACAGGGAAAATGCAGGAGATTTGGAAGAAGCTGGAAGTCTTCCATGAATCGCGGACAGGAGGGAAGATGAGAGAATCCGTGGATGATGATCTTACGAACAGAGGGGATGCTGCTTCAATCGCGGAGTAGCTGGGATTCTCATGGCTGAACTCTGTTCCGAAACAGGGGTCATCCCAGATGAATTTGATTCGACCTGCATATATTAGATGGACCAATAAAATCAAGCAAAATCGAATTATATTTAATGATGCAATGATGAAGGGGAACACATTTTCTTATGTTAAATTTAAAATATGTGCAAAGAAAATAATGATAAGTACTGTGTAAAATAGTTAAATATATACATTATTTAGCACTTATCAACTTGTTGAAAGAAAAGTGATTTTATTGACAGAAAAGGCCGAAGGCCGAATACAAGAGCACCCGACCTTATGGTCGGAAGAATTACAAAGGGCCTAAATGGCCAGCCTTACAAGAATAGGAATAAAAATCAATCGACATGGACGAACTCTGCATTAGTATCGGCTATAGCTTTCGGCTCAGTTGCAACCTCGGGAGCACCGTCCCCGCCTGCCTCGGTGGTTTCAGCTCCAGCGCCGGCATTAGGAACGACTGATGATTCCACCCTATTGGCAGCTTCGGGGGAAATCTCCGGCCTGGCCTTGCCAGCGACTTCGGTAGCATCCTCTTCCTCCTCAGCAGTCCCATCCATGTTCGGTTCAAGGCCGCTGAGGTCGACTCCAGGGCAGAGCTGCTGGACTTAGAAACGACAATTGTCGAAACCTTGGACCATGGCGGCAGCAGCCCCTTCCGCCAGTTCGGCGATATACCCCCCCGATTAACGAAATTTCTCGACGGCCTCACAGGCGGACGATTCCACCAAGCCTTCGAGCTACCCGATTTTTAGCTTCCGCTCTTCTGCCTCGCCCTGGAGGCGGGCTAGAGCAGTTTCGAGCTTAGAAATATGGCTCGCCGAGGAGGAGCGAGCCCGAGAATGCTCAGCCTCCATGGCTTGGATCTGAGCCAGCTTGTCCTTTATTACAGCCTCGGAAGCACACACCTTCTTCTTGGTCTTCTGAAGCCGTTGTGCAGTGGCAGCAGCTCTCTCTTCGGCTTCATGCCGCTGCTGATCGATGGCTGCCGCCCGATCCTTGGCTTCCTGCTGGCGTTGCATAGCAGACGCCGCCCGGCCTTCAGCCTCTTGTCCTTGGAGCTCGGCATGCTCCGTTCTCAACCGGAATGCCTTCAGCTCCTTTCGGTCGGCGAGCATGTTGGACATCAACACATCGACCATATGAAGAGACTGGCACAGAAGGAGAAGTGTCAGCAAAAGTTAAACATCTACAAAAAAAATAAACAAGGGACAGAAGGGTGAACATTACTTACCCGTATGCTCGCCGAGTAGACATGGTGGACGAGGTCGCTAAGGTCGCCCTCCATCAATGCACGGTCGCACGGAAGCATGATGCTGCGCACAAGCCCCCGAGCAACCTTTTCAGATTCGAGGGCCGAATCGCCCTCAGGTACGCACCGTGATGGCTCCCCGCCGGACTCGGGAAATATTGGCTCAATCCTCGCCAAGGCTGGAGCTTCGGAGAAAGTCGTAGCCTCGGCGCACAATGAGAATATGGGGGGGACTGAAATCCTAGGCCCACGCCTCGGTGATGATCCTAGTGAGATTTTGATGTTTACAAAGCCATTAAGGACATGTTATTGTACTAATGAGTTTATGTTCAGTGTTCCAGAAAAATATCAAAATAATTCAAGATAAATTAGCAAGAACTAATTTGAAAAGACTTTAGATCAATGGCCAAGGAATAGTCCTTGAGTCGACTCAACAAGGGTTCGAGTTGACTCTGGCACAAATAGGATAGTCGGCACACTTCTGGCATGCTAAGGAGCCGACTCATGTTTGAGCTCGAGTCGACTCTATCAAAGTGTGAGTCGACTCCAAAAGATCAAGAGACGACTCCCTTCACAATAAGCTAAAAGACTAAAGTCAGAAACAGTGGCCGAGTCAACTCATGAGAAGCTCGAGTCAACTCTCTGAGATACTCTCAGAGAAAGACAGGAACTTGGTTTTAGGATGAATAGTGGCCGAGTCGACTCCAGAAAACATTGAGTCGACTCCCTGATAAAAGACAGAAACTTAGTTTTCGGATGAACAGTGACCGAGTCGACTCCAGGAGATATCGAGTCGACTTCCTGAGAAAAGACAGAAACTTAGTTTTCGGATGAACAGTGGCCGAGTCGACTCCCTGCGAAAAGACAGAAACTTGATTTTCGGATAAAACAGTGGCCAAGTCGACTGTAGGAGACATCGAGTTGACTCCCTGAGGAAAAGACAAAAACTTGGTTTTTGGATGATCAGTGGCCGAGTTGACTCCTGGATACATCGAGTCGACTCCCTGAGAGAACAACAGAAGAGCAATTTTTTGGATAAATAAGGGCTGAGTCGACTCCAAAAATCATCGAGCCGACTCACTCAAAGAAAGAAGTTCAGATGAATAGTTAGGCGAGTCGACTCCAGAAAAGCCCGAGTCGACTCCACTGGTGAACGACAGAAGATCAATTATAAAGGACCCAAACTCGAGTCGACACCTCAAAAGTTTGAGTCGACTCCAAGTCCAGACGAGCCGACTCGAAGTTTACACGAGTCGACTCCAAATCGATTGGAAGCTCTAACGGCTACATTTTCAAAAGAACAGTACGGAGGAAAAAGGTTGGTAACAGCTATATTTTTGTGTCTAATGGATAGTAATGAATTTCCTCCTACTTAGAGATTATAAAAAAAAAGATTCAACAAGGGAAAATAACAAGAAAGAAAAAGAAGTGAAAAAGAGTGTTCAAAGAATACAATCAAGAGCTTGAGTCAAATAGATTTTTCATTTTTCTGTGAGTTATTGAATTAGAGCAAGGAGCTGAGCAAATTAGAAAAGCATTCAAAGAAGAGATCCACCAACATTCAATCACCGGCTCAACTCGGCGCAATTCTCTCATCAACAAAAATCTAAAGCGCCATCAACCATTGCTCAACCTACTGAGTTTGCTTTTATTTCAAACTGAGCAATAGTTGTTTTGTATTCATTTCAATCCCTTAACTTTTAGTTAGGTTTGTTGGTGATCCTGCAAAAACCAACGGTTAGGTTTGTTGGTGAGCCTACAAAACCAACAAAAAGATTAATTGGTGATCTCGGAAAACCAATTGTAAGGTTTGGATTGTGAGCTTGGAGAGTACCAAACTACTATAAAATCTTATGTCTTTGTGTGTGTGACTATTATCTCTATCTTTGAGTTTTATATTTGAGCAAGTACTTAGGATTAATTTCATTCTGCTGCACCATCAAGAGTTAAAATTTGAAAAATCCAATTCATCCCCCCCCTCTTGGGTTGTCACGTTTGGGCAACAAGTGGTATCAGAGCCTAGTTCTCTAGTATTAGTTGTTGATCTAACGATTAAAGAGAAAAAGATCATGACAGCCCAAGTAGGAAGTTTTATAAGTGAGGGACAATCGACAAATAGACCTTTCTTGTTTAATGATACAAATTACACATACTGAAAAACTAGAATGAGGATATTCATTCAAGCTCTAGATTATGATTTATGGAATATCATAACTAGAGGACCACACATACCCTCCATTAGCATAGATGACACAATCATTCTTAAACTTGAAATGGATTGGGATGATAGTGATAAGAGGTTGGCTCAGCTAAATGCTAAAGCCATAAATGTTCTTTATTGCTCCTTAGATGTAAATGAGTTCAATAGGATCTCAACATGTACCTTAGCCAAAAAAATTTGGGATAGGTTAGAAGTCACACATGAGGGAATAAATCAAGTAAAGGAGTCTAAAATAAATATGTTAGTACATAAATATGAACTATTTAAAATAGAACCTACTGAGTCTATAACTGAAATGTTTACTAGATTCACTGACATTATAAATGGACTTAAAAGTTTAGGCAAATCATATACTAACTCTGTATTGGTGCGAAAAATTCTCAGATCTTTACCAAGAGTGTGGAAGGCCAAGGTAATAGCAATTCAGGAGGCAAATGATCTCAATACGCTGCAGCTAGAGAAACTTCTAGGATCACTCATGATACATGAGTTGACCATGATTCAAAATTCAGAAGAAGAGGTCAAGAAAAAGAAGACCATTGCCTTGAAGTCTACAAAAGAAGTAAGTGAATCAGATGACTCGGATGAGAAAGAAGAAAATGATGAAGAGGAAGTGGCAATGCTCGCAAAGAAGTTCAGAAAATTTATGAAGAAAAAGAAGGAGTTCCACTAAGAGAAATCCATCCTCAAAGGCAGCTTTAGCAAATAAAAAGGAAAGGACAAAGAAAAAGAAAGAGAAGCGCCCATATGTTATGAGTGTAATAAACTCGGGTATTTCAAAATAGATTGTCCAAAATTAAAATGGTTGGCAAAGAAGCTCAAAAAGAAAGTCCTTATAGCTGAATGGAGTGAGAGCAAAGAATCAAGCTTTGATGAGGGAGATCAGTAAGATACAGCACAAACCTGCTACATGGCTAATGACGATGAGGTAGATGCTGAACTTGATTGTGATTTTACCACTGATGAATTACATGATGCCTTTCTAGATCTCATGGAAGAACATAAGAAACTTATTTATAAAAATAAAATTTTAAAAAATGGAAATAAGATGCTCATGGAAGATAAGCTGAAATTATCTAATGATTATGAAACATTAAGTAAGAAGTTTGCTAATGAAACTAAAAATCTAATTAATGAAAATATCAAACTAAAATAAGATGTAAAGAAATATAAATCAGTAGTAGATAAGTTTATACTCAGCTCAACTAAACTAAACATGATTCTCGATAGTCAAAAAGCTGTCTATAATAGAGCAGGATTAGGATATAAAACAAATAAAAAAACAAAAATACTTGAGGAATATATTTGTAAAATCTGAGAATGAAAACACTATCTGTTATTACTGTAATAAAATAGGATATAAAGCATATGAATGCAATTTCAGAAAATTAAACTATAATAAATTAAGTGAAAAGAGCAAGCTAAAATTCAAGAAAATATGGGTTTAGAAAGGAACAACATACACTAACCCTAAAGGACCCAACATAGTTTGGGTACCTAAAATGCATAATTGATTTTGCTTGCAAGTGTGTCTTACAGCCAATGAAAAGAATAGAAGATGGTATCTTGATAGCGGCTGTTCAAGACACATGACAGGTGACATGGGGTAATTTGTCACCTTGGAATTTAAAGATGGTGGAGTGGTAACATATGGTGATAATGAAAAAGGACATATCATTGGAAGAGATAAAATCCATATCACTCCATCCACTTTTATAAATAATGTTTTGTTGGTAAATGGTTTAAAACACAACTTGCTTAGCATTAGCGAATTTTGTGATAAAGGTCTTAAAGTCTTCTTTGAATCTTCAGTATGCATAATCACTAATCCTAAAGACAACAGCATCGTACTTATAGGATATAGGCATGAAAATATATACATGGTAGATATTCATGATTTAGTTAAGAAAAATGGTGTATGTCTAATTACTAGTGAAAACAAGATAAATGAAACAAGTTGGCTATGACATCGAAGATTAGGACATGCTAGTATGGACTTAATTTCAAAACTAATCAAAAAGGATTTAATTAAGGACTTGCCAAAGTTAGCTTTTGAAAAGGATAAAATCTGTGGTCCATGTCAATTAGAGAAACGAATAAGATCATCTTTTAAATCAAAGAATGTAGTTTCAACCACGAGGCCTTTGAACTCATCCACATGGATTTATTTGGACCTACTAGAACTACAAATCTAGGAGGAAAAAAGTATAATTTTGTAATTATGTATGACTTCTCTAGATATACATGGGTTTCATTTCTTGCACAAAAAAATGAAGCGTTTTCAGCCTTTTTGAAATATTACAAGAATGTTATAATTGAGAAGAATCTTACTTTAGTTGGAATTCGTAGTGATCATGGAACCGAATTTGAAAACCAACACTTTGAAGATTTCTGTAATGATAATGGTATTTCTCATCAATTCTCAGCTCCTAGAACATCTCAACAAAATGGGGTTGTTGAGAGAAAAAATAGAACTTTGGCAGAAATGGCTTGCACTATGTTATGTGAGTTAAATCTTTCAAAGTACTTTTGGGCTGAACCCATTAATACTACTTGTGATATTTTAAACCGAGTTTTAATTCATCTAATTACAAAGAAAACTTCTTATGAACTTTGGAAAAATAAGAAACCAACTGTCAAACACTTTAGAGTTTTTGGTTGTCGATGTTTTATCTTAAATAATGGCAAGGATAATCTAAGCAAATTTGATGCCAAGTCAGATGAGAGTATCTTCTTAGGATACTCTACATCTAGTAGGGCATATAGAGTCTTCAACAAGAGCACTATGGTTGTTGAAGAATCAATTAATGTTATTTTTGATAAGACTGACTGAGAATTTTCTAGAAGAGAAAGTATTCATAATGATGATGCATGCATACTTGAAATTGAAAAGTTGAACATTAATGATGTACCAAATCAAGAAAAGGAAGGAGCATTGAAGGAGGATGAGGAAGAAAAAGAAGATGATCAAAATCCACCTCAATCTCAAGACCTACCTAAAGATTGGAGGTATGCTCATGGACATCCTAAAGATCAAATAATAGGCGATCCATCAGATAGGGTGAAAACTCGATCCTCTTTAAGAAATGTTAATAATTATCTAGCCTTCGTATCACAAATAGAACCTAAAACATTTGAAGATGCAGAAAATGATGAAAATTGGATTAATGCAATGCAAGAAGAACTAAACCAATTCGAAAGAAACTATTAGATATATGCCATAGAAGCCAATCTGGCTAACACATTATTAATTCTGGAACATAGTTTTGTACTTGACTTTATTATTATTGATTAATAAATGGGCATCTTTTTCATTCATATTGTTTATGTGTCTATGAATCGTCCAAGAAATTAATAAGATGATGATGCATATTCTCAAGAGTTGAGAATTTGAGCCATATGTCATTGGTGATTAATTTTTAAATACTCCTGATCAATGGATCATCACGAGGATGATGATCGATCCGATAAGATCAGTGCACAGATCACTTTTCTTATGGATGGACGAGTCTCGAGTCCACAGTGTAGAGACACTGAAGTGATAGTGCAGGTGCTTGTTAGAGAACAAGGGTACTGAGCGTGACCAAGACAAGAAGTCATTTGAATGTCTATCCACTCGTCAGTGACTTACTTGATGTTGCAGTAGTGTGACTAGTCCTTTGACCTGCGGTGCTTCGGCTATTCACAGTGAGGTTACTGTATTTTGACTGCACGTATACATGGTCTCTAGCCATATGAGTCTTTATGGTGTAGATTGGCTACAGTAGACTCACTGTAGGAGTAGGATATGCATCTGCAAGGAATTTATCGACCTTTGTAGGTAAGAAGTGATCCTTTGTGATTTATAAGACTGAGTTCGTAAGACCTCGGCCGGGGCAGTATGTGCAGTGGAGAAAGAGTTTTGTACTCTCGAATTTAAGTCGAATAAATCTAGACATATGACAGACGATGGAGTTTGACGAGTTATCCATGACCTCCATTCTGTAGGGATCCATGATAGAAGGACTGTATCATACGATAATTGCACCTAGAGGTTCATCATTCCATTCTGCTGGGTAGCCACTATATGCTGCTTGGTGTCACTAGTGGATGGTGAGACTCACAGGGACATCTCGATGGTCGATGATCCCTGATGAGTTGAGTTGGAATTGTTCCAATTCATTGAAAGGAGTTTTCAATGATATTGAGATATAGATCGCAATATATCTCACTACCAGATAGAATAAAATCTATAGGGTTACATACATTAGAGGTATTGACTGATCCGATGGTTGAATTATGATTAGGGATCACAAATAATTTTTAATTATCAATTTGATTGATAATTGGTTTAACACACTAAGAGTTAGTGAGTTGAAGAAGGTATAATGGGATTTAATTAATTGGACTTAAACACAAATCCTACTTAGAGTAGGATTCCTAGAGTCCTAATTGGATTAGGACTTCGAATTAAAATTAGAGTCCTACTTGGAGTAGGATTTCTAAAGTCCTAATTGGATTAGGACTAAAATTAAATAAGTCCTAATTGGATTAGAATTTCTTAAGTCCTAATTAATTACTAATCTAAAGAATCAAGATGACTCCTAATTGGATTAGGATTGAAGAGTTTAATTAAGTCATAATTCAATTAAGTCCTGATTGGATTAGGACTTGCATGGATAAACCAAAATTGGTTCAAAATTTGGTTAAAGCCTAATTGGATTAGAACTCGACCATAAGGGGCCAGCTAAGGAGGATTACCCTCCTTTCTTTGGAAATTTTGGTGCGGCATGAAGAGGGGTTGGTGCCCCTCTTGGAGATAAGGATGGAGCTCCTATTTTTTAGAAGCTCCACATGCCTTTAAAAGGAGATGAAGGGGGTGGCACCTAGGGCAATTGAATCCCTCTCTTCCTCTAGCCGTGGCCTCCTTCTTCTCCTTGGGTTTCAGCCACAAGCAAAAAAGAAGAAAAGAAAGCCATGGCGGCCCTCCTTCCTTCCTCTCTTGGGTTCCAACGCCAAGCAAGGGAAAAGGCTGCAAGGGGCTTTGTTCTTCATCCTTTGAACCATCCTTCTTCTTCCTCCTCCCAAGGACAATCAAGAGTTGATGCAAAGGAAGTTTTTTAGCCATCAAATGTTGTCTCTGCAAGAGAGCTAGCACCCCGGGGAGACAAGAAAACTTTGATCAGTCCTTTACTTCATATGGATACTCGTAGAGGCCGGACGCATGTGCGGCTTCAAGCGAACCTTCATCCAAAACCACGATCATCAGTTTGCGGTGATCATCTATCCGTACAAGGTAAATATCTGATCTTCCTAATGGTTTAAAAAATTTTAATCCTAATCTATCTACGAACGACATTTTTAAATTAAGTTCATGCGATGAACGGGATCTCGCGCATGTCTTCCGCTGCGTTCAGAATTTTTCTGCAGTATGCGAAGGATCCCAATAGTGGTATCAGAGCTATGGTTACGTAGATTAAGATTAGGATTAATCATTAAAGGCATATTAGATCTGAAATTTAAAAGATTATGCTTGCTGCAATTTTCTGTATGCAGAATTTTAGGTTGCTGATTTTTCTGTATGCTGATTTTTTTATGCTTAGATTAATGATTCTATTGCTTTGATAATATGATTACAAATATTTAGAATCATATCTTGCATGATCAGCAACTCATGAGATGACATAATTAGTTAAATTGCAGATCTACAAATTATCTTTATGCATGAGATGCGTATGGTGATGATCATGGATGAATCCTTTTGAATGTGCTGAAATATTCTGCGATGTTCTGTGATGTTATGTGATGGCATGTAATTCAGATTTTCAGATGTCTTCATGCATCTTAAATTTATGTATTAGAGACCTGCATGTCTCATTAAAAAGGGTTGTAATTATTCTTTTATTTTTAAATTAATCTGGGATGCAATCTGTGATGTGTGTTGCACGTCGATGGTTGATCGATGCATACCTCTACAAGCAAGACTTGCGCGGATCGAGATCAAGGGTTGATTGAAGATGGATCAAGAAGTTGATCACAATTGGACCTAGGGAATCAAGATCGAGTCAAGAGTTTAAGACGATCTAACCAATTGACGTGCATGTGCTTGTACTATGACCCCATCTGGGATCAATGATCATCACCAGTTATATTTATTTTTATGATTATGCCTGGATGTTTATGCTTATGTCTATGCATAGCGGGTATATATATATATATATATATATATATATTTGTATGAGATGTGGATAGTCAATCGAAAGAGACCTAAATTAAAACCTCCTCAATCAGTCAAGAGTGAACCAACAATGAGTTAGTCATATTAGATTAATTGATCTAATTGGTATATAGGAAAGCATGAAAGGTGGTTACTTAATTAGGACCTTACTCTCCAAGTAAGGGGAGCCTCCCACTTGCTTACCTGGCCAATTAATCGATTACCTCCTATGAAGAGCTCAAGGCTGCAAACACTAAGACATGATTACGTAATATTAACTCCATAGGTCTTCCGTCGTAGTAGAGCTGCTAAGGTCTTTCCGGTGTTGATTTATCTCGGCTGGACACAGTGGGCAAGTTGCATCGGAAGGCTGGACCTCTCTATAGACATGAGATGTTATAGGGGTAAAGGTAGGGTTGGGTGCCAATAACTGTTGGGTGAGAACCCAATGACAATTTTATTTCTGCAGTTATACGGTGGGTCTGACTTAACTAAGAAATGGGGCCAATAACTATTAGGTGAGGTATTCATGACTTAGAGACCAAGTAGCATTGCAATTTGCTTGAGAAGCATTGTACAAGAGTTGTACACTCATCCATTTATATGTCACCAATAACTGTTAGGTGAGGCGGCATGTAAATCGGTGAGACCGCAGTACCTACTAGAAATCCTAGTCGCGTAGGATTTTTTTTTTCTACTAGAGGAGTGTGAGGGATTCGAGAAAATAGTGGAAGGTGTATTTGTTTTAAAAGTTCCTAAAATAAATAGAGTTCAAGTACCAAAATCTAACTAAAATCTTTACTCTATACAGATCACAATGTCAGCTTCAAACCTTTTGATCCGTATTCTTGAGACCAACCGACTGACCGGAACCAATTACAAAGACTGGCTAAGAAATCTGAAAATCATTCTAAGTTGCGAGAAAATAGGCTATATGCTCGACAATGATATCCCTAGGTTACCAGCACGTTCGAGTGATGATCAGCATGAGACGTATCAAAAGTGGACAGATGATGACATTAGGGTTAAGTGCTACATCATAGCATCCATTACCAATGAACTCCAATGCCAACATGAGAATATAAAGACTGCTAGGGAGATATTGGCACACCTGCAAGAGTTGTATGGTGAGCAGAGTCGCACAGCTCATTTTTGAAGTGTCCAAGAGGCTCTTCAAGGCAAAGATGCATGAGGGGCAGTCTTTCTATGATCACGGTCTGACTATGATCAAGGACCTAGAGGAGTTTGAGAAGCTCGGTATGAACATGCAAAAGGAATTGCAAGTGGATTTGATCCTGCAATCCCTTTCTGATTTATTTGGGCAGTTTATAGTAAACTACTATATGAATAAGATTGAATGCACTAAGACTGAATTGTTGAACATGTTGGTAACTGCTGAGGGAGCCTTGAAAGGTTCAAGGGGCACTGTCCTTGCTGCTGAGTTGACTTCTAGTTCCAAGAGAAAGTCTACTTGGAAGAAGAAGAAGCCTGCGAAGAAGCAGAAGAAAGACAAGAAGCCAAATAAGAAAGTTCAAAAGAAAAAGGCTAATGACAAGGAAAAATGTTTCCACTGCAATGTTGATGGCCACTGGAACAGGAACTGTCCTTCATACCTCAAGAGCCTAAAGAACAAAAAAACAGACACACCTTCAGAAGGTATGTTAGACTTGCTCGTAATTGAAACTAATCTTATAGTTTCTTCTACTTCTAGTTGGGTTATAGATTCTGGTTCTAGTGCTCACTTGTGCACTACTATGCCGGGTTTAAAGGAAAGTAAAAGGCTAGCGGAAGGTGCAGTAACCCTTCGGGTCAGCAACGGGGCAAGAGTTGCTGCTGTGGCTGTGGCACCTATCCTCTACGACTACCGTCTAGTTTTAGTTTATTGCTTAGAGACTGTTATTATGTACCTGCTACTAGCAAAAATTTGCTTTCTATTTCATGTTTAGCACAGGATGGTCATATTTTTACATTTGACAAAGACTGCTATTCTATTTATTTCAGAAATAAATTAGTTGCACGTAGTTTCATGATTGACAGTCTCTAGCACTTATATGTTGATGTGCCTGTGAATGTATCTGAGCAAGAAATGAGTGCCATAGGATCCAAAAGGTCCGGAGATGAGATAAACCAGAAGTATTTGTGGCACCTCAGGCTTGGCTATATTGGAGAGGACAGGATGAATAAATTGGAGAAAGATGGGCTTCTAGGCTCATTGACTTCCGAGTCATATCCAGTTTGCGAGTCCTGTCTTCAAGAAAAAATGGCTAGATTATCCTTTGTAGGACATGGAGAGAGGACCACTGAAATACTTACCCTGATCCACACTGATGTGTGTGGCCCATTTGATGTGCTTGCCAGGAGTCGTTATTTGTACTTCATTATATTTACCGATGAGTTTTCATGATATGGGTATATGTATCTTATGAGACACAAATCTGAATCTTTTGAAAAGTTCAAGAAATTTAGAAATAAAGTAGAAAAACAAACTGAAAAACTCCTAAAGGCTCTTCGATCAGATCAAGAAGGAGAATACCTTAGTGGAGAATTTCGGGACTATCTCAAGGAGAATGACATAGTCTCATAATGGACTTCTTCGGGTACACCTCAACTCAACGGGATGTCAGAGAGGAGAAATCAGACTCTATTGCATATGGTCCGATCCATGGTGAGCTTTACTGATCTACCATTGTTTCTTTGGGGAGATGCCTTACTTTTTGCGATTTACTTACTGAATAGAGTTCTCTCTAAATCCGTTCCTACCACATCGTATGAGATATGGTATGGTAAGAAACCGAGTCTTGGTCATCTCAAGATTTGGGGATGTCCGGCCCATGTCAAGCGACTACCGGCGGACAAGTTAGAGGCTAGAACCATATATGCTCATTTTATAGGATATCCTAAAATATCATTAGGATATAATTTTTACGTCTCAGAGGATCACAATGTATTTGTGAGTCGACATGCCATTTTTTTGGAAAAACAGTTTATCCTTGGTAGAGGCAGTGGGAGGAAAAATGAGCTTGAAGAGAAAGTCTCTGAAAAGTAACAAGTTATGGATCCTATAGAACCTATTCATATAGAGCCAGTACACGTAGTACTTTCTCCACCTTGTAGATCTAGTAGGATCTCCCATCCTCCTGATAGATACATAGATTGCTTATAGAAGATATCGAAAAAATATTTCTTATGGAAGATAAGGAACATGTACAGGATCCCAATACTTACAACGAGGCGATAACAGATATTGATTCCAAAAAATAGCTGGAAGCTATGAAGTCAGAGATAGACTCCATGTATTCCAACCAAGTCTGGACCTTAGTGGATCCATGTTGCCCAGATAGACAACCCAAGAGGGGGGTGAATTGGGTTTTTAAATAATTATTGCAATTAAGCGCTTTGTGAGTAACCAATTAAATCTTTTTCCGAGTAGATTAATTAGATGCTATATGCAGTGGATGAAGGAAAAGTAAGAGACAATAAAGCAATCACGAACACAAGCAAATTTATAGTGGTTCAGAGCTAACCCTTGCTCCTACGTCCACTCTCCAAGCCTCACTTGGGAATTCACTATAACCCCACGGATTACAGCCGGTTGTTTTACAAGTTCACAACCCAACTTGTTGTTTTACGAGATCACAACGAACTCTGTCGATTTTTCCAGGCTCACCGACTAGAACCACCCGATTGTTTTTTCGGGATCACAATCAAACCCTTACACCGTTGATTTCAACCTAGGCTTACCAACAAACCTTAATACCCTTGATTCAATCAAGTAAGGAACAAGAGGTTTGAAAACAAACAGAAAAAGAAAGAAGCTTCTTAACAAGCAGATATTCAGCAATATTAATAAGGAAGAAGTTAAGAGCCCTCAAACAAATTTATGAAGATGTAGAGGAGGGCTTCTCGAACTCGGGGTCTCCTCTTGAATGTCTCGAAGACTTGATGACTGACGGAGACTTCTTGAATGCTGGGAAGAGTTGGTTGGTTAGAGTTTAATGCCCCTCTTCCTTCTTTCACTTGTATTTGCTTGAAATCCTTTGGTAGGTGGAGATTACTTATTTTCTTTGAATGGAATGTCACTTCTCTACCTTGCTACAGTTCTCTTTGGCTATTTAAGCCATTCTCCACGAAAACTAGCCGTTAGACCCAAAGATCTAGCCATTCTGCACATTCCGCAACTCCTGACAATGTTTCTGTTGGGATTGGAGTCGACTCGCGCGATCTGGAGTCGACTCGCCTGTTGCAGGAGTCGACTCATGCTTTTCAGGAGACGGCTCGGCAACTATTTCGGATTTGAATTAAAGTGCTGTCTCGACTTGGAGTCGACTAGACTCAACCTGGAGTCGACTCCCCAATGTTCGGAGCTGACCTGGCACTTTTGAAGACGACTTGTTCCAAGGAATCCTGAGATGTATTTTTCAAGTTTGCTCACTCGAGTCGACTCGAAAATTCTGGGAGTTGACTCGACGCTCAGACCCAGAAATTCCGATCTTCTGTCTGTTGACTTGTGCCGTCTCGGAGTCGATTCGAACTGTCTCGGAGTCGACTCGGCTCTCAGTATCCGAAAAACAGTCTTCTGTCTTTTGGGGTTGCGCTGCCTTGGAGTCGACTCGAACTGTCTTGGAGTCGACTCGCCTCTCAGAGACGAAAATACCGTCTTCTGTCTTTGGGGTTGCGCTGTCTTGGAGTCGACTCGGACTTTGCGGGAGTCAACTCGGCTCACAGTGTCTGAAATTTGCTCTCTGACTTTTGCCTTGTTTTTCTCTGGGAGTCGACTCTCGCTTCCTTAGGAGTCGACCTGCAAGCCATCGGAGTCGACTCGAGTTCTTCAGGAGTCGACTCGGCTCTCAGGGTCCAAAATAGCTTCTCTGTCTTTCTGTCTGTTACTCCCTGGAGTCGACTCGTACTACTCTGGAGTCGACTCGGCAAGCATCGGAGTCGACTCGCGCTCTTCAGGAGTCGACCCGTTGACAGGTTCTGAGATGAATCTTTCTGTCCGGCTAAATGTTCTCAGTCGGAGTCGACTCGTAATTTACAGGAGTCGACTCGAGCCTGTGCCAGTGCTTCTGATACGCTTGGAGTCGACTCGTAATCTCCCGGAGTCGACTCGAGACTCAGACTTTGGTTCAAATTGAATTCTTTACTTATCCAAAATGTATTGAACCAAATCTTGAGACACTTAACCATAAATTTACAAGTATTTGACTGAAACACTAGATTGAATTCATTAGTATAACATAAGATATACTCAAATGCTTTGAGCTCATCAAAATCAAATAGGGTCATAATCAATCACTCCACAATCTCCCCCTTTTTGATGATGACAAAACTTTGAGTATTTGTAAAGTGAATTGCTCAACCAAAAAGGAAATTTATAGTAAAATTTTAAAATGAATTCAAGTGTCTAGTTATTTAATTTATCCAAAACTGAAAGGTGTGAAACAGTAAATTCTGAAGTTAAAGCTCCCCCTTTCATTTGGAATTATATAAGCCTTCATGTCATGCAATCAATTGTTTGGCTTATATATATTTAATGAGTTTGCTTTCTTAAAATTTCAGATTCTCCCCCTCAACACATGCATTTAACTTTGTTTAGATTCTCTTCATTTTCTTTTAGTGTATTGAAGCTTTTGAACTTAAATTTTTGGTTTTAGAGGGAAAATCTGCCAATTTGTTCTTGAGTATGATTCAACTAATCTCCGAATATCCCTTGAATAGATTCTGGAGATTACTCCTTTAGGAGCCCCAACAGAGAGATAATGAGCCTCGAGGTATCGAATCCACTTAGAACAAATTATTTTGTGTTTTAAAAATTTTCGTTTTATTTATTCCCTTTACATGTCTATTCAATATATTTTCTCCCCCTTTTTGTCATCATAGCAAAAAGAAAGAAAGCACATCACAAAAGCAATTAGAGATCAAATTTGCACAATTTGAAGAGAAATGTCTACTCATTGTATTGATGTAAATTTAAGTACACTTGTAGATACATCAAAAAGTATAGCAGTAAGTACATATCAAAAAGAGAAAACAAGCTACACTAGGGTTTCTTTGTGGAGGATGTGGCTCCTTTGCTCAGTCTAGATTGTTGCATAATTAGACTGATCCCATCTGTAATGTTTCCTAGCTGCTTTATGATCTCCGAGGTGGCCCTACTCTGGATCGAGGTGAGCTCAGTCAGATTCTCCTGAAGGGTATCCAACTTGGAGATCAGTACATTGGCTAGACGCTCGGCCCCCTGACTCTGGCTGCCTAGGTCCTGTCGGATGTCATCTCGCATCTTTCTTGTGTTACTCGTGACATCGCTCATATTTGAAAATTGGGCTTGTATAAGGCTTCTGACATTGTAAATCTCTTCCCTCAGATGAGCCGTCATCTCGGTCACGGCTGCCAATGAAGGAACCAGGGCAGTGGAGAGAGCAGCCGCTGGACCTCGGAGCTCCTGCAGTAGGTCGTCCCGAAGATCCCTCACGATCTCCTGCCGCAACTCCCGGAGCTGCTCAGGAGAGATCCGGACCTCCTGTGGCTGAGAAGGTGGTGCAGTGGAGGGTCCGGCTGAAGTGGATGGTGCTGAAGTGAAGGGATAGGTAGGAAAATCGGAGTCATGATCAGGGCTGGGGGAGTGACGAGTAGTAGGGTCAGAAGGTGTGGAAGAGGATGGTTTCCGGACCCAGACTCCCTCAACCTTATGGAAACCCATCCTGTGTAGAGTCCCCTCACCCATGCGATCGGTGTATCGCAGTGAGCGAGAGGGTTCCCCCTCAGGAATGGGGACCTCTAACTCCCTGAAGATCAATGTGTACAGCATCCCATAGGGAAGAGTAAGCCTAGGTTTGTCTAGAGGCTCACATAGGTATTTATAGATGAGCTTAGGGAAGTTGATTGGGGTATCTTGAAGAATGTAGTACATTAGGGCTAGGTCCCTCTCAGATACAAAGTCAAAACGGCCTGTCTTAGGGAAGAGGGTCCTTGATATAATACTTAAGAGGAGCCGCATTTCAATTGATAGCTGACTTGCAGACACCTCATCTAGGGGGGACTGGGGTGGACTCCCTAGTATGGCCGTAAGGGCCTCAGTCCTATCGGCTGGGTGAGAGGGAAACACCCCTGCTTGGGGAAGATGAAGGATTTGTGCAATGAAATCCTCCGAAATAAATAAAGGGACACCCGCTACGGTTTCCTGTATCCCACCATGACCCCTAGCTACTGTCCCGTAAAACTTCCTAACTAGCCCCGGGTAAGTAGGGAGATCTAGGGAGCAAAACATCTCTAACCCTTGGGCCCTTAACCTATGCCCTATTGTAAAGCCTTCCCAGAAGAGGAAGTCAAAGTTGACATACCTCCCGGTGGAGACCGCCTTCCCGGCGCACGAACGCGAGGGAACCGGCCTCGGCGGGGAAGGAACTAGAGGTTGTGGCCTCACGGGTTCATTCCGAGCCTTGGACCGTCGCTCGGCGCCGCTCGCGGATTGGGGCCTCTTCCGGCTTGGGACAACAACTTTCTGAGGCATCCTAGACCGAAGGAGGGGGGAAAGACACAAGGAATCGGGGGGAAACTCGACGGAAATGCCCTAATGGAGGTCGGAGACGACTCTAGGGTTTTTGAACAGTGGAGGCGGTGAATAGAAGTGTCGATTAAACGCTTCGATTAGGGTTAAAACATCGAATTTCCGACCGCGAGTCGACTCCAGTAAGTCGCGAGTCGACTCGACCTCGAGTCGACTCCAAAATATGCGCGAGTCGACTCCCCCTATGATGCCATCGACCTCGAGTCGACTCCTATCTATGTGCGAGTCGACTCCCCCTCATGAGCCGACTCTAAAATGTATCCGAGTCGACTCGTAATCTGGCACGCACCTAAAAATCATATTATTTTCGTGCCAAACAAGGGATAATCACTAAGTTTATGATCTGATTTGATAATAATAGATGAGAAACTCTATATTTAACACAAGCTAATCATCAAAATCAATGAACTAGAAGAGAAATCACTAGGATGGATCAATCACTCCTAATCCTCACCTAAGCACACAAAATCGCTCTTCACTCAAGGATTTTGTGAAGATGTCAGCTAGTTGATCATCAGTGCAAATAAATTGAAGTATAACATCACCATTCAGTGCATGATCTCTTATGAAGTGATGTCTTATTTCAATGTGTTTGGTTCTTGAGTGCTGAATTGGATTCTTAGTTAAGTTAATAGCACTAGTATTGTCACAATTAATGGAAATTTTATCTTGTTTAATTCCATAATCTTCAAGTTGTTGTTTGATCCACATGATTTGAGCACAACAACTTCCGGCAGCAACATATTCGGCTTCAGCAGTAGATAATGCAACCGAGTTTTGTTTCTTGCTAAACCATGAGATTAGATTTTCTCCTAAGAATTGACATGACCCGCTGGTGCTTTTTCTATCAAGTTTACAACCAGCAAAATCTGAATCTGTATACCCTATTAAGTTCAGGCTAGATTCTTTAGAATACCATAAACCTATATTTTTTGTTCGTATTAGGTATTTAAAGATTCTCTTAACTACAATTAAATGTGATTCCTTAGGATTAGATTGATATCTAGCACACATGCATACACTAAACATGATATCAGGTCTACTTGCAGTGAGATATAATAAAGATCCTATCATACCTCTATACATCCTTTGATCTACTGATTTACCTGATTCATCTTGGTCTAGTTTGCATGATGAGCTCATGGGTGTGCTGATTGACTTGTTTCTTTCCATATCAAACTTCTTAAGCATCTCCTTGATGTATTTAGCTTGATTGATGAAGATCCCTTCTTCAGATTGTTTGATTTGGAGCTCGAGGAAATAGTTTAGTTCTCCCATCATGCTCATTTCAAATTCACTCTGCATCAAGTCAGCAAATTCTTCGCAGAGGCGATTGTTAGTAGCACCGAAAATAATATCATCAATATAAATCTGCACTACTAACATTTCTTTGTTTTTCTTCTTTAAAAATAGTGTTGTATCTACATTTCTCCTAGAGAACTCATGATCTAGTAGAAATTTGCTAAGTCTTTCATACCATGCTCTAGGTGCTTGTTTCAAACCATAAAGTGCTTTGTTTAATTTATACACATGATTGGGGTATTGATGATTTTCAAAACCAGGAGGTTGTTCTACATACACCTCCTCATTAATGTACCCATTCAAAAATGCACTTTTTACATCCATTTGAAATAATTTGAAATCTTTAGAGCATGCAAATGCTAGTAACAATCTAATTGCCTCAAGTCTAGCTACAGGAGCAAAGGTTTCATCAAAGTCTATACCTTCTTCTTGATTATATCCCTTTACTACTACTCTAGCCTTGTTCCTAATTACAATTCTATTTTCATCAAGTTTATTTTTATATATCCATTTGGTGCCTATTATTGAATATTCAGAGGGTCGTTCAACAAGGTTCCATACCTTATTTCTAGTAAATTGGTTTAGTTCTTCTTGCATTGCATTTATCCAATTTACATCCTTTTCAGCTTCTTCTATGTGTTTAGGTTCAAAATGTGAGACAAAAGCTAGATGATTATTCAAGTTTCTAAGAGATGCTCTAGTCCTAACAGGTTGAGATGGATCATCTAAAATTAATTCCTTAGGATGCCCATGAGCATACCTCCAAGCCTTAGTCAGCCCATGATCCATAATTGCCTCTTGGCTTGATGATGCATTTCCAATTAGTTTTTGTTCATCTTCTTGTAATGTCATCTCATCAATCTTTTCTTCAAGAATTTCAACATCATCATCAAGATCAACTCTCTTGCTAGAAGAGATATCACTAGTATCATCAAAAATAACATGTATAGACTCTTCAATAACAAGGGTTCTTCTATTAAAAACTCTATAGGCTTTACTTGTTGTAGAATACCCCAAAAATATACCCTCATCAGATTTAGAATCAAATTTACCTAGGTTATCCTTCCCATTATTATGAACGAAACACCTACATCCAAAAACATGAAAATAGTTTACTTTGGGCTTTCTATTTTTTCAAAGTTCATAAGGTGTTTTCTTTATAATAGGTCTCAATAAAACTCTATTTAATATATGACATGAGGTATTAATGGCTTCTCCCCAAAAATACTTAGGGAGGTTACTTTCACATAACATAGTCCTAGCCATTTCCTCTAAGGTTCTATTCTTTCTTTCCACAACTCCATTTTGTTGTGGTGTCCTAGGTGCAGAAAAATTATGAGTTATCCCCTTTTTACCACAAAATTCATCAAATAGATGATTTTCAAATTCCGTTCCATGGTCACTTCTAATAGCTATGACTGAAGCATCTCTAGCATTAGTTACTTCCTTATGAAATTTCTTAAATACTGAAAATGCTTGATCTTTATGAGCTAAAAATATGACCCAAGTATATCTAGAAAAATCATCCACAATAATAAGACCATATTTGTTTCCACCTAGACTTGTGGTTCTAGTTGGTCCAAATAGATCCATGTGTAGTAGTTCTAGAGATCTAGAGGTAGAGACACAATTTATGGATTTAAAGGAGTTCCTTGATTGTTTGCCATATTGACAAGCTTCACAGATTTTATTTTTTTCAAATTTTAGTTTTGGCAAACCTATCACGGAATCTCTTTTCACTAGTTTTGATATTGTATCCATACTTGCATGACCTAACTTACGGTGCCATAACCAACTTGCATCATTATCCTTAGTTTCATTAACAACTAAACAGGGGTTATGTTTGGCAAGATCCTCAAGGTCTACTACATGCACATTGCCACGTCTTATTCTTTTAAAAACTAAACTATTGTCAATTGAGTTGGTTATGATGCATAAAGATGGTTTGAACAAAACATCAAAACCTCTATCATACAACTGACTAATGCTAAGTAGGTTATGCTTAAGACCATCAACATATCGAACATTATCAATAAAGGTTGAAGGGGTGATTTGTACTTTACCTATACCAATGATGTGACCTTGGTTATTGTCTCCAAATGTCACAGCACCTCCCTTCTTAAGCTCAAGGGTGAAGAATTGGTCTTTGTCACCCATCATGTGTCTTGAGCAGCAACTATCCAAGTACCAACAGTTTTTGTCGACCTTGGCTGCAAAATACTCCTACACAAGCAAATCATACAATTTTAGGTACCCAAGTTTTCTTGGGTCCTTCATGGTTAGTAATGTTGGTTCCTTTTGGAACCCAAACCCTTTTAATTTTTTTTTTAGTTTTTCCTTTTCTATAATCACACACATTAGCTTTATGTCCTATTGTTCCACAGCAAAAACAGGTTATTTTCTTAGTTTTGCTTTTCCCTGCTTTTACAAAGAAATTACTAAGGAGCTTTTGCTTATTTTTAGGTTTATACCCTAAACCAGCTCTATTGAACACAGCTCGTTGACTATTAAGTATCATTTCCAATTTTTCAGAGCGATATATAAACTTTTCTACAAAAGGTTTGTACTTTTCAAGTTCTAGTGCCAACTTTTATTTTTCTGTTTTTAGTGCATTTAAGTCTTTTGTGAAATTATCTCTAAAAGTTTGTTTATCCTTTTTAAGTTCAGAAATTTTCTTGGTTAGTTTTTCGTTATCTTTAGTTAAGGTATTAGTTTTTTGAATTAACATTTGCTTGCTTGTTTTAAGTTCTAAATTTTCTTTAGTGATAAAATCCTTATCCTTAACTAATTTATCGTATTTATGGAGGTGAGATTGATTGGTTAGTTTTAGCTCTTTATTCTTAAGGCTTATTGACTTATATTCATCCATTAATTCATTAAACGCATCATATAATTTATCAAAGGTAAAATCTAAATGCATTTCAGATATTACCTCATTTTCATTTGCCATAAAACATAGGTTGGCCTTTTCTTCTTGTTCCTCATTCGATGATGATGATGATGTATCGGAGTCCGATAGGGTGGAGACGAGGACCTTCTTTTTCTTGTACTTGCTGGCCTTCTTGAGCAAAGGACATTCTGCTCTGAAGTGTCCCGGCTTCTTACATTCGTAGCATCCGATTCCCTCATTTTCCCTTTCCTTACCTTTATCTTGTGATAGGAACTTGAGGGGCTTCTCCTTTGATGAAAGGACTTCTTCCGGTTGATGAATCTACGGAATTTTCTTACAAAAAGAGC
Organism: Phoenix dactylifera; assembly: GCF_009389715.1. Lineage (NCBI taxonomy): Eukaryota > Viridiplantae > Streptophyta > Magnoliopsida > Arecales > Arecaceae > Phoenix > Phoenix dactylifera. Next base: position 1,272,198 of record NW_024067692.1, read on the forward strand.
CTCATCATCCTCTCCCTTATTGTCTTCCTCTTCACTGCTGCTGCTGCAAGATAACTCTTTGTTAGTAAAAACAGATTTGAGGGCTATTACCTTTTTCTTGTGAGAGGACTCTTCTTCAATGTGTTGTTTCATTGTTAGCTCATGCGTCATGAGGGATCCAAGTAGCTCCTCGAGTGGCAGCTTGTTTAAGTCCTTGGCTTCTTGGATTGCCGTTACCTTGGCTTCCCATGACCTTAGCAAACAACGAAGAATCTTTCTGACAAAGTCACTGTTAGTATAATTTTTGCCAAGGCTTTTTAGGCCATTGACAATGTCAGTAAATCTAGTAAACATGTAAGTGATTGTTTCATTGGAATCCATCTTAAATAATTCATACTTATGAACTGTTGCCCAGATAGACAACCCAAGAGGGGGGGGGGGGGGTGAATTGGGTTTTTAAAATAATTTGGCTAATTAAAACTTTATGGATGATTAATTAAAAACTATAGCAAGTTATTTAATTAAAGCCTAGTGCTGTGAGTAATGTGCGGGGAAGAAGATGAGAGACAATGCACTACAAACACAAAGTTTTATAGTGGTTCGGAGCTAACCCTTGCTCCTACGTCCACTCCCCAAGTCTCACTTGGGAATTTCACTATAACCCCCTTGGATTACAGCCGGTTGTTTTGCAAGCTCACAACCAAACTTGTTGTTTTACGAGCTCACAACGAACTCGGTCGGTTTTTCCAGGCTCACCGACTAGAACCAACCCCGATTGTTTTCCCGGGCTCACAATCAAACCCTTACACACGTTGGTTTTAACTTGGCTCACCAACCAACCTTAAACCCCTTGATTCAATCCCCCGATTGAATCAAGTAAATACAAGAGATAGAAGAAAACAGAAAATAGCTTCTCAAAAAGCAGATTTAAAACAATATAATCGTAAAGGAGTTAGAAGCCCTCAAACGCTTTTAAGCTGGTGAAGAGGTATGGCTTCTGGAACTCCGGTCTCCTCTTGAAAGAGTGGTCGACTTGAATGCAGGAGGAGGAAGCTTTGATTGTTGGGAAGAAGTTGTTGGAGCAGTAAATGCAGATCTTCCCTTTTTCGTTTAAGAGCACTTGGAGAGCTTGAAAACTTGAATGCTTGGAGTGGAATGTCTGTTCTCTGCCTTGCTACAGTCCTCTGTGGCTATTTAAGCCAACCCCCACGGAAACTAGCCGTTACTCTGCTTTTTCTGGCCGTTCTGCACCACTCTGCGCAGCCTGACAATATGACCGTTGGTGGGTTGGAGTCGACTCGCGCGATCAGGAGTCGACTCGGCTGTAGCAGGAGTCGACTCACGCTTTTCCGGAGTCGACTCGGCAACTGTTCCAAATTTGAATTAAAGTTGCCGTCTTGACTGGGAGTCGACTCGTCTTGACCTGGAGTCGACTCGCCAACTTCTGGAGCTGACCTGGCAATTTTGGAGTCGGCTCATCCACTGAAGTCCGTGGATCCAATTTTGAATTTTGTCCACTCGAGTCGACTCGACTGTCCTGGGAGTCGACTTGAATCTCAGAGCCCGAACTCCCGATTCTCTGTCTTTTGGCTCATCCAGTCTTGGAGTCGACTCGAACTTCCTTGGAGTCGACTCGGCTCTCAGTTTCCGAAAGTTGGTCTTCTGCCTTTTGACGTGAAGCTTGTCTCGGAGTCGACTCGAGCTGTCTGTGAGTCGACTCGAATCTCAGAGGCAGTAACATGGTCTTCTGTCTGTTGATGGTCGCTCAGTCTCGGAGTCGACTCGCGTACTGCGGGAGTCGACTCGAATCTCAGAGTCCGAAAATCGTTCTCTGACTTTTTCCTTGTGTTCCTCTGAGAGTCGACTCTTACCTTCTTTGGAGTCGACTCGTTGAACATTGGAGTCGACTCGCGCACTTCGGGAGTCGACTCGTTGACAGTTTCTGAGTTGAAGCTTTCTGTCCTTCTGTCTGTTCTCAGTCGGAGTCGACTCGTACTGATCTGGAGTCGACTCGAGCTCGTGCCAGTGAACTTGATACGCTTGGAGTCGACTCGTGATACTCGGGAGTCGACTCGAGTCTCAGACTTTGGTTCAGCAGACTTCTTACCTTATCCAAAATACTATGAACCAAATCTAGAGACACTTGGACAGGATTTTCACTGAAACACTCAACTGAATTCATTAGTAATCACAAGATATACTCAAATGCTTTGAGCTCATCAAAATCAAATGGGGTTTTAATCAATCACTCCACAATCTCCCCCTTTTTGATGATGACAAAACTTTGAGTATATGTAAAATGAATTGCTCATAAAACAATGAAGTAAAATCCATAAATGAATTCAAATGTCTGATAATTTAATTTATCCAAGTTTGAAAGGAGTGAAACATTAAATTTCGGAGTTAAAGCTCCCCCTTTCATTTGGAATTATATAAGCCTTCATATTATGCAATCAATTGTTTGGCTTATATGTCATTAATGATTTAGCTTGATTAAGATTCAGATTCTCCCCCTCAACATATGCATTCAACTATGTTTTGATTCTCTGAATTTCCTTTTAATGCTTTGAAGTTTTTGAACTGAATTTTATCTTTTTAGAGGGAAAATCTGTCAATTTGTTCTTGAGTAGGATTCAGCTAATCTCCGAATATCCCTTGAATAGATTCTGGAGATTACTCCATTAGGAGCCCCAAAAGAGAGATAATGAGCCTCGAGGTACCGAATCCACTTAGAACAAATTTGAGTGTGTTTTTAAGAGTTTATCTTTTTATTTATTTCCATTGATTTCTTTTACATATTTTTTCATATTTCTCCCCTTTTACACATTTTATACATATTTCTCCCCCTTTTTGTCATCATACGAAAAAGGAGGTAATCACACACAATCAATCATAAAGCAAAGCACATAATTGAAGATAAAATGTCTACTCATTGTATTGATATGAATGTGAATACATGTGAGAATACAATAAGTAAAGCAAAGCAAGACAAAACACAACTCAAACACATCTATGTCCTCCTCGAGGATGAAGCTCCCCCTCTCGAGGATGCATCTCCTCCTCTGGAGGATGTGGCACCTCCTCTCGAGGATGGTGCTCCTCCTCTCAATCGGCTCTGCTCCATGAGGAGGGTGACTGCATCTGTCACATGTCCGAGCTGCGTGATAATAGACGTGGTGGCTTTGCTATGTGTAGTGGAGAGCTCTATCACCGACGCCTGAAGCCCAGTCACCGATGTCTGAAGTGCGTCCAGCTTGTCGATGAGTACATTCGCCAAGCGCTCGGCCCCCTCGGTGGTGGTGTGCATGTCACGACCTATCTCCTCTCGTATCTGTCGAGTGGAGCTCGTGACCTCACTCATGCTGTGGAACTGGGCCTGGACCAAACTCCGGACATTGTAGATCTCTTCCCGTACATGAGCCGTCATGTCAGTCACGACTGTCAAGGAAGGGACCAACTGAGAAGATACGGGTGCAGGAGTGGGGGCAGGCACCGCACCTCGGAGCTCCCGAAGCAGCTCATCCCTCAGATCTCGGACGATCTCCTGCCGCAGCTCCCGGAGCTGCTCTGTATCAATACGGACCTCCATAGATGGTGGAACTGAGGAGGAAGGTCCGGCAGAGGTGGTAGGAGCAGGAGGAGTGGATGGGAGGTCTGGATGGTCTGGAAGGTCTGGGTAGTCTGAATCTGGCTCAGGACTGGGTGATGGTCTGGTGGTCTGAGCAGTGAGAGTGGACTTCCTAACCCAGATCCCTTCTCTCTTCCGAAACCCCATCCTGTGCATAGTCCCCGTACATAAGCGATCAGTCCATCGCAAGGCACGAGAGGGTTCCCTCTCAGGAATGGAAATCTCGTACTGCCTAAAAAGAAGAGTGAATAACATCCCGTATGGGAGTGAGAGCCTAGGTCTATCTAGGGGCTCACACATATACCTATAAATGAGCTTTGGGAAGTTGATCGGGGTGTCCTGAAGGATATAAGACATAATAGCTAAGTCCCTCTCATTCACAAAATCAAATCTCCCTGTCTTAGGGAAGATGGACCTGGACAGAATGCTCAAAAGGATTCTCACTTCAATAGGAAGTGAGCTAGCAGATACCTCATCTAGGGGGGACTGAGGTGGATGCCCTAAGACGACCGTAAGGGCCGCAACTCTATCCTCAGGGTGTGCGGGAGCCACCCCTACTAATGGAAGGTGAAGGATATGGGCAATGAGGTCCTCTGTGACACGCAACGGGACACCTACTACCGTGCCCTCGATACCTCCATCTCCCCGATGGACGGTACTGTAAAACTCTTGAACTAGGCCAGGATAGGTGGGAAGGTCCAAGGTGAGGAAGTACTCTAGGCCCTGGGCTCTAAGCCTATCGCCTATGGTGAACCCCTCCCGAGAGAGATAGTCGAAATCGACAAACCTCCCGGAGGTGACGGCCTTCCCGGCCAACGGCCTAACGAGAACCACCCTAGGCGGGGAACGATCCGGAGGTGGTTGCCTCGCGGGATCGTGCCGCGCCTTGGAGCGCCGCTCGGGACCGGCCTCGGGACGGGACCTCTTCCTAACCACGGTCTTACGAGGCATCTTGACCTAAACGGGAAGAAAAATACCTAGAGGACGGTGAAGGACCGACAGAGGAAGCTCGGGACGGACCGGAAATGACCTAGGAACGGACGGAAACTGAATGTCCGGCGAAAAATCGACGGGAAAAGGGCTTGGAGACGATCGGGGATGACCTAGGAGTCGGCTCTAGGGCTTTGTGAACAGTGGCGGCTTGAGGAAAAGTGTTTGCGAAACGACAAACCTAGGGTTAAAAAGTCGGATCCCGACTGCGAGTCGACTCCCCTGAGTCGCGAGTCGACTCGACCTCGAGTCGACTCCAGAATATGCGCGAGTCGACTCCCGACAGTGTGCGAGTCGACTCCCCCTCAGCTGCCAACTTTGCGAGTCGACTCCCGCAAATGCGCGAGTCGACTTCCCCTTAGGAGCCGGCTCTGAAACTTACTCGAGTCGTCTCTAACCTTGGCACGCACCTAAAAACCATGCCATAATCGTGCCAAAAGAGGGAAAATCACCTAATTAAGGACTGATTTGATGATCACTGCATAGAAACTCTATTTTAACCTCATTCTAATCATCAAAATCAATTAATCTAGTGAAAAACCCCACTAGGATGGATCAATCACTCCTAATCCCCTTCTAAGCACACTAAACCTCTCTTCACTTAGGGGTTTTGTAAAAATGTCTGCTAATTGATTATCAGTACACACAAATTGGAGTGACACATCACCATTCAATACATGATCTCTTATGAAGTGATGTCTTATCTCAATGTGTTTAGTTCTTGAGTGTTGAATTGGATTTTTAGTGAGATTTATGGCACTTGTGTTATCACAATTAATGGGGATTTTATCTTGTTTAATGCCATAATCTTCTAATTATTGTTTAATCCATAAGATTTGAGCACAACAACTTCCGGCTGCAACATATTCAGCTTTTGCAGTGGATAATGCAACCGAGTTTTGTTTCTTGCTAAACCATGAGATTAGGTTTTCTCCTAGAAATTGACAGGACCCGCTGGTACTTTTTCTATCAAGCTTACATCCAGCGAAGTCTGAATCTGTGTACCCTATTAAGTTTAGGCTAGATTCTTTAGAGTACCACAGCCCTATGTTCTTAGTTCCAATTAAGTATTTAAAGATTCTCTTAACTGCAGCTAGGTGTGATTCTTTAGGATTAGCCTGATATCTAGCACACATACACACACTAAACATAATATCAGGCCTACTTGCAGTAAGATACAGTAAAGAACCTATCATACCTCTATAAAGTTTTTGATTTACAGATTTACCTGATTCATCTTGGTCTAACTTACATGATGAGCTCATGGGGGTGCTGATTGACTTGTTTCCCTCCATATCAAACTTCTTGAGCATCTCCTTGATATATTTTGCTTGATTGATGAAGATGCCTCCTTCAGATTGTTTGATTTGAAGCCCGAGGAAGTAGTTCAGCTCTCCCATCATGCTCATCTCAAACTCACTCTGCATCAAATCAGCAAATTCCTCGCAGAGGCGATTGTTAGTAGCACCGAAAATGATATCATCAACATAAATCTGTACTAATAACATATCCTTATTTTTCTTTTTCAGAAATAATGTTGTATCTACATTTCTCCTAGAGAATTCATGTTCTAATAGGAATTTACTAAGTCTCTCATACCATGCTCTAGGTGCTTGTTTTAGTCCATAAAGTGCTTTGTTCAGTTTATACACATGATTAGGGTATTGATGATTTTCAAAACCAGGAGGTTGTTCTACATACACCTCCTCATTAATAAACCCATTTAGAAAAGCACTCTTTACATCCATTTGATATAGTTTGAAGTCCTTAGAGCATGCATATGCTAATAGAAGTCTAATTGCCTCAAGTCTAGCTACGGGAGCAAAGGTTTCATCAAAATCTATGCCTTCTTCTTGATTATAACCCTTTGCTACTAGTCTAGCCTTATTCCTTATAACAATTCCATTTTCATCTAGCTTATTTTTATATATCCATTTAGTACCTATAATTGGATATTCAGAAGGTCTCTCTACTAGATCCCAAATCTTGTTTCTAGTAAATTGATTTAGTTCTTCTTGCATTGCATTTATCCAATTTACATCATTTTCGGCTTCTTCTATATGTTTGGGCTCAAAGTGTGAAACAAAAGCTAGATGATTATTCAAATTCCTAAGGGATGCTCTAGTCCTAATCGGTTGTGATGGATCATCTAGAATTAGTTCCTTAGGATGCCCGTGAGCATACCTCCAAGCTTTAGCTAGCCCATGATCCACTATAGGCTCTTGGTTTGACGATTCTCCTTCAATCAACTTTTGATTATCATCTTGTAATCCCATCTCATCTATCTTTTCTTCAAGTATTTCAATATCATCATCAAAATTAACCTTCTTACTAGATGAGATGTCACTAGAGTCATCAAAAACAACATGTATAGATTCTTCTATAACTAGGGTTCTTTTATTAAAGATTCTATAGGCTTTACTCGTTGTAGAATAACCTAGGAATATTCCTTCATCAGATTTAGGATCAAATTTCCCTAGATTATCTTTTCCATTATTATGTACAAAACACCTACATCCAAAAACATGAAAATAGTTAACTTTTGGTTTTCTGTTTTTCCACAGTTCATAAGGTGTTTTCTTTATAATGGGTCTTAATAAAACTCTATTTAATATATGGCAAGAAGTATTAATGGCTTCTCCCCAAAAGTACTTAGGGAGGTTACTTTCACATAACATCGTTCTAGCCATTTCCTCTAGAGTTCTATTCTTCCTTTCCACAACTCCATTTTGTTGTGGTGTCCTCGGTGCAGAAAAATTATGGGTTATCCCCTTTTTACTATAAAATTCATCAAATAATTGATTTTCGAATTCGGTACCATGGTCACTTCTAATGGCTATGACTGAAGACTCTCTAGCATTTGTTACTTCCTTATGGAACTTTTTAAACATTGAAAATGCTTGGTCCTTATGTGCTAGAAACATGACCCATGTGTACCTAGAGTAATCATCTACTATGACTAGACCATATTTATTTCCACCTAGGCTTGTTGTTCTAGTTGGACCAAATAGGTCCATGTGTAATAATTCTAGAGGCCTAGAGGTAGAGACACATTTTATGGATTTAAAAGAGTTCCTAGATTGTTTGCCAAATTGACATGCTTCACATATTTTGTTCTTTTCAAATTTTAATGTTGGCAAACCTATCACGGAGTCTCTTTTAACTAATTTAGTTATTGTGTCCATGCTTGCATGACCTAACTTACGGTGCCATAACCAACTAGCATCATTATCTTTAGTTTCATTTACAACTAGACATTGGTTATGTTTTGCAAGATTTTCTAGGTCTACAACATATACATTTCCACGTCTAATCCCTTTAAAAACTAAGCTATTATCATTAGGATTTGTTATAATACATAGTGATGGTTTAAACATAACATCATATCCTTTATCACATAATTGACTGATGCTTAACAAGTTATGCTTAAGACCATCAACATATCTAACATTATCTATAAAAGTAGAAGGGGTGATTTGAACTTTACCAATACCAATGATGTGACCTTGGTTGTTGTCTCCAAACGTCACAGCACCTCCCTTCTTAGCTTCAAGGGTAAAAAATTGGTCTTTATCACCCGTCATGTGCCTTGAGCAGCCACTATCCAAATACCAGAAATTTTTGTTGACCTTGGCTGCAAGACACTCCTACACAAGCAAATCATGTCATCTTAGGTACCCAAGTTTTCTTGGGTCCTTCATGGTTAGTCAAGTTGGTTCCTTTTGGAACCCATACCCTTTTAATTTTTCTTTTAGTTTTACTTTTCCTAAAATTACATACATTTGCTTTATGGCCTACTGTACCACAACAAAAGCAGGTTATTTTCTTAGTTTTTGTTTCTCCAGCTTTAACAAAGAAGTTACTAAGAAGTTTTTGCTTATTCCTTGGTTTATATCCTAAACCGGCTTTATTAAACACTGCACGTTGACTATTTAGTATCATGTTTAATTTTTCAGAACTATAGGTAAATCTTTCAACTAAGGGTTTGTATTTGTTAAGTTCTTTAGTTAGTGTCTGATTTTCGGCTTTTAGATCATTAAGTTCTTTAGTAAGATCCTTATCTAAGGTTTGTTTATAATTTTTAAGTTCTGAAAATTCCTTAGTTAGTTTTTCATTTTCTTTAGTTAAGGTGTTGGTCTTTTGAGTTAAAAGTTGGTTGCTTGTTTTAAGTTCTATATTTTCTTTGGTGATTAAATCCTTATCCTTAACTAATTTATCATATTTATGTAGGTATGATTGATTAGTTGTTTTCAGTTCTTTATTCTTAAGATTTATAGCCTTATATTCTACCATTAATTCATTAAATGCATCATAAAGTTCATCAAAAGAAAAATCAGGATGCGTGTCGGAAGTTACCTCGTTTTCGTTGGCCATGAAACAGAAATTGGCCTTCTCTTCTTGTTCATCATCTGATGAGGAGGATGATGAGTCGGAGTCCGATAGGGTAGTGACAAGTGCCTTTTTCTTCTTGTACTTACTCCCCTTCTTCAGTAAGGGGCACTCCGCTCTTATGTGACCCGGCTTCTTGCACTCGTAACAACCAATCCCCTCATTTTTCCTTTCCTTACCTTTGTCTTTGCGGTAGGAATTTGAGGGGCCTCTCCTTTGATGATAGAACTTCTTGTGGTTGATGAATTTCTTGAACTTGCGCACAAGAAGAGCCTCACCACCATCTTCCTCATCTTCTTCTTCTTCACTGCTGCTGCTGCAAGACAAGTCCTTGTTAGAAGATGTAGATTTAAGGGCTATTACCTTTTTCTTATGGGAGGACTCTTCCTTGTTGTGTTGTTTCATGGTGAGCTCGTGCGTCATGAGGGATCCAAGAAGCTCCTCAAGTGGTAGCTTGTTCAAGTCCTTGGCTTCTTGGATTGCTGTCACTTTAGCTTCCCACGACCTCGGTAGACACCGAAGGATTTTCCTGACAAGCTCACTGTTAGTATAGTTCTTGCCAAGGCTTTTTAGACCATTGACAATATCAGTAAACCTAGTGAACATGGATGTGATTGTTTCATTTGAATCCATTTTAAATAGTTCATATTTATGAACCAACATGTTTATTTTGGATTCCTTGACTTGATTCGTGCCCTCATGGGTCACTTCAAGTCTGTCCCAAATTTCTTTTGCTGAATTACAAGTTGAAATCCTATTGAATTCATTACGGTCTAAGGCACAATAGAAGACATTCATTGCTTTAGAGTTTAATTGTGCCTTCCTCATGTCATGTTCATCCCAGTCCATTTCTAGTTTAGGTACCTTAACACCATCTACGTAAATGGATGGGATGTATGGCCCATTTACTACAATGGACCACATCTCATAGTCTTGGGCTTGGATGAATATTCTCATCCTAGCCTTCCAGTATGAGTAGTCAGATCCATTAAAGAAAGGAGGTCTTTGGGTGGACTGACCCTCAATGTGAGAAGATCCAAATGGGGTTGTCATTTTGATCTTTTAACTCTTGAGTGGAAGAGTTTTTGGCTCTGATACCACTTGTTGCCCAGATAGACAACCCAAGAGGGGGGGGGGGGGGGGTGAATTGGGTTTTTAAAATAATTTGGCTAATTAAAACTTTGTGGATGATTAATTAAAAACTATAGCAAGTTATTTAATTAAAGCCTAGTGCTGTGAGTAATGTGCGGGAAAGAAGATGAGAGACAATGCACTACAAACACAAAGTTTTATAGTGGTTCGGAGCTAACCCTTGCTCCTACGTCCACTCCCCAAGTCTCACTTGGAAATTTCACTATAACCCCCTTGGATTACAGCCGGTTGTTTTGCAAGCTCACAACCAAACTTGTTGTTTTACGAGCTCACAACGAACTCGGTCGGTTTTCCCAGGCTCACCGACTAGAACCAACCCCGATTGTTTTTCCGGGCTCACAATCAAACCCTTACACACGTTGGTTTTAACTTGGCTCACCAACCAACCTTAAACCCCTTGATTCAATCCCCCGATTGAATCAAGTAAATACAAGAGATAGAAGAAAACAGAAAATAGCTTCTCAAAAAGCAGATTTAAAACAATATAATCGTAAAGGAGTTAGAAGCCCTCAAACGCTTTTAAGCTGGTGAAGAGGTATGGCTTCTGGAACTCCGGTCTCCTCTTGAAAGAGTGGTTGACTTGAATGCAGGAGGAGGAAGCTTTGATTGTTGGGAAGAAGTTGTTGGAGCAGTAAATGCAGATCTTCCCTTTTTCGTTTAAGAGCACTTGGAGAGCTTGAAAACTTGAATGCTTGGAGTGGAATGTCTGTTCTCTGCCTTGCTACAGTCCTCTGTGGCTATTTAAGCCAACCCCCACGGAAACTAGCCGTTACTCTGCTTTTTCTGGCCGTTCTGCACACTCTGCGCAGCCTGACAATATGACCGTTGGTGGGTTGGAGTCGACTCGCGCGATCAGGAGTCGACTCGGCTGTAGCAGGAGTCGACTCACGCTTTTCCGGAGTCGACTCGGCAACTGTTCCAAATTTGAATTAAAGTTGCCGTCTTGACTGGGAGTCGACTCGTCTTGACCTGGAGTCGACTCGCCAACTTCTGGAGCTGACCTGGCAATTTTGGAGTCGGCTCATCCACTGAAGTCCGTGGATCCAATTTTGAATTTTGTCCACTCGAGTCGACTCGACTGTCCTGGGAGTCGACTCGAATCTCAGAGCCCGAACTCCCGATTCTCTGTCTTTTGGCTCATCCAGTCTTGGAGTCGACTCGAACTTCCTTGGAGTCGACTCGGCTCTCAGTTTCCGAAAGTTGGTCTTCTGCCTTTTGACGTGAAGCTTGTCTCGGAGTCGACTCGAGCTGTCTGTGAGTTGACTCGAATCTCAGAGGCAATAACATGGTCTTCTGTCTGTTGATGGTCGCTCAGTCTCGGAGTCGACTCGCGTACTGCGGGAGTCGACTCGAATCTCAGAGTCCGAAAATCGTTCTCTGACTTTTTCCTTGTGTTCCTCTGAGAGTCGACTCTTACCTTCTTTGGAGTCGACTCGTTGAACTTCGGGAGTCGACTCGCGCACTTCGGGAGTCGACTCGTTGACAGTTTCTGAGTTGAAGCTTTCTGTCCTTCTGTCTGTTCTCAGTCGGAGTCGACTCGTACTGATCTGGAGTCGACTCGAGCTCGTGCCAGTGAACTTGATACGCTTGGAGTCGACTCGTGATACTCGGGAGTCGACTCGAGTCTCAGACTTTGGTTCAGCAGACTTCTTACCTTATCCAAAATACTATGAACCAAATCTAGAGACACTTGGACAGGATTTTCACTGAAACACTCAATTGAATTCATTAGTAATCACAAGATATACTCAAATGCTTTGAGCTCATCAAAATCAAATGGGGTTTTAATCAATCACTCCATATGAACTAATATATTTATTTTAGACTCTTTTACTTGATTTGTGCCCTCGTGGGTCACTTCAAGTCTATCCCAAATCTCTTTTGCAGAATTGCAAGTAGAGACTCTATTGAATTCATTTCTATCTAAAGCACAATAAAGCACATTCATTGCTTTGGCATTTAGTTGTGCTTTCCTTATATCATTGTCATCCCAATCCTTTTCAAGTTTGGGTATAGTAACACCCTCTGCAAAAATTGATGGGATGTATGGTCCATTAAGTATGGTGGTCCATATCTCATAGTCTTGTGCTTGGATAAATATTCTCATCCTAGCCTTCCAATATGAGTAGTCGGATCTATTAAAGAATGGAGGTCTATGGGTGGACTGGCCCTCAATATGAGAAGATCCAAATGTGGTTGTCATTTTGATCTTTTACTCTTTTGGTAAAAGAGTTCCGGCTCTGATACCACTTGTTGCCCAGATAGACAACCCAAGAGGGAGGGTGAATTGGGTTTTTAAATAATTATTGCAATTAAGCGCTTTGTGAGTAACTAATTAAATCTTTTTTCGAGTAGATTAATTAGATGCTATATGCAGTGGATGAAGGAAAAGTAAGAGACAATAAAGCAATCACGAACACAAGCAAATTTATAGTGGTTCAGAGCTAACCCTTGCTCCTACGTCCACTCCCCAAGCCTCACTTGGGAATCCACTATAACCCCACGGATTACAGCCGGTTGTTTTACAAGTTCACAACCCAACTTGTTGTTTTACGAGATCACAACGAACTCGGTCGGTTTTCTCAGGCTCACCGACTAGAACCACCCGATTGTTTTTCCGGGATCACAATCAAACCCTTACACCGTTGGTTTCAACCTAGGCTCACCAACAAACCTTAATACCCTTGATTCAATCCCCTGATTGAATCAAGTAAGGAACAAGAGGTTTGAAAACAAACAGAAAAAGAAAGAAGCTTCTTAACAAGCAGATATTCAGCAATATTAATAAGGGAGAAGTTAAGAGCCCTCAAACAAATTTATGAAGATGTAGAGGAGGGCTTCTCAAACTCGGGGTCTCCTCTTGAATGTCTCGAAGACTTGATGACTGACGGAGACTTCTTGAATGCTGAAAAGAGTTGGTTGGTTGGAGTTTAATGCCCCTCTTCCTTCTTTCACTTGTATTTGCTTGAAATCCTTTGGTAGGTGGAGATTACTTGTTTTCTTTGAATGGAATGTCACTTCTCTATCTTGCTACAGTTCTCTTTGGCTATTTAAGCCATTCCCCAAGGAAACTAGCTATTAGACCCAAAGATCTAGCCGTTCTGCACATTCTGCAACTCCTGACAATGTTTCCGTTGGGATTGGAGTCGACTCGCGCGATCTGGAGTCGACTCGCCTGTTGCAGGAGTCGACTCATGCTTTTCAGGAGACAGCTCGGCAACTGTTCCGAATTTGAATTACAGTGCTGTCTCGACTTGGAGTCGACTCGACTCAACCTGGAGTCGACTCCCCAATGTCCGGAGCTGACCTGACACTTTTGGAGACGACTCGTTCCAAGGAATCCTGAGATGTATTTTTCAAGTTTGCTCACTCGAGTCGACTCGGAAATTTTGGGAGTCGACTCGGCGCTCAGACCCAGAAATCCCGATCTTCTGTCTGTTGACTTGTGCCGTCTTGGAGTCGACTCGAACTGTCTCGGAGTCGACTCGGCTCTCAGTATCCGAAAAACAGTCTTCTGTCTTTTGGGGTCGCGCTGCCTTGGAGTCGACTCGAACTGTCTTGGAGTCGACTCGCCTCTCAGAGACGAAAATACCGTCTTCTGTCTTTGGGGTTGCGCTGTCTTGGAGTCGACTCGAACTTTGCGGGAGTCGACTCGGCTCACAGTGTCCGAAATTTGCTCTCTGACTTTTGCCTTGTTTTCCTCTGGGAGTCTACTCTCGCTTCCTTAGGAGTCGACCTGCCAGCCATCGGAGTCGACTCGAGTTCTTCAGGAGTCGACTCGGCTCTCAGGGTCCAAAATAGCTTCTCTGTCTTTCTGTCTGTTACTCCTTGGAGTTGACTCGTACTACTCTGGAGTCGACTCGGCAAGCATCAGAGTCGACTCGCGCTCTTCAGGAGTCGACCCGTTGACAGGTTCTGAGATGAATCTTTCTGTCCGCTAAATGTTCTCAGTCGGAGTCGACTCGTAATTTACAGGAGTCGACTCGAGCCTGTGCCAGTGCTTCTGATACGCTTGGAGTCGACTCGTAATCTCCCGGAGTCGACTCGAGACTCAGACTTTGGTTCAAATTAAATTCTTTACTTATCCAAAATGTATTGAACCAAATCTTGAGACACTTAACCATAAATTTACAAGTATTTGACTGAAACACTAGATTGAATTCATTAGTATAACATAAGATATACTCAAATGCTTTGAGCTCATCAAAATCAAATAGGATCATAATCAATCACTCCACAATCTACCAGAAGGTATTGTACCTATTGGATGTAAATGGATCTACAAAAGGAAGATAGGTTCGGATGGAAAGGTAGAGATCTATAAGGCAAGGCTAGTGGCAAAAGGGTATAGTCAGCGCGAAGGTATTGACTGTCAGAGACCTTTTTACCTGTAATATGCTGAAATCCATTCGAACATTGCTTGCCATTGCACATTTCATGATTATGAAATATGGCAGATGGATGTAAAAATTACTTTTCTGAATGGATATCTTGATGAAGATATCTATATGGAGCAGCCTTTGGGTTTCACTTCCAGTGATGGAGATCACAAGGTCTGCAAGCTACAAAGGTCCATTTATGGACTAAAGCAAGCATCTCAGAGTTGGAACACTCGTTTCAATGATGCAATTAAAATATTTGATTTTATGAAGAACGAAGAGGAACCGTGTGTTTAGAAGAAGGTTAGTGGGAGTGCTGTCGTGTTTCTCATATTGTACGTGGACGACATCTTCTTAATTGGGAATGATATTTCCATGCTAACCTCGATAAAGGTCTGGTTGTCAAAAAAGTTCTCCATGAAAGATCTTGGGAAAACATCCTATATTTTGGGGATAAAGGTCTATAGAAATAGCTCTAAGAGGATGCTTGGCCTATCACAGAAGATGTACATAGAGGAGATGCTGAAGAGGTTCAGCATGAAAAACTCCAAAAGGGGTCTGTTACCCCTTAGGCATGGAATTCATCTCTCCAAGAAGATGTGCCCCAACACATCTGAAGAGATTCAACGCATGAGCAAGATCCCTTATGCTTCGGCAATAGGGAGCCTCATGTATGCCATGCTGTGTACACGACCTGATATAGCTCTTGCTGTGAGTGTCACTAGCAGATATCAATCGAATCTAGGCGAAGAGAACTAGACAGCGGTGAAGAACATTCTTAAGTACTTGAGAAGAACTAAAGATTTGTTCTTGATTTTTGGAGGAGCATCAGAGTTAAAGGTAGAAGGATACACAGATTCATACTTCATGACTGATACCGATGATAGAAAATCTACATCAGGATATGTGTTCTTGTGCAATGGTGGTACGGTAAATTGGAAAAGTTCTAAATAACCGATCATTGCTGATTCTACTATAGAAGCTGGATATATCGCCGCCTCTGAAGCTGCTAAGGAAGCCTTCTGGTTCAAGAAATTCATTGCAGAGCTAGATGTAATGCCATCGGATGCCATAACACTCTACTGCGATAATAATGGCGCCATAACTCTTGTTAAGGAGCCAAGGTCTCATCAGAAATCCAAGCATATAGAGCGGCATTTTCATCTCATACACGACTACCTCAAAAAGAAACATGTCGAGTGCAGAAAGTAGACTCCGCGGACAATGTGGTGGATCCGTTCACTAAGCAGCTAAGTCAACAGAAGACTGATGCCCACCTTGAGTAGATGGGACTTGGATATATGATTGATTGGCTTTAATGCAAGTGGAAGATTGTTAGATATATGCCCTAGAAGCCAATCTGGCTGACACATTATTAATTCTGGAATATAGTTTTGTACTTGACTTTATTATTATTGATTAATAAATGGACATCTTTTTCATTCATATTGTTTATGTGTCTATGAATCGTCCAAGGAATTAATAAGATGATGATGCATTGGTGCAAAAATAAAATTGCTCTCCCAAGTGCAGGAGAATCGCACAAGTAGTATACTCGGAAGTCCGAGGTCGATTTCTCAGGGAACAAAATATGGATTATTAGCGTAATTTTAGATTAATTAATTCAATAAACTTGTGGATTAAGATGATGTTTTGCGAATAGAAAATAAATCAGTAAATAGAGAATCGAAGTTTGGATAGATTAAGATGGTGTAGGGATCCAGAATCTCCTTTGATAATATCAAATTCATGCGATAAATTCTATGATTCTTTTGTTTTCTTTAAGAATTATAGGCAGATAAAATTTAATTATGGAGTATGTTCTTAATAACACGAATTCTTTTTCTAAGTATTCAACGTGCCTTATAACGTCAACGATGAATCAAATAATCGAGGAAGACATGTATCAATAAGCATAATCATAAAAGAATTTTCAACATATAAGAATCATGACATAGTCAAAAGATAAATCGTATAAAGCAAAGGATTAGAATTTACATCATAAACTCGGTACATCAAAGAATCTTCCTTCACCCATCACCTAGGACTTTAGCCTTCCATTAAAAACATTATCCTCCCTCTCATCACTCTTTTTTTTTTCTTTTTCTTTTTGGAAACAGGGCATACCCTGTTTCCTTCTTCTCTTTTCCTTCAACCGCAACAGCCCCCGCCTCCTCTGTTCTTCCTCTTCCTCCCCCCCTGCTTTCGTGAGAGCAGCTTCTTATAACAGCCGAGATGCTCACGAGCGTTGGAAAGGAGGAGGATGCGGATGGCTGGGCGGTGATCGCGGCTGCTGCGGCGCTTCACGGGATCGGGCGTTGATCGCGGAAGGTGGGATGAACTGATGCTGGCCCAGAAGCATGGGATCTCGGTCTCGGGCGGAAGAAGAGGAGGCAGACGGCTGGGAGATCATGGGCTTGCGGACGTCGTGATGCTTCACGGCTGGCTGGGATGGATGGGATGAGTCGTAGATCTGGAAGACACCCGGAAAGGAGTTGATTGCGGACGGCTAGAGCGGCTGTGAGGCGGGATCACATGCTGAAGAATGGACTCGAAATCTTTGAAACGGTGAGGGAGGCGGATGCTTGGGAGGTGATCGCGGCTGCTGTTCACGGGCTCGGGCGGACGCTGTGGATACGGGATGATGGATCTTGGACGGATGTTGGGAGAAGGAAGCTGGGAGGCGCCTTAAACGGGCGGAAGAGGCGGGCGGACGATGAAGGGAGTTGATCGCGGGTGCTTCGCCGACGCTAGGAGACACGTGAGGCGGATGAAATTTGGGTGAGCGGAAATAGGGGATGCACGCGTGAGATGCTTGCTAGATGATGGGCTCGACTAGGCCATGGCGAGATCGGGTGCGTACAGCTTGGGCTATGCATCTTCCTGAACCAAATTTGTATCAAATATGCATTTTATTTCTGATTTACGATAACCTATACGAAACAAAAGTATAATATTAACTCGACGAAATTATCATCATCTGTTAACAATAAGACTAATTTAAGTGGTATGTAGATCGCACTTTTGTGCTCTCACCATGCATATTCTCAAGAGTTGAGAATTTGAGCCATGTGTCATTGATGATTAATTTTTAAATGCTCCTGATCAATGGATCATCACGAAGACGGTGATCGATCTGATGAGATCAGTGCACAGATCGCTTTCCTTATGGATGGACAAGTCTCGAGTCCACAGTGTAGGAACACTGAAGTGATAGTGCAGGTGCTTGTTAGAGAACAAGGGTACTGGGCGTGACCAAGATAAGAAGTCACTTGGATGTCTATCCACTCGTCAGTGACTTACTTGATGTTGCAGTAGTGTGACTGGTCCTTTGATCTGCGGTGCTTCGGCTATTCACAGTGAGATTACTATAGTTTGACTACACATATACATTGTCTCTAGCCATATGAGTCTTTGTGGTGTAGCTTGGCTGTAGTAGACTCACTATAAAAGTCGGGTATGCACCTGCAAGGAATCTATCGACCTTGGTAGGTAAGAAGTGATCCTATGTAATTTACTGTAGTACAGTGGAGAAAGAGTTTTTCACTCTTAAACTTAAGTCGTATAAATCTAGATATATGACAAACGATGGAGTTTGACTAGTTATCCATGACCTCCATTCTGTAGGGATCCATGATAGAAGAACTGTATCATACGATAACTGCATCTAGAAGTTCATCATTCCATTCTACTGGGTAGCCACTATATGCTGTTGGGAACCCACCCATGCCGCTGATATTTCAAAAAAAATCAGATGACAGCGGAAGAGGCATGTGCGGGATCGACGTTCATCGCATGAACATTGTTTCATGAACCGTTCGTAGTTAGGCAAGAATTAAAAACTTTAAAAACATTTAGAAGATCAGATCTTCACCTTGTGCGGGTAGATGATCACCACAAACTGAAGTTCGTGATTTTAGGATGAAGGTTCATTTGAAGCCGCTCAAACGTTCGGCCTCTACGGGTATCCACACGAAGCAGAGGATCGATCAAAGCTTTCTTGTCTTCCTGGGGTGCTAGCTCCCTTGCAAAGACTTTTTTTGATGGCTGATCTCCTCTCTTTCAATCAACCCTTGATTGTGCTTGAGAGGAGGAAGAAGAAGGATGAAGAAGAGGAAGAAGAAGAATCCCCACGCAGCCTTCTTTTCTTCCTTGCGTTGGATGAAGGAAGGGAGGAAGAGGATGCCGCCAAGACACCTCTTGGCTTTTCCTTTTGCTTGCGGCTGAAACAAGAGGAGATGGAGAGGGGGTGGCCACGGCTTGAAGAGGAGGAAAGGTCCACCTAGGGCGCCGGCCCTAGTCCTTCTTTTATAAGGATGAAGGGCTCCTACAAGTTAGAAGCCCTTGACTACTTTCCAAGAGGGGGCGCCGGCCCCCTCTCTCTTCATGTCGCACCAACTAAGTGAAGAGGGGCTGATGTCCCTCTTACTTGGTTAACCTAATCCTCTTCCAAAGAGGATTAGGTGCCCTTTTCATGGTTTAGTCCTAATCTGATTAGGATTAACCAAATCATGAATCAATCGGGTTCTATGCTATGCTAGTCCTAATCTGATTAGAACTTGAATGAACCATGACTCAATTGAATTTTTCAATCCTAATCCAATTAGGAGTCATGTTGATTCATTAGATTAATAAGTAATTAGGACTTAAGGAATCCTAATTCAAATTAGGACATATTTAATTTTAGTCCTAATCCAATTAGGACTCTATTTAAATCCGAAGTCCTAATCCAATTAGGATTTCTAGGAATCCTATTCTAAGTAGGAATCCAAAGATGAATTCAAAATCCTAATCTAATTAGGATTGTAGGAATCCTACTCCAAGTAGGAATCCCAGTCCTACTCCAAATAGGATTCCCAGTCCTAATCCAATTAGAACTCTAGGAATCCTACTTCAAGTAGGATTTGTGATTTAAGTCCAATTAATCAATTCCCATTCCTTCTTCAACTTCTTATCAATCGAATTGATTACTCATGATTCATAATCACTTTTCAACCATCGGATCGGTCAATACTTCTAGTGTGTGTGACCCCATAGGTTCTATTCTGACTGGTAGTGAGATATATTGCGATCTCTATCACAATATCATTGAAAACTCCTTTCAATGGGTTGGAACGATTCCAACTCTACTCATTAGGGTTTATCGATCATCAAGATAATCCCTATGAGTCCCACCATCCACCAGTGACACCTAGCAGCATGTAGTGGCTATCCAGTAGAATAGAATGATGAACCTCTAGGTGCAGTTATTATGTGATACAGTCCTACTATCGTGGATCCCTACAGGACGGAGGTCATGGACAACTCGTCAAACCCCATCGTCTGTCATATGTGAAGATTTATTCGACTTAAGTTCGAGAGCGGAGAACTCTTTCTCCACTGTGCCATCTGCCCCGGCCGAGGTCTTACGAACTCAGTTTTATAAATCACATAGGATCTCTCCTTATCTATCAAGGTCGATAGATTCCTTATAGGTGCATACCCTACTCCTACAGTGAACTCACTGCAGCCAATCTACACTGCATGGACCCATATGGCTAGAGACCATGTATGTGTGCAGTCAAACTACAATAACCTCACTGTGAGTAGCCGAAGCACCGCAGGTCAAAGGACCAGTCACACTACTGCAACATCAAGCAAGTCACTGACGAGTGGATAGACATCCAAGTGACTTCTTGTATTGGTCACGCTCAGTACCCTTGTTCTCTAACAAGCACCTGCACTATCACTTCAGTGTTCCTACACTATGGACTCAAGTCTCGTCCATCCTGAAGGAAAATGATCTGTGCACTGATCGGATCGATCACCGTCTTCGTGATGATCCATTGATCAGGAGCATTTAGAAATTAATCACCAATGATACATGGCTCAAATTCTCAACTCTTGAGAATATGCATCATCATCTTATTAATTTTTTGGACGATTCATAGACACATAAATAATATGAATGAAAAGGTGCCTTTTATTTATTCAATAATAAACAGTCAAGTACAAAATTATGTCCCTAGAATTAACAATGTGTCAGCCAGATTGGCTTCTAGGGCATACATCTAACAATCTCCCACTTGCACTAAAGCCAATCAGTCATATATCTAAGCCCCATCTTCTCAAGGTGGGCTTCAGTTTTTTGCTGACTTAGCTGCTTAGTGAACGGGTCTGCCACGTTATCCGTGGAGTCTACTCTCTGCACTTCTACATATTTCTTCTCAACATAGTCGCGTATGAGGTGAAAGCGCCGCTCTATATGCTTGGACTTCTGATGAGACCTTGGCTCCTTAGCAAGAGCTATGGCGCCATTATTATCGCAGTAGAGTGTTATGGCATCTGATGTCATCACGTCTAACTCTGCAATGAATTTCTTGAACCAGAAGCCTTCCTTAGCAGCTTCAGAGGCGACGATGTATTCAGCTTCCATAGTAGAATCAGCAATGATCGGTTGTTTAGAACTCTTTCAATTCACTGTACCACCATTGCACAAGAACACATATCTAGATGTTGACTTCCTATCATCGACATCAGTCATGAAGTCTGAATCTGTGTACCCTTCTACCTTTAACTCTGATGATCCTCCAAAAATCAAGAATAAATCTTTAGTTCTTCTCAAGTACTTAAGAATATTCTTCACAGCTGTCCAGTGTTCTTCACCTGGATTCGACTGATATCTGCTTGTGACACTCACAGCAAGGGCTATATCAGGTCGTGTACATAGCATGGCATACATGAGGCTCCCTATTGCCGATGCATAGGGTATCTTGCTCATGCGTTGAATCTCTTCAGATGTGTTGGGGCACATCTTCTTGGAGAGATGAATTCCATGCCTTAGGGGTAAGAGACCCCTCTTGGAGTTTTCCATGTTGAACCTCTTCAGCACCTTCTCTATGTACATCTTCTGTGAAAGGCTAAGCATCCTTTTAGATCTATCTCTATAGACCTTTATTCCCAAAATATAGGATGCTTCCCCAAGGTCTTTCATGGAGAATTCTTTTGACAACCAGACCTTGACCGAGGTTAGTATGGGAATATCATTCCCTATCAGTAGGATGTCGTCCACGTACAGTACGAGAAATACGACAGCGCTCCCACTAACCTTTTTGTAAACACACGGTTCCTCTTCGTTTTTGATGAAATCAAACATTTTGATTGCGTCATCGAAACGAGTGTTCCAACTCCGAGATGCTTGCTTTAGTCCATAGATGGACCTTTGCAGCTTGCAGACCTTGTGATCTCTATCACTGGAAGTGAAACCCAAAGGCTGTTCCATATAGATATCTTCATCAAGATATCCATTCAGGAAAGCAGTTTTTCACATCCATCTGCCAGATTTCATAATCATGAAATGCTGCAATGGCAAGCAATGTTCGGATGGATTTTAGCATGGCTACAGGTGAAAAGGTCTCCTGATAGTCGATGCCTTCGCGTTGACTATACCCTTTCGCCACAAGCCTTGCCTTATAGGTCTCTACCTCTCCATCCGAACCTATCTTCCTTTTGTAGATCCATTTGCATCCAATAGGTACAATACCTTCTGGTGGGTCTACTAAGGTCCAGACTTGGTTGGAATGCATGGAGTCTAACTCTGACTTCATGGCTTCCAGCCATTTCTCGGAATCGATATCAGATATCGCCTCGTCGTAGGTTTTGGGATCTTGTGTGTGATCACTATCTTCCACTAGGAACATTTCCTCGGTATCCTCTTCTAGTATACCTAAGTATCTATCGGGAGGATGGGAGACCCTACTAGATCTACGAGGTGGTCGAGGAACATTGTGTACTGGCTCTGTATGAATGGGTTCAATAGGATCCATGACTCGTTGCTTTTCAGAGACTTTCTCTTCAAGCTCAATTTTCCTCCCACTGCCTCTATCAAGGATAAACTGATTTTCCAAGAATATGGCATGACGGCTCACAAACACATTGTGATCCTCTGAGACGTAAAAATTGTATCCTAATGACTCTTTAGGATATCCTATAAAACGAGCACTTATGGTCCTAGCCTCTAGTTTGTCCGCCTGTAGTCTTTTGACATGGGCCGGACATCCCCAAATCTTGAGATGACCAAGACTTGGTTTCTTACCATGCCATATCTCATACGGTGTGGTAGGAACGGATTTAGAGGGAACTCTATTCAATAAATAAATCGCTGTAAGGCATCTCCCCAAAGGAACATAGGTAAATTAGTGAAGCTCATCATGGACCTGACCATATCCAATAGGGTCCGATTCCTCCTCTCTGACACCCCGTTGAGTTGAGGTGTACCCGGAGGTGTCCACTGTGAGACTATGCCGTTTTCTTTGAGATAGTCCCGGAATTCCTCACTAAGGTATTCTCCTCCTTGATCTGATCGAAGAGCCTTAAGAGGTTTTCCAGTTTGTTTTTCTACTTCATTCTTGAACTCTTTGAACTTTTCAAAAGATTCAGACTTGTGTCTCATAAGATACACATACCCATACCGTGAATAATCATCGGTAAAGGTAATGAAGTACGAATAACGTCCCCTGGCTAGCACATCGAATGGGCCACATACATCTGTATGTACTAGGATAAGTATTTCAGTGGTCCTCTCCCCATGTCCTACAAAGGGCAATCTGGCCATTTTTTCTTGAAGACAGGACTCGCAAACTGGATATGACTCGGAAGTCAATGAGCCGAGAAGCCCATCTTTATCCATTTTGTTCATCCTATCCTCTCCAATATGGCCAAGCCTGAGGTGCCACAAATATTTTTGGTTTATCTCATCCCTGGATCTTTTGGATCCTTTGGCATTCACTACTTGCTCAGACACATTTATAGATACATCCATATGCAAATGATAGAGACTATCAATCATAAAACCATGTGCGACTATTTTATTTCTTAAATAAATAGAACAGCAGTCTTTGTCAAATGTAAAAACATGACCTTCCTGTGCTAGACATAAAACAGAAATCAAATTTCTGCTAGCACCAGGTACATAATAGCAGTCTTTAAGTAATAAACTAAAACCAGACGGTAGTCGTAGATGGTAGGTGCCGACAGCCACAGCAGCAACTTTTGCCCCGTTGCCAACCCGAAGGGTTACCGCACCTTCCGCCAGCCTTCTACTTTCCTTTAGACCCTGCATGGTAGTGCACAGATGAGCACTAGAACCAGAATCTATAACCCAACTAGAAGTAGAAGAAACCGTTAGATTAGTTTCAATTATGAGCAAGTCTATACCTTCAGAAGGTGTGTCACCTTTCTTGTTCTTCAGGCTCTCGAGGTATGAAGGACAGTTTCTCTTCCAGTGGCCGTCGACATTGCAGTGGAAACATTTTCCTTTGTCGTTAGCCTTTTTCTTTTGAACTTCCTTCTTTGGCTTCTTGTCTTTCTTCTGCTTCTTAGCAGGCTTCTTTTTCTTCCAAGCAGACTTTCTCTTGGAACCAGAAGTCAACTCAGTAGCAAGGACATTGCCCCTTGAACCTTTCAAGGCTCCCTCAGTAGTTACCAACATGTTGATCAGTTCAGTCTTAGTGCATTCAATCTTATTCATGTGGTAGTTTACTATAAACTGACCAAATGAATCAGGAAGTGACTGTAGGATCAAATCCACTTGCAATTCCTTGTGCATGTTCATTCCGAGCTTCTCAAGCTCCTCTAGGTCCTTGATCATAGTCAGACCGTGATCATGGACAGACTGCCCTTTGTGCATCTTAGTCTTGAAGAGCCTTTTGGACACTTCAAAACGAGCTGTGCGACTCTGCTCACCATACAACTCTTGCAGGTGTGCCAGTATGTCCCTAGCAGTCTTCATATTTTCATGCTGGCATTGTAGTTCATTGGACATGGATGCCATGATATAGCACTTGACCCTAGTGTCATCGTCTGTCCACTTCTCATGCGTCGTACGCTGATCAGTAGTCGGACGTGCTGGTAGTGCAGGGATGTCATTGTCGAGCACATAGCCTATTTTCTCACAATTCAAAACAATTTTGAGGTTTCTAAGCCAGTCCTTGTAATTGGTTCCGGTCAATCGGTTGGTCTCAAGAATACGGGTCAAAGGATTTGAAGTTGACATTGTATCTGCAGAGAGTAAAGATTCTAGTTAGACTTTTGTACTTGATCCTGATTTGTTCTAAGGTCTTTTAGAACAAATGTACCTCCCACTATTTTCTCGAATTCCTCACACTCCCATGGTAGGAAAACGAAAATCCTACACGACTAGGGTTTCTAGTGGGTATTGCGGTTCCACCGATTTACATGCCACCTCACCTAACAGTTATTGGTGACACATAGATTGATGAATGTACAACTCTTGTATAATGCTTCTCAAGCATGTTGCAGTGTAACTTGGTCTCTAAGCCATGAAGACCTCACCTAACAGTTATTGGTCCCATTTCTTAGTTAAGTCAGACCCACCGTATAACCGTAGGAATAAAGTCGTCATTGGGTCCTCACCTAACAGTTATTGGTGCCCAACCCCACCTTTATCCTACAACATCTCATGTCTATAGAGAGGTCCAGCCCCCCGATGCAACTTGCCCACTGTGTCCAGCCGAGACAAATCAACATCAGAAAGACCTTAGCACCTCTACTACAGTGGAAGACCTATTGACTTAATATTGGTTAATCAGGTCTTAGTGTTTGCAACTTGAGCTCTTCATAAGAGGTAATTAAACAATTGGCCAGGTAAGCAGGTGGGAGGCTCCCCTTACTCAGAGAGTAAGGTCCTAATTAAGTAACCACCTTTCATGCTTTCCTAGACACCAATTAGATCAATTAATCTAATATGACTTGCTCATGTCGGTTCACTCTCGACTTGATTGAGGAGGTTTTGATTTAGGTCTCAATTGGGTTTGCTACATCACATGTAAACCTATCTACCTGACTCTTATTCACATCACATGCAAACGGCACATTGCAGGCAGTTATAATTGCAGCAATAATTAAAGCTAAACTTTAAATAGGTGATGATCATGGATTCTAATTAGGTCGTATTACAAGCACATGCACGTCAATCGATCAACTGGTCTTCAACTCTTGAATTGGTTCCAAGCCTCCTTGATTCGATCCTTGACCAACTCTTGATCCAATCGCCATCAACCGCTTAGACCCCTGTTCATCTCATGCCTTGCCTTCAACTTGATCGTTGACGTACATCACATCACAGAAATACAACCAGATGTAAAATAAAAATAAAAATAAATTACATCTCCTTTTAGGAGGCACGCAGGCCTCTCAAAACATCAAATAAGATGCATGCAAGCATCTGAAAAATTACATGACATCGCAGATCACATCGCAGGTCATTACATTTGATACCAAAAGGGTTTGAATCCTATGATCATCACCATATGCAACAATTATAATTTTCAGATCTGAAAACTAACTGATTATATCATGACATAGGTTGCTGATCATGCTAATCATGATTCTAAACTTTGTAATCTCATTAACAACGCAATTAGAATCATCATTTTATCACATAAAAATCAGCATGCAAAAATCAGCACCCCTGAAAAATCTGCATGCAGAAATTTTCAGCATGCATGATCATTCAATTTTCAGATCTGATAAGCCTTTAGATAATTAATTCTTAACTTAATCTACGAAGCCTAGGCTCTGATACCACTGTTGGAAACCCGCCCATGCCGCTGATATTTCAAAAAAAATCAGATGGCAGCCGAAGAGGCATGTGCGGGATCGACGTTCATCGCATGAACGTTGTTTCATGAACCGTTCGTAGTTAGGCAAGAATTAAAAACTTTAAAAACATTTAGAAGATCAGATCTTCACCTTGTGCAGATAGATGATCACCGCAAACTGAAGTTCGTGGTTTTAGGATGAAGGTTCGTTTGAAGCCGTTCAAACGTCCGGCCTCTACGGGTATCCACACGAAGCAGAGGACCGATCAAAGCTTTCTTGTCTTCCTGGGGTGCTAGCTCCCTTGCAAAGACTTCTTTTGATGGCTGATCTCCTCTCTTTCAATCAACCCTTGATTGTGCTTGAGAGGAGGAAGAAGAAGGATGAAGAAGAGGAAGAAGAAGAATCCCCACGCAGCCTTCTTTTCTTCCTTGCGTTGGATGAAGGAAGGGAGGAAGAGGATGCCGCCAAGACACCTCTTGGCTTTTCCTTTTGCTTGCGGCTGAAACAAGAGGAGATGGAGAGGGGGTGGCCACGGCTTGAAGAGGAGGAAAGGTCCACCTAGGGCGCCGGCCCTAGTCCTTCTTTTATAAGGATGAAGGGCTCCTACAAGTTAGGTGCCCTTGACTACTTTCCAAGAGGGGGCGCCGGCCCCCTCTCTCTTCATGTCGCACCAACTAAGTGAAGAGGGGCTGATGTCCCTCTTACTTGGTTAACCTAATCCTCTTCCAAAGAGGATTAGGTGCCCTTTTCATGGTTTAGTCCTAATCTGATTAGGATTAACCAAATCATGAATCAATCGGGTTCTATGCTATGCTAGTCCTAATCTGATTAGAACTTGAATGAACCATGACACAATTGAATTCTTCAATCCTAATCCAATTAGGAGTCATGTTGATTCATTAGATTAATAATTAATTAGGACTTAAGGAATCCTAATTCAAATTAGGATATATTTAATTTTAGTCCTAATCCAATTAGGACTCTATTTAAATCCGAAGTCCTAATCCAATTAGGATTTCTAGGAATCCTATTCTAAGTAGGAATCCAAAGATGAATTCAAAATCCTAATCTAATTAGGATTGTAGGAATCCTACTCCAAGTAGGAATCCCAGTCCTACTCCAAATAGGATTCCCAGTCCTAATCCAATTAGAACTCTAGAAATCCTACTTCAAGTAGGATTTGTGATTTAAGTCCAATTAATCAATTCCCATTCCTTCTTCAACTTCTTATCAATCGAATTGATTACTCGTGATTCATAATCACTTTTCAACCATCGGATCGGTCAATACTTCTAGTGTGTGTGACCCCATAGGTTCTATTCTGACTGGTAGTGAGATATATTGCGATCTCTATCACAATATCATTGAAAACTCCTTTCAATGGGTTGGAACGATTCCAACTCTACTCATTAGGGTTTATCGATCATCAAGATAATCCCTATGAGTCCCACCATCCACCAGTGACACCTAGCAGCATGTAGTGGCTATCCAGTAGAATAGAATGATGAACCTCTAGGTGCAGTTATTATGTGATACAGTCCTACTATCGTGGATCCCTACAGGACGGAGGTCATGGACAACTCGTCAAACCCCATCGTCTGTCATATGTGAAGATTTATTCGACTTAAGTTCGAGAGCGGAGAACTCTTTCTCCACTGTGCCATCTGCCCCGGCCGAGGTCTTACGAACTCAGTCTTATAAATCACATAGGATCTCTCCTTATCTATCAAGGTCGATAGATTCCTTATAGGTGCATACCCTACTCCTACAGTGAACTCACTGCAGCCAATCTACACTGCATGGACCCATATGGCTAGAGACCATGTATGTGTGCAGTCAAACTACAATAACCTCACTGTGAGTAGCCGAAGCACCGCAGGTCAAAGGACCAGTCACACTACTGCAACATCAAGCAAGTCACTGACGAGTGGATAGACATCCAAGTGACTTCTTGTATTGGTCACGCTCAGTACCCTTGTTCTCTAACAAGCACCTGCACTATCACTTCAGTGTCCCTACACTATGGACTCAAGTCTCGTCCATCCTGAAGGAAAATGATCTGTGCACTGATCGGATCGATCACCGTCCTCGTGATGATCCATTGATCAGGAGCATTTAGAAATTAATCACCAATGATACATGGCTCAAATTCTCAACTCTTGAGAATATGCATCATCATCTTATTAATTTCTTGGACGATTCATAGACACATAAATAATATGAATGAAAAGGTGCCTTTTATTTATTCAATAATAAACAGTCAAGTACAAAATTATGTCCCTAGAATTAACAATGTGTCAGCCAGATTGGCTTCTAGGGCATACATCTAACATATGCTGCTAGGTGTCATTAGAGGATGGTGAGATTCACAGGGACTATCTCGATGGTCGATGATCCCTGATGAGTTGAGTTAGAATTGTTCCAATCCATTAAAAGAAGTTTTCAATGATATTGAGATAGAGATCGCAATATATCTCACTACTAGATAGGACAAAATCTATAGGGTTATACACATTAGAGGTATTGACTGATCCGATGGTTGAATTGTGATTAGGGATCACAAATAATTTATAATTATCAATTTGATTGATAATTGGTTTAACCCACTAAGAGTTAGTAAGTTGAAGAAGAAATAATGGGATTTAATTAATTGGACTTAAACACAAATCCTACTTAGAGTAGGATTCCTAGAGTCCTAATTGGATTAGGACTTCGAATTAAAATTAGAGTACTACTTGGAGTAGGATTTCTAAAGTCCTAATTGGATTAGGACTAAAATTAAATGTCCTAATTGGATTAGGATTTTTTAAGTCCTAATTAATTACTAATCTAATGAATCAAGATGACTCCTAATTGGATTATGATTGAAGAGTTTAATTAAGTCATAATTCAATTAAGTCCTGATTAGATTAGGACTTGCATGGATAAACCAAAATTGGTTCAAAATTTGGTTAAAGCCTAATTGGATTAAGACTCGACCATAAGGGGCTCACTAAGAAGGAGGGGCGTACGCTCCTCCTTTCTTTGGAAATTTTGGTGTGGCATGAAGAGGGGTCGGCGCCCCTCTTGGAGATAAGGATGGAGCTCTTATTTTTTAGGAGCTCCACATGCCTTTAAAAGGAGATGAAGGGGCGGCTCCTAGGGCAATTGAATCCCTCTCTTCCTCCAGCCGTGGCCTCCTTCTTCTCCTTGGGTTTCAGCCGCAAGCAAAGAAGAAGAAAAGGAAGCCTTGGCGGCCCTCCTTCCTTCCTCTCTTGGGTTCCAATGCCAAGCAAGGGAAAAGGCTGCAAGGGGCTTTGTTCTTCATCCTTTGAACCATCCTTCTTCTTCCTCCTCCCAAGGACAATCAAGAATTGATGCAAAGGGAGTTTTTCAGCCATCAAAAGTTATCTCTGCAAGGGAGCTAGCATCCTGGGAAGACAAGAGAGCTTTGATCAGTCCTCCATTTCGTGTGGATACCCGTAGAGGCCGGACGTGTGTGCGGCTTCAAGCGAACCTTCATCCAAAACCACGATCATCAGTTTGCGGTGATTATCTACCCATACAAGATGAAAATCTGATATTCCTAATGGTTTAAAATATTTTAATCCTAATCTATCTACGAACGATGTTTTTAAATTAAGTTAATACGATTAACGGGATCTCGTGCATGCCTTCCGCTGTGTTCAGAAGTTTTCTGCGACATGCGAAGGATCCCAACAGAAACAACGTATGGACATTAACAGAAAGACCTAAAAATAATACAGTCATTGGAACCAAATGGGTCTTTAGAAACAAGCTAGATGAAAATGGAGTAGTAATAAAAAACAAAGCCAGATTAGTAGCTAAGGATTATAATCAAGAAGAAGGAATAGATTTTGATGAAATCTTTACCCCAGTTGCTAGGTTAGAAGCAATTAGACTACTACTTGCATTTGCATGTCACATGGATTTTAAACTTTATCAAATGGATGTAAAAAGTGAATTCTTAAATGGATACATATCAGAGAAGGTATATGTAGAGCAACCTTCCGGATTTGAAAATCATGAATTTCCAAACCATGTGTTTAAGTTACATAAGGCACTATATGGCTTAAAGCAAGCACCCAGAGCATGGTATGAAAGGTTAAGTAAATTTCTTCTAGACAATGATTTTAATAGAGGAAATGTAGATAAAACACTATTTTTAAAGAAAAAAGATAAAGATCTTCCAGTAGTCCAAATATACGTCGATGACATTATATTCGGTGCTACTGATGAATCGCTTTGCAAGGATTTTGCTAAGTTGATGCAGGGAGAGTTCGAGATAAGCATGATGGGAGAACTTAATTTCTTTTTCGAACTTTAGATCAAGCAAACCAAGGAGGGAATCTTCATCAATCAAGCTAAGTACACAAGAGAAATACGTAAGAAATATAAGATGAATGAAAGCAAAGCTTTGGGAACTCCAATGGCAACCTCTAACAAGCTTGATC
The DNA here is from genome assembly GCF_009389715.1 of Phoenix dactylifera. Lineage (NCBI taxonomy): Eukaryota > Viridiplantae > Streptophyta > Magnoliopsida > Arecales > Arecaceae > Phoenix > Phoenix dactylifera. The sequence goes on from NW_024067692.1 coordinate 1,302,770, forward strand.
GTGTTGAAAAAGGTAAGAGCATTGACACTAAATATTATAGAGGTATAATTGGATCATTACTCTATCTTACTGCTAGTAGGCTTGATATATTGTTTAGCGTATGCATGTGTGCTAGATATCAAACAGAACCTAAGGAATCACATCTTAATGCTATTAAAAAAATTCTAAGGTACTTAAAAGGAACATACAATATAGGCCTTTGGTATTCTAAGAAATCATGTCTTGAATTAACTGCTTACTCAGACGCTGATTTTGCGGGATGTAAGTTAGATAGGAAGAGCACGAGTGGCACATGCCAATTTTTAGGGACTAATCTAATCTCATGGTACAGTAAAAAATAAAATCCAGTAGCACTGTCAACGGCTAAGGCCGAATACGTTGCTGCTGGATGTTGTTGTGCACAAGTATTATGGATCAAGCAGCAATTGAAAGACTATGGAATCAAACTTGATAAAATTTCTATAAAATGTGATAATACAAGTGCAATTAACTTATCCAAAAATCTTGTACAACACTCAAGAACTAAACATATCGAAATAAGACACCATTTCATTAGAGATCACATACAAAATAAAAATATAAGTCTTGAGTTTATCAGCACTGAGAAACAACTAGCGGATTTATTTACAAAACCTCTAAGTAAAGATAGATTTTGTATGCTTAGAAGAGAATTAGGAGTATGTGACCCCTTTGCTTAGGAAAGAGTTCAATTGTTCATAAGGCACCTCTCTTTTCTTTAAGATTCCTCATGAGATTCTAAACGATGCTCAAATGATCAAAATTGAACTTCCCTCATCAGAATTGTTGATCCTATGGGTCAAATTTAATTTGGAAAAATTATGGGTGAGACTCTGCTCGAGCCGACTCAAGGACTTATTCGAGTTGACTCGGGGTAGAGCCGACTCACGGTAAAAGCATGAGTCAACTCGAGATCAAGACGACCTATTCATAAGGGCGGAACGACTTGAAGCATTTTTTTTCATTTCAACTCCTTCTCCTCTAGCCCACAAACCCTTCGTAGCTCACCATTGCAAAAAACCCTAGGATCCATCTTAGTTGTCTTCTTGATTCTTCCTAGATTTCATAAAAATGGGTCCAAGAAAACAACTCGTCGTGAGGAAGAAGAGATCCACTAGGGCACCAACTGAGGAAAGAAAAACCAAGCATAGGAATGATGCTCCGCTCCGTGAAGAACCTAGGGTTGCTGCAACACCCTCATCTCCAGTCCCATCTTCCGCTCCGTCACCAAGATCTTGTGCGGGAAAAGTAGTGACGACCGGTAGAAGGATTGATTTTGAGTTCTTAGAGCAAGAGGGATTCCAAATAGGGCAAAAGCTTAAGGATCATGGGTGGGGGTATCTTTGCTCTTTGGATCTACCAACCTATCCGGATCTAGTTAGAGATTTTTACAGTTCCCTGAAAAGAGCTCAGGAGGTTTTGTATACATAGTGAAGGGGAAAGAAATATTAGTAGATGAGCACCTAATCTCCCGAGTTTTGAAGATGCCCACTGATGGTCGAGCCCCGACAGTGCATGGGGAAAAGGAATCTGCTCTGAAGGTAATCCTAGGGAGAGACGAGGTGAATCCATTAGAGGTCATCTTTGCCAATCAACTGTCAGTGGAAATGAGACTGCTACATCACATTATTGGTAGAATCCTACTTCCTAAAATCGGTAGATTTGACTTTATTACTAAAAGAGATATCATTGTAATGCATTGTGTAATTGAGGGTATGCCTCTAAATTTGCCCAAGATGATGATGCTGTATATGAGTGAAGCGGCTAGTAAGGCCAAGGCTAGCTTACCCTATGGAATGGCACTTACATTGATATTTAGCAAGTTTGCGGTCCGAATATCCAATGAGGAACCAAAAAAACTTTTGTACAACACTGATGTCTACACTAGAAAGTCACAATGCAGAATGGGTTTTAAAAAAATAGAAGGAAAATGGGAGAGGAGAGACTTTGGGAAGCACCCACTGATTGAAGGAGAACCTAGTGGAGCTTAGCTGGAAAGCTCACGCAGATCTTCTTCACCCACTCCAGCTGCATCCATTCCACCCCCTACCTCCACAGATCAGCCAGCTACATCCTCTCTTAGGTTAGAGGAAGATCAACTACGGATGTTGGCTAGCTTCATTATGGACGAAACAAATGCTAGAAGCCGGGCTGAGAATGCCCAGTTGTCTGAGAGAGTTACTCTGATTGAGAGAGACATAAAGATCATCTCTAATGCGGTTACACTTATCTCTGAGAAGGTTACAGCTACTGACCAGAGTGATATGTCTGATCTTGCTAGGAAAATAGCTCTTTTGAGAGGAAAAATTGAACAAGGCCATCAAAGAATTGAAAGGATCATAGAGGGTTTCACACTTACACAAGGAGACACACTCAACAACATATTGTACTCCTTGAGCAGCATCATAGGAAGACTAGATCTATAGATTGCAGCAGCTCAGCTTGCTCAGCCTACCAGACCCACTAAGAAAGGATCTTCTTCCAAACATGTGAACATCCCATCTGATGAAGAATAGTCTAAGTGTGCTGAAAAGTCTTTTTGTAATCTTGTAATTTGTTTTGAATGAATACAAGATTCACCTTCAGTACCATCTCTTTTAGCAAATTGTTTTTGGTATTGCTTTTGTGAGATATGAATGGTTATAAGCATCTAACCTAACAAGTATTAAAAAAAACTTCAAATAAAAGCTTAAAACAAAAAGGGAGAGAAGAAACATAAACAAGGGGACAAATAATCCCTTTTGATGATAACAAAAAGGGGGAAAAAGAATATAGTATGGAAACATGGGGGAAAGGAGACATATAAAGAAAAAGTAAGGGGGTGCCTTATAAAATGAAAGAAAGCGTGGGGGAAAGGAGACATATAAAGAAAAAGTAAGGGGGTGCCTTATAAAATGAAAGAAAGCGTGGGGGAAAGGAGACATATAAAGAAAAAGTAAGGGGGAGCCTTATAAAATGAAAGAAAGCAAAAGGAGGCAGAAAGTTTTAATTTGACACAAATAATTTGATACAAAAGTAAGGGGGAGCATTTAAATATTGATCTGATTATCAATGCATAATTACGTTTTAGCGATCACTTCAATTTCAAATTGCTATATACTATCTTGATATATCTTCTACATAACACTTCACTTGCACAATATCCGGCTTACACTTAATGTTTTGTAATCATCAAAAAGAGGGAGATTGATGATCCCAGTGAGATTTTGATGTTTACAAAGCCATTAAGGACATGTTATTGTACTAATGAGTTTATGTTCGGTGTTCTAGAAAAATGTCAAAATAATTCAAGATAAATTAGCAAGAACTAATTTGAAAAGACTTTGGATCAGTAAATGGTCAAGGAACAGTCCTCGAGTCGACTCAAGAAGGGTTCGAGTCGACTCTGGCACAAACAGGATAGTCGGCACACTTCTGGCACGCTAAGGAGCCGACTCATGTTTGAGCTCGAGTCGACCCCATCAAAGTACGAGTCGACTCCAAAAGATCTAGAGACGACTCCCTTCACAATGAGCTAAAAGACTAAAGTCAGAAACAGTGGCCGAGTCAACTCATGAGAGGCTCGAGTCGACTCTCTGAGACACTCTCAGAGAAAGACAGAAACTTGGTTTTGGGATGAGCAGTGGCCGAGTCGACTCCAGAAGACATCGAGTCGACTTTCTGAGAAAAGACAGAAACTTAGTTGTCGGATGAACAGTGGCCGAGTCGACTCCAAGAGACATCGAGTCGACTCCCTGAGAAAAAATAAAAACTTAGTTTTTGGATGAACAGTGGCTGAGTCGACTCCAGGATATGAGTCGACTCCCTAAGAAAAGACAGAAACTTGATTTTCGGATAAAACAATGGCCGAGTCGACTGTAGGAGACATCGAGTCGACTTCCAGAGAAAAAGATAGAAACTTGATTTTCAGATGATCAGTGGCCGAGTCGACTCATGGATACATCGAGTCGACTTCTTGAGAGAACAACATAAGAGCAATTTTTTTGATGAATGAGGGCTGAGTCGACTCCAAAAATCATCAAGCTGACTCACTCAAAGAAAGAAGCTCAAATGAACAGTTAGGCGAGTCGACTCCAGAAAAGCCCGAGTCGACTCCACTGGTGAACGACATAAGATCAGTTATAAAGGATCCAAACTCGAGTCGACACCTCAAAAGTTTGAGTCGACTCCAAATCCAGACAAGCCAACTCGAAGTTTACACAAGTCGACTCCAAATCGATTGGAAGCTCTAACAGCTACATTTTCAAAAGAACAGTACGGAGGGAAAAGGTTGGTAACTGCTATATTTTTGTGTCTAATGGATAGTAATGCATTCCCTCCTACTTAGAGATTATAAAAACAAAGGATTCAACAAGGGAAAATAACAAGAAAGAAAAAGAAGTGAAAAAGAGTGTTCAAAGAATACAATCAAGAGCTTGAGTCAAATAGATTTTTCTTTTTTCCGTGAGCTATTAAATTAGAGCAAGGAGCTGAACAAATTAAAAAAGCATTCAAAGAAGAGATCCACCAACAGTCAATCACCGGCTCGACTCGGCGCAATTCTCTCATCAACAAAAATCTAAAACACCATCAACCATTGCTCAACCTACTGAGTTTGCTTTTATTTCAAACTGAGCAATAGTTGTTTTGTATACATTTCAATCCCTTAACTTTTAGTTAGGTTTGTTGGTGATCCCGCAAAAACCAAGGTTAGGTTTATTGGTGAGCCCGCAAATCCAACGAAAAGGTTAATTGGTGATCCCGGAAAACCAATTGTATGGTTTGGATTGTGAGCCTGAAAGAATAATCCAATTGTAATCAGGCAGATTATAGTGAATTCCCAAGGAGAGTCTTGGGGAGTGGACGTAGGTGCTTTGGAGTGTACCAAACCACTATAAAATCTTGTGTTTTTGTGTGTGTGACTATTATCTCTATCTTTGAGTTTTATATTTGAGCAAGTACTTAGGATTAATTTTATTCCGCTGCACCATCAAGAGTTAAAATTTGAAAAAAACCCAATTCACCCCCCTCTTAGGTTGTCACGTTTGGGCAACACTCGGCTCAGAATCCAACCCAGATGGTTCAGTTATAGCGGCGATCTTCGGGACTTGGTCGGTAGGTGCGACCGCCGCCTGGGTAGGAAGATCTCCCCCAGTCGTCGACTAGGGCACCTCGGCCTTTCCTACAGGCCCCGGCTAGGCCCGGCCAAAGCAGGAGCAGCAACCTCAAACTCTCTCTGCCCGACTCAAGGCCGGAAGCAACTCTTGCCTTTTTCGACCTCCCCTTAAGACAGACCCCTTCGGGGGCGGCCCTCTTCTTCTTATATATGGCCACCAGCGTTTTGGTGTTGAAAATCATCCCTGCGATATCTGAAGACAAAAAGTTTTGTCAGCGCCCTCAACACCAAAAAGAAAAAAAGGAAAAGTCAAATTACTCTTACCCTCGGGACGAGCCGGGATCAAGCCAAGGTTCACCAAGGCCTTCTCGCTGAGCAGGTCGGAGAGCCGAGGAGTCTCTTTCAGTCTGAGCAAACTATCTAAGATTTTCTGCTCGGACTGCGGCAACTGCGGGAGCCTATTATTCACCGAGGCCAGCAAAAAGCTCCAGGTCGGATTAAATTCCCACGACCGCTCGGAGGAGATGTAGAAAAAATTATCCTTCCATCCATGGATGGAAGTGGGCAAGCCCCCAAACAGCTTGCGGCCTCCTCGAGGGGAGAAGTACCACCACCCTTTATCTATAGGGTTGCCTTTTAATATAAAGCAACTCCTGAAGACATTCACCAAGGGGGGAAGCCGTGTGCCAGGCAGAGGGTGAGGAAGCCGATGATTAGCCTCCATGAATTCGGGGCAAGCTGTGCAGGCACCAGGCCATACGCTGTCAGAAGCTCACCCACAAATCTATGAAGAGAAAACCTCAGCCCTGCTTGGAGCGTATCTACGTACACTTCGACCCAACCGTTAGGTGGGTTGGTGACTCGGCCTCCGAGGTCCGAGAGTTCAAGACGAACTCTGAAGGAATGAAAAATTGGGCTCGAACCAAGCCCAGAATCTCATCGGTCATGAGCGAGCCGGTTCTGTATGGGCTCAGGCCCACCTCGAGTTCAACCTCTCCCACCTCGGAAGAAGCCGAAGCTCGCAATGGACCTACATCGAACATCGATGCCCTCGTTGGCGAGTCCATTACCCTGGCTGTAAGATTATAGAAAAAGAGGGGAAGGGAAGACTCTCCGAGCGACCGAAAGAAGGGATAAAACGCTTACCCGAAAGCTCGCCGGAAAAAGATAGACGGCCAGAGAAGGAGAATGTCCGCCGAAAGAAGAAACCAACGGGCAATACAAAAGCTAGTAGGAAGCTCCCGAGAACGCCCAAAAGAAAGCTCCAACACCCGGCAACAATGACTGAAGAAAGAAAATCAGGAGAAGGGAAAGGATCAAGTAACGACCCTAAGATCCC